>NC_132906.1:54565850-54875063 GCF_047675955.1 Chlorocebus sabaeus
AAGGGTGGGACCAGGTGGAGATAATCAGATCATAAAGGCAGTGTCCCCCATTCTATTCTTATAATAGTGAGTCTCATGAGATCTCATGGTTTTATAAGCATCTGGTATTTCCCCTGTTTGCGCTCATTCTCTCTCCTGCTGCCCTGTGAAGAGGTGCCTTCCACCATGATTGCAAGTTTCTAGAGTCCTTCCCTGCCCTGCAAAACTGTGAATCAATTAAACCTCTTTTCTTTATAAATTACTCAATCTCAAGTATTTCTTTGTAGCAGCATGAGGATGGACTAATGCAGGAACAAAACAAGGATGCCCACTCTCTCCACATCCATTCAACATAGTATGGGAAGTCGTATAGCAATTAGTCAAGAGAAAGAAATAAAAGGTATCCAAATCAGAAAGAAAGAAGTTAAATTGTCTCTGTTTGTAGACCACATGATCTTACATATAGAAAACCCTAAAGACTCCACCAAAAAAAATAATAAATTTAGTAAAGTTTCATAATACAAAATCAACATTAAAAAATCAGTAGTATTTCTACTTACTAACAATAACTCTGAAAAAGAAACCAAGAAAACAATCCCATTTACAATAGCTATTTATAATAGCTACCAAAAAATTAAATACTTAGGAATAAAGTCAATCAAGGAAGTGATAGATCTGTACACTGAAAACTGTAAAACACTGATGAAAGAAATTAAAGAAGACACAAATACATAGAATGATATCCTGTGTTCATGGATTGGAAGAATATTGTTAGAATGTTTATACTACCCGAAGAAATCTACAGATTCAATGTAATCCCTATCAAAATCCCAGTGATACGTTTCATATGGACAAAATAATCCTACAATTTGCATGAAACCACAAAAGACACTAAATAGCCAAAGCAATCTTGAGCAAAAAGAACAAAGCCAGAACCATCACATTATCTGATTTCAAAATCTACTACAAAGCTCTAATAATCAAAACAGCATGATGCTAGCATAAAAACAGATGCATAGACAAATGGGACTGAATAGATAGTTCGGAATTACATAAATCCATGCATTTAGAATCCATTGATTTTTGATAAGCATGCCAAGAACACATAATGAAGAAAGGAAAGTCTCTGTAATAAATGCTACTGGGAAAACCAGATATCCACATGCAGAAAAATGAAATTAAATGCTCAGCTTACCCCAAGTACAAAAAGCAACTCAAAATGGACTAAACACGCAAATGTAACACCTGAAACTGAAAATTACTGGAAGAAATATAGGGGAAAACTCTGCAACATTGGTCTGCAAAATAATGTTTTTCTACATGACCCCAAAAACACAGGCGACAAAAGCAAACACAGACAAATAGAATTACATCTAATAAACTTCTGCACAACCAGGGACACAAACAACAGAATGAACAGAAAACTTACAGAATGGGAGAAAATATTTGTTAACTATATACCTAAAATCGGTATTAATATCCAAATACAGAGGGTCCCCAACTTATGATGATTCGACTTACCATTGTTCAGCTTTACAATGGTGTGAAAGCAATAGGCATTCAGTAAAAAATAACATACTTCTAGTACCCTTACAATCATTCTATTTTTCATTTTCAGTACAGTATTCAATAATATATGAGATATTCCATATGTTATTTTAAAATAGGCTTTGTGCAATATGACTTTGCCCAACTGTAAGCTAGTGTAAGTGTTCTGAGCATGTATAAAGTAGGCTAGGCTAAGCTATGGTGTTTGGTAGGTTAGGTACATTAAATGTATTTTCAACTTAGGATGTTTTCAATACACAGTGGGTTTACTGGGACATAACTGCATTGTAAGTCAAGGAGCATGTATGTGTAAGGAACTCAAACAATTTAATAGCAAACAAATAGCATGATTATAAAATGGGCAAAGAACCTGAATAGACATTTCTCAAAAGAAGACATACAAGCAGCCAACACACACGTGAAAAAATGCTCAACATCTCTAATTATCAGAGAAATAGGAATTAAAATTACAATGAGATATCATCTCACACTTGCTAGAATGGCTTTATCAAAAGAGGACAGATAAGTGTTGGTCAGGATAAGGAGAAAAAAGAACACTCATACATTCTTTATGGAAATGTAAACTCTTACAGCCTTTAAGGAAAAGAGTATGGAAAGTCCTCCAAAAATTAATAAAAGAGCTACATTATGATCCAGCAATCTTACTACCAGGTACATATTCAAAGGAAATAAAACCAGTATATCAAAGAGGTAGTTGTTCTCTCACGTTCGTTGCAGCATTAGTTATAATAGCCAAGATATGGAATCTACCTAAATGTCCATCAACAAAAAATAGATAAAGAAAACATGGCATATATACAAAATGCAATACTATTCAGCACACACACACAAAGGAAATCCTAACATTTGTGACAGGATTTTGGATGAACCTAGAGGACATTATGTTAAATGAAATAAGCCAGAAAGACAGTTACCACATGATCTCCACTTATGTGTGGAATCTTAAGGGTCAAACTCACAGAAGCAGAGAGTAAAATGGTGGTTACCAGAAGTGGGGGTTCAGGGGATTAGGGAGATGTTGGTCAAAGGATAAAAACTTTCAGTTAAACTAAATCAATAAGTACAACATTGTGACGATAGTTAACAGCAATGCACTGTATGCTTCAAAAATGCTCAGAGAAGCCAGGTGCAGTGGCTCACGCCTGTAATCCCAGCATTTTGGGAGCCTGGGGCGGGCAGATCACTTGAGGTCAGGAGTTTGAGACCAGCCTGGCCAACATGGTGAAACCTTGTCTCTACTAAAAATACAAAACTTTGCCAGGCGTGGTGGTGGGTGTCTGTAATCCCAGCTACTCAAGAGTCTGAGGCAGGAGAATTGCTTGAACCCAGGAGGTAGAGGCTGCAGTGATCCAAGATGGCACTGCTGCACTCCAGCTTGGGTGACAGATCAAGATACTGTCTTATTTTAAAAAAAAAGAAAGAAAGAAAAGAAAAATGCCCAGAGAGCAGATTTTTTTAAGTATTATCACCACAAATAAGTATGTGAAGTAATTAATACGTTAGCTTGATTTTGCCATTCCACAATGTATACAGATTTCAAAACATCATATGGTGTGCCAAAAATGTGTAACACTTTTATTTGTAAATCAAAAAAATAAATATTTGGATAAAGGGGGGAATTAATATTTTTTTAAATGAATTAATAAATCCATTATATTCCTAGCTGCAGGATTATGTGGTATGTGTACATGGTAGCGAGAGGAGTTAATATGGGAATTTTTTTTCTTTGTTTTTTTCTTGCCTTGAATGTAGTTGTGTCAGACCATAGTTCCTGGTTGCGGCCATCTTGCCACCCGAGGCAACAAGCATTAGGAAAGCAATGCATCTTGCTGAGTATAGCTGGGCAGGAGGGCAAGAACAGCCTGGGTCTTTAATGTTACTGAACTGCTGCACCTGACCTGAAATCGCCTACACCAGAATTCTTTCTGTGTAAGATAATGATGTTCTTAGTGCTTATGTTACAAGGTTCAAGCTTGATCACTGGATATTCTCTAACTTGTTTCTGAATAAACCATCTTGTGCTCTTAAGTACATTACTTATTAGAAATTTTAAAACACTTAAAAATTTAATTTTTTTTAGAAAACATATATCTATAGTAAAAGCATAAAAATACACAGGAAACGGATGCATACTTCTTTTGAAATAGTGGCTCCTTTAGGTGGAGGGAAATGATATCAGGGAGAAGTACAAATGGAGACTTCATGTGTACCTATCATGTATAATTTATTTCCATTTTTAAAATCTTGAAGTAAATATACCATCCGTCAAGATCTGTCAAGGATGGATGGGGCACTTACATTCTTTCTCCTTTCTCTCTGTGTTTGAAATGCTTCAAGATAATAAAATATAATTCTTTTTTTCAACCGAGGCAAGAGATGACAAGATACTTTCCCAAAGTCAGGACCTTTCTATACTCTCATGGCAGAGAGGTGTCTACCCCCTTGCCCATCCCCCTCACCACCCCTCCCTCTTCCTCTGTGTCCAGGTCTTGAGAAGAAGGACAAGGATAGACTGTAACTAGAGTCACATGGTGATCTCACTGGAAAGCAGGCAGCCTGCATTCTAAGGACCGCATCAAAGAGAGAATCTTGGAGCAATCCATAATCCTTCCCTTTAGCAGGAGAAGTGCTAGGAGCCACAAATTCTTTTTCTCCCTGGACCACCATTCACCTAACAGGCCTCTAAATGCTTGATTTAACTATGCAAAAACACTACTAATTATATTCATTTATGTGACTGACTTACCATTTTAATCTAATTGCCATGCAGCAAAATAACTGTTAAAGCATATCATTAAACTACTTTAATAATTATAGAGAGGTTTGCTTGTCCTCCTAGTTCAATCCTAAGCTCTAGGGCAGGAACCTCACCCCCTGCCTTTTGTACATTCTTAAATTAGCTGGGAAGGAGAGTGTGGAAATGCTGGCAGACTAGCCATCTTGTCAGAATCCTGGGTCTGCTGAACAGCTGAAATTTCTAGCAACAGTTCCATAACCCTGCTTGGGTATTTTCACTATTTTAGTCAGTTCAGGCTGCTATAAGAAATTACCACAGAATGAGTGGCTTAAACAACAAAATTTATCTCTCACAGTTTTGAAGCCTGGGAAGTTGAAATCGGGGTGTTGGCAGGGTTGGGTTCTAAGGAGGGCTGACTTCTCCTTGTAAACTCACATGGCAGAAAGAGATCCAACTAGCTCTCTGGGTTCCTCATATAATAGCACTAATCCTATTTATGAGGACACCATCCTCATGACCTAATTACCTCCCGAAGGCCCCACCTGTGCATGCTGTCATATTGGGGATTAGATTTCAACATATGAATGGCGGGGGGGCACATTCTATCTGTAACTTTCAGCATGCATTCTGCTCACAGTCCAGAACATTCAACATACACTATCCACACAGCGAGCATTTCTCCTCTACTTCAATCCACTTCTTTCCTCAGGGACTTCCTTTCACACTGCTCACATCTGCCACACCAGATCCAACTTTCCCATTCAAGCAATCTCCTCTGAAAACTACCTTATATCCACCTCATCTTTATTCTTTCTACCCACCCCTGGCTATCCCTCAGGACCTGCCTTCTGTCCCTTTGAGATCACAATTCAGTTGGGGGCCATTATCTAACCTCATTTCTCATCTTGCTCATTTTTGTTTCTTCAAGAGTTTGACCCCTTGGCCAGGTGTGATTGCCCACGCCTATAGCCTAAGCACTTTGAATACTGAGGCAGGAGGAGCCCCAGGAGCTGGAGACCAGCCTGGGCAAGATAGCAAGATTCCACCTCTACAAAAACATTAAATAATTAGTTAATTATTTAACTAACTAACTTGAATTCTCGAAGTCAGTGTCTTTCAATAGCTTCTCTCATGAAGATCATTCTTCTCCCAATATTTGCCAGATCAAAGAGTGGGAAAGCCAGGTCCAGTGGTAAACACCTGTAGTTCCAGTTACTCAGGAGGCTGAGGCAGGAAGATTGCTCAAGTCAAGGAGTTTGAGTCTAGCCTGGGCAACATAGTGATACCCCATCTCAAATTAATTAATTAAATGTTTTAAAAATCAAGCAATTATCTTAAAATGATAGTGGTTTGAAAAGAGGATACACTGATTACACTGATCTGATCACCATATATTATATGTATCAAAACATAACTACATACCTGATATGGTTTGGCTAGTGTCCCCACCCAAATCTCATCTCAAATTGTAATCCTCATGGGTCACAGGAGGGGCCTGGTGGGGGTGATTGGATCATGGGAACAGTTTTCCCCATGCTGTTCTCATGATAATGAGTTCTCACAAAATCTGATGGTTTAAAAATGTTTGACAGTTTCTCCTTTTGCTCTTTCTTCTGCCACCATGTAAGACATGCCTTGCTTCCCCTTCACCTTCTGCCATGATTGTAAATTTCCTGAGGCCTCCCCACCCACGCAGAACTGTGAATCAATTAAACCTCTATTGTTTATAAATTACCCAGCCTCAAGTAGTTCTTTATAGCAGTGTGACAACAGACTAATACAGTACCCCATGAATACATCCAATTATTTGTCAATTTTAAAAAATATATTAAAAAAAAAAAAAAGAATGGTGCAATAGAGGAAGAGGGAGCAGCCTTCTCATTTACTGAGGTCACTTCTGCAACTACATCATAGAGCCATCCTCTCTTCTTAATTCTAGTGAGTTAATGTCAATTTGTCTGTTCTAAAATTTTCAAGTCACAGTGGGTATTGGTTGCCATTTCCCCTTTGGCCCGTACATCAGATATGTTGCCTCTGTTCTCCTAAGCTTCTGATTCACATTCGTCCTCTACACTCTATCATCTGGTTTTATACTTAACAAGTCACCATCCTTAGACTCCTTGACATTTTGAAACTCCTGAATGCCAGATGTTATGTGAAACTCTGGAGAAATAGTAGCAAGCAAGACTCACATGCCTCCTGCCCTCACAGAGCTCCACGATCTGGTGAAAGTGCCAGATATTTAAACCCATGGATGTGTGCACACAAAACAACAATTCTCTCAAGTGTTTTGAAGAATAGTCACAGAGCACTACAAAAGCATGTAAGAGTGAAGCAAAACCTATTGTGTTAGGACAGGAAAGGCTTCTGTGAGCTGACCTGAAGGATGAAGAGTGAGCCAGATGAAAAGGTAGGAGAAAAACATTCTGAGCAGAGACTGCCAGTCAGTCCATCCCAGTTTTCCCAACATTTTAAACACTGTATAATGACTGCGCTGGATTTTCTCCATCCTGGGCCCATGGTTAGACATGTTAATATGCCTTCTTTAGCAACTGATTCCGTTACCTTTTTCCAAACCCACCTGCTCATTCTCAATCATACATTCTAAGTCACTGACACAATTCATTCTGTTACCTCTTATTTCTAGAATAGCTGAACAATAAAAAATTGTCATTTTTGTAGGTCAAAGGTTGGCAAATATCACAAATTTCAGAAATAACAGATATTTTATATGGTTTAAACTAATATTTTATTGATAAACTTATAAGCTAGTTGACCATCATTATCACCACTTCTAGCTACAATCTCTCCCTTTAAATTTGTATTGTAACCTTACACGGCGTGCATACCCATCTTGGTCATTAAGACTTCCAGGTAAAGAATGTTTGTAACCAAAAATGGTCACCCATATTACTTCATAACCAGTAAATGCTTTTTTATCTTTAACCTTTCCCCTTCTATTGCCCCTCAAAAAAATGTATATATCAATTTATTTATATATATATGTTTGTTGGCAATAGCCAACAGCACACACAGTATTTGTGTTCTCTGCCAGGAGAATCCTCTTACTTCTCCCCCTCCTCTCAGATGTTAAAAAAGCTCTCTTGCACATACCTCCCTTTAAAAACCTCAGATGCTTCTGAAACAAACAGCTGTATAACCTGATAATCTCAAAGTCACATGTAAGGAGAAAGGATTGCCATGTCTTCCCTCATATGAATTGGGTCCCCTTATTATGCATTCAACAGCCATCCATATTTGCTCTCCATTTTCAGAGGCCTGGGGCATACTATATCTTTGAGAAAGGGAAGAGAACAAATGCTTAATTAAACAGCTATTATGTGCCAGGTATTGTGCTAGGAATTTTACATAACTATACTTTCTCTGGAAAGTAAAAATGAGGAAGAGGAAGAAGAGGAGGAGAAGGCGGGGCTCCAGCTGGTGGTATCTGTTCCATTAGGGAAAAAGGAAGGGGAGAATTTATGTTTTGGTTTTTCATTTGTCCAAATACTATGCAGGGATATGACTTTCTAAGGACCAATATAGTGACCAGGTGGAACAAGGGACAAATTTGGCTCAGCTCTCTGAGTTGAAGAAAATACCTGTAAATTTGCTACCTCCCTTTCACCCTTTCATTCCACCATTTCTCCCCTCCCTACCCTAAGATGAAATGATCTGGGACAAACTAATTGAGAAAACTAGTAGTGCATGCCTTCGGGAGGTTTTATTAATGGAACCAGACACACTGCTATAACAGAATGTACGACTGCTTTTTTACATTGATCTAATTAGAACATTTACATACTGAATGCCTCCTGGACAATTCCCTACCAATGACACTTACTGTGTGCACTAGGCAAGACTACTCTTTAGGTGAAATTGAACAAAGAAGTCATCAGGTCTCCTTTTTCTCTAGGAAAAATAACATTGTCAAAGTTATTAACAGTCAATAAGCTGTCATAGGCTCAGCATGGATGGGGATATTGGGTTTCCTTGTGCTTATGAAAGATGGGAAAACCGGAAGTTCTTTTCACCCTGATAAGGAAAATACCCAACATGAGGAGAAGCAGCAGCTATGTGATTCTGAGCACAGAATGGGAGTAAGAATAGGGTCATGCTGTACTGATTATCTGCTAATAAAATGCAAAAATGTTAGATAATTTCATCAATATCTAGTTAATGCTAATATAGTTCATATTTCATGACTGGGTGATATTTTATAATGATAAATATTTATATAGATCTTAGCTCTTTTTATTCTTTTATCAACTGTATGAAATCAGTGATTGGTTTTAGAGATGAGATATGGGAAATTGAACACATGGCCAAAGTCACTGATGGCATTAGAGGCAGAGTAGGGCCAGAACAACTCCCAGTTCAAGCTCTCTTTCATATATATATGTGGAAAAAATATTTTCCATGTTTGATGTCTCTACCATTTTTAACACATTCCTCCTAGGAACCCTGCCACTCACTCTCTTCCCTCCACCAAAAACAAACAATTTTTTGTAATGTTCTTCATTGTCTGAGCTTCCATGAGGTGGGAGATGGAATCTTTGTATAAATTTAGTACAACATAATATTTACAACACATTGATTGGTGGTTCATAATAGGGGTTATCTGAAAAGGGACCTGAAAAATAAAACACAAATTTTTTCAGAACCCCAATCTCAAAGGGAAATTCAATTGAAAGCCACTATTTAGATACTATCCTGAAGGGAACTGCTTCTATGTCCCAGTTTTAGACAAGATTTCAAGGTTCTATAAAGTTCAGAAATATGATGATATGAGTAAAAATAGATACTTGCATAAACTAATACATGAAATGCTAAAAAGGGAAAATAATTATAGATTTCTTTGCCTTCTCTCTACATTCTGCTTTATTCTCTTTTTTAGTCCTCATCTCTATTCACAAAAGATAGGAAGCTAACCCACTTAGAATGAGATTAAAATTTTTCATAAAATGATTGAAGCACAATCTTGTATCCCTAAACTAAAGAAATATCAAGCATCTTCTGTGGAAGGAAAAAAAAAAAAAAAAACCCAGTTCACATTTTCACATTCAAAAGAGATCACAAGAAAGGTATTTCCCTAGTCAAAAGGCGTTAGTATACAAAATATATTAAGTACTGGAATCACATTAAAGAGATGGAAGACGTGATCAAAACAAGGCCATTTATATTGTTGACCAACAGCTGAACGAACATTGTTTCTGACCATGATGAGCTTTTTATGGATAGTCAATGCTCACAATGTTGGAGAAACAGATCGTTCAGACACAAGCCAGACATTTACAGAGAAGTCATTCATCCCAGATGCTCTTATTTTCCTATTGAAAATTTTTCACCAGTGGCTCAATAATTATACTGTTGTATATACTCTGCAAGCTAGACATATGCGTTTCTTTATGAGACCTTGAGGCCTTGTCTGGGCGGCACATTCAGTTGGCCTCTAGCCTAATGACCTAGTTGCAGAGACTCCATTCCACTGTCTCTCCAGCTTTGTTCAGGCTCAAGGAAGTGCAGCTCCTCCTCCTTTCAACCCACAGAGAACCAACAACCATAGAGATGATTAAATTTTCTGTACAATTACATATGTTTATCACATTACAACTCAAATATGCAGGGAAAATGTGACTTCTTTATAACCTACTTCATACTCTTCATGAAGGCTCCAATCAATTAAGTAATGGAGGGAGAATTAAATTTAATATGGATTAAATGTAATCTGAGTCAATAATTAAAAATCTCTGTCTCTTAGTTTAAATCAGCCTTTGGAAGATGTTGTTAGATTTTTTTCCATGCCTCCTCTGGGGCAGTCCTAAAATAGTGCCCTGGTATATGATGAGAGGCTTATCAAACTTCATGATACTGGTATTAATGGGATTTCTTGGACTTGTACTAGTTCTTGGACATGTAATCACTCTCTGGAATCTTCTGTGTAATGGCTGATTTATTCCCATATAGGGCTATTCTGTTATACTCCACAGCTAATGCCTGTAGTTGATGAACTAGTGGTAGATTCTTTCTGGGGTTGATCATTGCTTGGTAGCCCATCCTACGGACCTGATCTCTGCTCCACACCCCTATTATTGTTGGTGCCACAGACCCCTTTGAGTCTCTGCCACATTCTCTATCCCCCTCCTGTCCTCCATTATTCTTCTCAGTCACTGACATGTCAAGCTCTAGGGTTGCCCACCAATCCTCATCTGATTATTTATGTCACATCATAACAAACGAAGACCCTGGAGTGAAAACCAAAATTTCTATCTGCTTGAGCCCTCTAATCTACTGCCTTACAATGTATGGGCTGCCCCATATTGGTGCAAGGGCACCGTGCCCAGTATTTCCACAGAGTTCAAAAAAAAAGCAGTTGAGCACAAGCCCCTCTACTCTATTTACATCTTAATCTGGTTAACTCACCTCCTCTCCATTCAGATCCTTGAGACCTCAAAGAAAGAATGTTAAAAGACACAATTCTGATAATTTTCCTCCATTAGCCCACTCATCATCTTCCTACTAGTCCACAGATCTGAAGGATAGGGGAGTTGGGTGAGGGAGGGGATCTACTTTATCTACCTAACTGAATAGAACATTCCCTTATGTCATATGTTTCTCTCTTCCAAAATGACTTCCTCTTTTAATGGACAAAGTACTAATAATGGAAATTGATTAATTTTTAAGGGCAAATAAGAAATTTTGTAAAATTCTTATTTTATACTTCTTGCACAGATTTAGGAGAAATTTCAGAGGCAGAAATAAAGAAAAGAAGAAAAGTTCTTTCAGAATCAGCATTTGATCAAAGGCCATTTGCTTTGTCTTGGAACCTTACTAACCTCCCCATTTTACAATCATGTCCTAAGTCTTATTATGCAAGACTGCAGAGCATGTTTTATTTTCTCTCCTAATTATCTATACCCCTCTGCTATAAGCAATTTCTAGATAATAGGCTCAGTGTGAGCTGGTAGAATATCCTATTTTTACAACCTGTTTATTCTAGAAATTGTTTTCAAAGTTTCAAGGACAAAGTGAATACATTTCTTTTTTATAGTTATCTTCAGTCTTTGGTGATTGTTTGTTGCCATGTATTTCACTTGGACAGACTAAGACCTTCGTGATGTTGGGAGACGGAGGAGACTACACAGATTCATTCTGGCTCTGTATACTCTTTGGTTACTACTACTAACATTCTTACCAAAAGAAGAAATTGACTTAAGTATTTAGCCAACTTTAATAAAACTCCTAAAGTTTAAGTAATCAATTCTAAATGCTTTCATTGAACAAATTTCCTCTTTTATCTTTCAACTGGACTTTTTCCCCCAAACAAAAGTAGAACTTACAAGCATTTTTTGTTTTTACAAGAAAGAATAAGTGATCTCCTTCTCAATGTTCCACTTCAGGGCCCAGTAGCCAGAATCAAACTATCCTTGTGATATGGTTTGGCTGTGCCTTCACCCAAATCTCATCTTGAATTGTAGCTCCCATAATCCTCACAAGTCGTGGGAGGGATCCTGTGGGAGGTAATTGAATCATGAGAGTGGTTACTCCCATGCTGCTGTTCTTGTGATAGTGAGCTCTCACAAGATCTAATGGTTTTATAAGGGACTTTTCCCCCTTTTGGTTGGCACTTCTCCTTGCTGCTGCCACGTGAAGAAGGCTGTGTTTGCCTCCCCTTCTGCCATGATTGTAAGTTTCCTGAGGCCTCCCCAGCCATGCTGAACTGTGAGTCAATTAAACCTCCTTCCTTTATACATTATTCAGTGTCAAGTATATCTTTATTAGCAGCATGAGATTGGACTAATACACCTTTTCTCTCAAGAAAAAAGTTCATCCTGGCCAGTTGCAGTGGCTCACACCTATAATCCCAGGACTTTGGGAGGCTGAGGCAGGTGGATCACTTGAGGTCGGGCGTTCGAGACCAGCCTGGCCAAGATGGCGAAACCCCATCTCTACTAAAAATACAAACATCAGCTAGGCGTGGTAGAGGGCACCTGTAATCCCAGCTATGAGGGAGGCTGAGGCAGGAGAATCACTTGAACCCGGGAGGCGGAGGTTACAGTGAACCAAGATTGTGCTGTTGCACTCTAGCCTGGGTCACAGAGCAAGTTCATCCTTCTCCATCCCTCAGCTAGGAAGATAAAGCAGTGTTTTCTGTGTGACTTCCACAAATTTTCTTCACCAGCACATGGCCTTTACTTTCAGAGAACTTTTTAACAGAGAAATCACTGACAAACAATGGATGTGATTTCCATGACTCCTCTGAGTTTGCTGCTCCATCCTGTGCTGTCTCAGAACTGTTTTTGTCTATGCCATTCTTCTGATAGATTAAAAATAGCCAACCCCCTCCCCATCACCAAAAAACAATCTGCCCCACAGAGGCTATTCAATACAGCTACTTAATAAAGATAACACGTGGAGAAGGTTCTGGTCTGCAAGTCCACAGGGTTTGATTGGCACAATTGACTAAAATAGCCTGTGGTGTACCCCTAACATGACAAACTACCCCAGATCCAAAAGTTGGTATAACATGTCTGAGACCAGCACTTCATAATCTCCATCACATAGTAAGTATTAGTGTTATCTTGACAAAGAAATAGTACTGCTGGCTAACACGTTTGGCTAATGTGTTAGAGATACCACATAGCAATTTGTTGTTCTTTTTAGTGTTAAGCAGACTATTAAAAATCATAATGCCTCATATACTTTATATAAAAATACTACTTGTGGTCAAAATAAAACATGCCTTTCATGTCCCAAGTGTATATACATGCAATGTACTCTCAAATTTGAATTCCTCTGTTGTCTAAACAGCAAAACTTATGAATAGTGAGAAGATGGCATATATTTAACATATTTAATATTGCATTTTATAAGATGTAATACACAGATTGTCACACAGCAATTCTAGAGAATAAATACCAAGATGGTGCTAAGATTTCATCAATGGTATGATTTAAAAGATCATTGTTAAGGATTTCAGAATGAAACCTCATTTTCTTGGTAGGCTTCATGTAATACCAGTCCAAATTTCATTCAACCATAAAAATCATTGTGAACTAATATGATAGGAAATTAGATGAGCCATAATGTCGAGGCAAAATCAGCTAAGTTTAAAATGTAATGGCATATATAAATGTATATATTACAAATATAAATGAAACAGATCACAGGGCAGTCAAAAAGTGACAACTGCTTTAATTCGTAGGAGTTTAGACTTCCAGCCCCTCTGGAAATTATGAAATGAGGAATAACAAAAAAAAACTACCCCCCATTATTATCCAAGCACAAGTGGTATAAGATCATTTATCTTGATGTATGTCACCTTAGAGCACATATTATCCCTATCTCTCAAAGTGTTTTTTCCCCCTTATTTCATCTCTGACATTCATTGTAAATTTAATGATCCACATACGATTTGCTGGTGTCTCAGTCTGGTGTTTTGAATCATGAAACTAGTGCTAAATTTATGGCACTGCAGTACCACTTAGTGAATCATTAAGCAGTACAGTGATTTTAATGATTTGGATCATACTGGACCTCATCACTGTATAATGAGGTTCCATTTAGTGTAAATTTTATGTAAAAATTCAATTTGCAAACCAACAACATGAAACTACAACATTTTTTCTAACTTGACATTGTATTTATTTATCACATATTTCTATTGGGTTCTACTGTTAAGTTCATTAATAGAATACTTTATTTTCTTTTTATTAGCATAATATTTAAATGACCTCAAGAATGTAAGTGACCAGTAACACCTTACCCCATCTTAAACTTTTTCACTGTCAGGTTTACTCAACTCAAAGATCTCAGAAATAATTGTAAACTTTTATGTGGTTTTAATGTCTTTGATACTGTGCATTCACTTTATCATTCACAGCTAAATTGCTGTACAACCTGTCTTTCATTACCGGGACAGATTACAAACACAGAAAAGAAACAATGGTTTGGGTATGTCTCTCTCACCTTTTCCATTTGATAAAAGTCCATAGCCTTTGACAATTATGCTTTTTCTTCTGAGGAGATAAAGCTTAACATTCTAAATGATATTGAGTTAAAATGCCAACGATAGTTTAGCTATTCCATATCAAACAATTAGTTGATTGGGTTCTTAATGATAACTTTTCAATTAGCAGAAAGGGAAAATGCGGGTAAGAGAGGTTAAAATATCCTGACCAAGGTTATACAGTTATTATTTGATTTCAAGAAACAAATCTATGTCCCTGGTCTCCAATTGCTCTTCCTCAAATTCATTTAAAAATTAAAGAGTAGCACAATAATATATTCATACTATGTCTGTAAAATAAATTTCTGATTTCATGTTTTATATTTCAGTTTCCTCTGCGTCATTGATGAGCATGTCTGCATAGTGACCTGCTTCACCATTTATTAAATGATGGCTTTAAAACTGAGTTTTAACAAGAATAGTAATAATAGTAAGATCATAAGGTACTCTGAAGCTGAATTGTTTCCAGTCTGCATGCTTAGTAAAGTATAATTTTTAAAACTAGTTCCTTGACCTAAGCACACGTTATTCAAAGGGCTAAGCCCATAGATGGAGAATGCATTTCTTGCTCATGCTGAATAATACATGTTTAAAAAAAAAAAAAAAAAAGGATTAAAGAGAAATCAAATACCTATTCTAAATAGACCCATGTTTCCAATAGAAGCAATAAGTTATGTTGTATTTTAAAGTCACAAAGAACGAGGGGGTCCAATCTCCCTAAAATTCACACTTATCTCTTAATTTACTAAAGACTGAAATAGAAAACATAAAACATTGCCTCTTCAAGATTTATTTCTATGCATCAGGAAAACCAGTGTGTCTTATTCCAGTATGTATACTGAGAAGATTAAAGCATGGAAAGAGCTTTTAAAATTACCTCTTCTCAGGCCTGGCCCGGTGGCTCATGCCTGTAATCACAGCACTTTGGGAAGCCGAGGAGGGCAGATCATCTGAGGACAGGCATTCAAGACCAGCCTGGCCAACATGGTGAAACCCTGTTTCTACTAAAAATACAAAAATTAGCCAGGTGTGGTGGTGCACACTTGTAGTCCTAGCTACTTGGGAGACTAAGGCAGGAGAATCGCTTGAACCCAGAAGATAGAGGCTGCAGTGAGCCGAGATCGTGCCACTACACTCCAGCTTAGGTGACAGAGTGAGACTCTATCTCAAAATATAAATAAATAATCTTTTTTACAGATAGATGAGGTCACAAAAGCCACAAAAGACACTGACTTCCCAAAGGCTCCCAAAGAGCAGATCGTAGTTGGGCAGTAGCTGTCACATGCCCTGGGGACCCTAACAACTTAAGGGCTTTTAATCCTCTTTTCCTAAGCTTTGTTGTCATTTTTCATCTTGTTTGGACTCCAGCTGTTACTTTGGGAAGGGTTTATACTTGAGTATGAGAATGTGTGTGGATGAGAACAACACAGAAGAAAGGGGTGCATCAGGTAGTGGATGGCCGGCCAGCCTAGGATTCTTTTATCTCAACTTCTCAGTGTTACTTCCTATTTCTAACCCATGTCAAATGTCTAAATTTTACATGAATCACACTAAATTTTTTATAATTAGTAATAATCTCCAGAATAATGACACATATTACTCTTCTGCATAATAGCTGTACTTACTCCTTTTTAAATAAGAAATAAAACTATGCAAGTAGTCAAGACACTTAATTCAAATTTGCCACTCTGATACCAAGGCATGAAACGTCTCAAAATACTATGATTCCAATGCGGTCAACCAAACATCCTAATTTAAATGGGAAGATGTTGGAGAACACACTAACTTGGAGGTGGTTCAATGTGGAGTGTAACTGGAGCTAAGGCCTGAAAAGGCAGATTAGGTTCAGATTGTGGCAGCCAAATAATTTAAAGATGAAGTGCGTAGCTACTATGGGAAATAAAATGAGGAAGTCCGGAAAGGGATTTGTACTTAAATCCCTAAATCTCTCCAAATAGATGTCTATTTTGATCACATTTCTTTCCATGGCACCTATTTTCTGCCTCACTTGGTCTGCACAGCTATAGTCTTGGTGCCATGATGGAGATAAGCCCTTTAAAGACATTCTCCTTGTTTTCCTCTAGGGTCTTCTTCATCACCCACTTGTTCAGGGGTCCCAGAGATATTTATCAAGCAGAGTCCTTGTGAAGGGTGTTTTCCGGTCAAGTGATTAAGTGATCGCTCTGCTACTATCTTAACCTAAGAGAGATGCAGGCTCAGCTGCCGCATCACTGAAATTCCTGTACAGTTGCAGCCCGAGTGCCAAGGGCCCAGCCTCTGAGATGTCCTATGACCCTTCCTACCAAGTCCTGCGTCTTGCCAAGGGCCCAAAGAGTATGTGACATTTCTTTGTAGTAGTCTTAAGAACTCAATCCCTAACCCAGAGGTGGCCACTTCCATCTTTCTTCCTCCAAGTCTTTTTCTCTCTTCTTGTCCCCTCTAGGATATAGACTGTTACATAATGTCCTTAAAGAGACTTGGCTTTCAGAAACTAAAGCCAGTGGTAAATATGGGTTGGATGCCAGAGAGAAGTTGAGCAGTATCTTCAAGAAAATAATGTTTTCTGCTCTGCAAAACAATGACCTTGAGGCAAGGAAACAAAAAGTTCTGATTACTTTCTTGGCAGAAAAGAGAAGGAAGAAAAGACAAAAATTTGGATTTGTCAAAGGATAATCATCCCGCCAAACAGATCAATCACAACAGCATTAACTGAGGATTTACTGTCTACAGAGCTCTGTCCTTATCCCTGTGGAGCAGTAACTAATAATAATCAAACATTTATTGAGCACCTACTATGTGCCAGGTACAGTTACAACAGTCCCTGTCATTGAGTCATTCACTGTCAAATTAGGGAACAGTCTGTATTTATAATACAAGATTGTGCTGGGTGTTCTCACTCATAGGTGGGAACTGAACAATGAGATCACTTGGACTCGGGAAGGGGAACATCACACACCGGGGCCTATCATGGGGAGGGGGGAGGGGGGAGGGATTGCATTGGGAGTTATACCTGATGTAAATGACGAGTTGATGGGTGCAGCACACCAACATGGCACAAGTATACATATGTAACAAACCTGCACATTATGCACATGTACCCTACAACTTAAAGTATAATAATAATAAATAAATTAAAAAAAAATAAAAAGATTGTGCTGGGATAGGGACTGAAGGATTATCTATCATAGCTTAAGTGGCAGAGGGTTAATCTATAAGTACTAAGAAGTCATTGTGGAATCACTGAGTGCTTTTCATAACTCACTGATGATTGCCCTGGGAAGTGGCAGCAAAATTATACTCACAATGCTACAAATGGAAAATTAATACAGAGGGAAAACATGGCAGGAGTAGGGTCTCCAACTGTTCCATTGCAAATTCAGGGCTCTTGGTTAAATCCTCACTCTTGATTTATTCAGTTCCACTCTGCTTATGGAAATGCTTACATATGAGTCCATTTTCACAAGTATCAGCAACATCTTGGTGTGACCAGCCCCTTCTGTAATTGCCATTTTTGGAAATTTATTCAAGATTTAAACAAACGTAAGAAACTAGGACCTATATTGCACACTAGAAAGCTTGATAAAAATGCATCCCTTTTGATCCTTCTCTAAAAGTTGATCCTTGAAAAATCTCAAAACAGTAATTTAACTATGTTTTAGTGAATGGATAAGTATTTTACTTCAAATATTTTAAATTTGCAATTATATCCCATTGGGTTGGTCTTTAATGCTTTTGTAAGATGAGGATCAAGGAAAGTGAAATGATATTTAAACTTCACTAATTAGGCTGCTAAGAGAAGAATCCATTAGGATGAAGAGTAGACCCTCATCACTATGCAATTCTCTCTTTTTTAACCCATGAACTCAGTTTTAAAGACAGGATTCCTTCCCTCTCCCTGCCCTTTACCAAAAATTCTAAGTGTTGATAAGTTCTATAAACATACACAAACTTAGGCTAGCAAGATTTCTTGTTCATTACATAATAGTAAAACCTCCATCTTCAAGTCTTGTGTTCACATTTCACTTCTCTGCATAGCATTTATTATAGCAATTTCTAAACTTTAGTAATTAAATTTCAGTTATTCTGGGTTTAGGACCAGGTCCTTGTCTGATTCCAGTCCCTTGCATGCGGTAAGGCGCAAGATTAAAGTTCCCTGAACCTAAAATAGTCAAACCCCTTTGAAAAAAGAAAAAAATGATCTAATTAGTCCAACATATGTAAATAACAATCAATTAGTATTTTACAGCAAAAATAACATGTAATGTGTACAGCCTACACAACTCATTACAGTACTCCAGGACAAATTTTTAACACAGGACAGATTTCTCAATTATACAGACTTCATGAAACACAAAACTTTACTTTTTAAATTTTTTTCAAGCTTTCTAAATAAATGATGATTTAGGAAATGATGATTTAGCTATAGGAAAAATATACTTAGCAACAAACCTGAACAGCAATAATTATCCTTGGAATTTTTGTCATCTATGGTAAGGCCCCTGATCTAGTCCTGGGTTAATGACAGCATTAGGCAATATGTGCTATGCAGGACAGCCCCTGAGCCAGGTCCATCCTCAACAACTTTGGAAGTAGGAATGAAGGTCCAGGTACTCCAGGAACTCCAGATTAGGTGGCCCATCTCCTAGCCTCCATATCACTCTTTCAGGACTGAAGAGGGGACCCAGAACTCCAGGGCCCCGTGGCAAGACCTTATCCTTTCATTTCCTAACACCCAGCACCTCCACACCTACTGTCTGCCCTGAAGCCATCAGGATGAGTCTCACTTGCCCTTTATCCATTTATTTATTTTTTTTTTTACTTACTTACTTACTTACTTATTTTGAGACGGAGTCTTGCTCTGTCACCAGTCTGGAGTACAGTGGCACAATCTTGGCTCACTGCAACCTCCACCTCCCAGGTTCAAGTGATTCTCCTGCCTCAGCCTGCCGAGTAGCTGGGACTAAGGCCCACACCATGATGCCCAGCTAATTTTTGTATTTTTAGTAGAGACAGAGTTTCACCATGTTGGCCAGGATGATCTCGATCTTTTGACCTTTTGATCTACTCACCTTGCCACCTTGGCCTCCCAAAGTGCTGGGATTACAGGCATGAGCAACTGTGCCCAGCCCCCTTTATCCCTTTTTACATTGGTCACATGAAGCCCAGGACTCCCAGCTAGTCCCTCACTCCTTGCACCCTAATTGTCATGTAGTTGCAGAGCAGAGAAGCAACAGAATTCCTACCCACAGCCCCTGGTACACTCTTTCCCCCTTCACTGCATCATTTTCCTACATTGCATTTATCATTACCTGAAAACCTACATTTATGTTTGCCTTGCTGATTTTCTCTAGTAGAATGTATGGTGGCTGAGGGCTTATCTGTTTTCAGCTCACAGCAAATAGAAAGTGCTCAATATTGAAAAAAACGAGTGGATAAATGAACAAAATACAAGTAAATTATATAAATCTAATTCAAACCAAATTATGTTCATCATGCATCTAAAAGTGTCAGGCACCTGCATGTCTATGTCACAAGTTAGGCATTAGAGATAGAGATGAATGGACCTGGTACCTTTATTCTACTAATCCTTGATACTCCATACCTAATATTTGAATTAAAAAGATAGACAGATAGATGATAGAGATAAAGGAGGCTTTGTAGCCATGCCCTAGAAAAAAATATTACCAATTTTGAATATCCCATTTATACAGCACTATTAATTCCATCTCCATAATATAAAGTACAAATATGGTGGGCCTTTTCATCACCTATAATTTTTTATATGTAGACATGTACATTTATAACATTACAGGCAATATTTAGCGAGAAATGCATATTTTGCTAGGACTCAGAATCAAATTCTCTCAACTACACATAAAAATAATTTGTTTGAATGGGAAATTTTCAGTGAGGAAAATATTACACCAAAAGACACTGAAAGTCAGAAGAGAAAACAAGGTTGTTAGTAGGCTTTTATGCAATTTATAATAACCTATCTCTAGAGGGGTAAAAATGGTCCCATTTCTCATTGTTGGCAATTCTTCTCAATGACCAATATGTCTACCAACATTTTCTTTTTGAAAATACAGTCAAAGTTGTAACAGAAAAATCACAGATGCAATCAAATTCATACTAATGGTTGAAATGCGCCATATGTGCTCTGATACCTATGCACAATAGGGTGCAGGTTTAATGACTTTCTTATTGTGCCCCTGTTGTAATTAGGTATTAAAGGACATATGGTATGCTGCCGTTTTAACAGTGAATTTCCTTGTTTTTTATTGTTTTCTATCAGAAGCTTAACAGTCTTTCAGGGTAGTATTAGTAGTGAGAATTAAACCACATGTTGATTTCATTTTTTTAAACCTTGGAATCTCATCTTGATTAGCCTTATTAGTGTAGTGCCAAAGAAAACATCCAAATCAAATCTTTTTTCAGTAAATATGAAGTAAAATACGTTTGAATTGGTAAGAAATAAGTGAAAACTCCAATAGAAATATACACTTATGGTAGTATATGTAGAGATTTAGTAACCAAATAGAAACTCATGTGTCCAGAAAGCACTAAAGTTTGATGGTTTAGAGGTGTTTCAACCTTCTTTCAAAATATTTATAGAAATCATTTTTGATAGGCAACTACTATATAAGAGATTTATATATGATTGGTAAAGAATTCAATAAAATCCCAAATATACTCATAACAAAAATCCAACTGAAAACAAAAAAGTCCAGTATGCAAGAGTATTGGAAGCTGTGAGTCATGATGTTTAGTTTAACTTGTTCAAACACAACCTAAAGTTTTTCAGAGACCTGAAGGCCATGATTTATGAAAATTTAATACATTTGAAGAAAATCTGGATCAACTCAGAAGTCGATTTTTATCACTAAAAAAAATATTGAGAGACAAAGATATGATGGCAAACTATACTTTCAAGTCATTCAAAACTTTACCTTAAACTTAATTAAAGCTTTCTCACATTTTGGCATATATAGTCAGCCATCCACAACCATGGGTTCCACATCTGTGGATCCTACCAACCACAGATCAAAAATAGTTGAGGAAATAAATGGTTACTTCAGGACCGAACACGTACAACATTTTTTCTTATTATTCCATAAACAATACATTATAACAAGCATTTACATAGCATTTACGTTGTAGTAGGCATTATAAGCAATCTAGAAATGATTTAAAGAATACAGGAGGATATACATAGGTTATATGTAAATATGACACCGTTTTATATCAAGGACTTGAGCCTCTATGAATTTTGGCATTCTCAGAGGGCCCTGGAACGAATCCCCCATGGATGCCGAGGGACAGCTGTATACCAACCAAGCACTCAGTAGCTTTAAATGCAAATGGTCCTTAGCATCTGGAAGGAATGCTACGGATTCTCAGGAAGAAATTTTTATTGGATGCTACAGTATTCCACTTGGGCTTTACCAGATTTCTGCATTTCAGGTCAGGGAAAGGAGAAAGATCTTATCATGCAAGTTTATATTCTTCAGTCATAAGCACAGCTACACATCCCGGTCACAGTCAGCACGAGGGCACATTACAAGATAGCCAGCCAGGCTTCCAAATGAGCCATGAAGATTAATAAAATACAATCTCCAGCGGATGTTGGCACCTCCCTGTCAGGCTAGCTAATGAGTACTGTGTTACTGTAAGAGTCAACTGTCACATTATCTCTGGACTAATAAATGGATTCTAAGACAAATAACAATACACAACTAAAATTCAGTCTAAAAGAGCTTTTCATTTATTGCAGACTGGTACATCCCCAAGAGGCTTTCCAGCTGTCGGCACCATGAGCATTGTCACTTTTTATAGGAAGTATTCAATAATGGCAAAGTCAGTTTGGGCAAAAGAAACCTAGAATTGTTTTTCAAAATTCAAGGTTTAATATTAACAGCAAACTATTATTACTAAGTTTAATTCATATGTATCCAAGTGACTTATAATATGTAGAAAAAATTGTGTTTAACCTGAGTCTACCAAAAATATAGTGGACAAAGTTTGTTTAGGGGAAGTTGTCAGTTCACATTTGGGGGATTTTAAAATTTAAATAAGAATCCATATCTTATATCTGTTAGAAATTAACTTCACTTCAGACATGAAATCTCTCTGCAGCCTTTTTTTTGTGTATGACATTCTAGAATTCATAACAGAGGAAAGAGCCTACATAGGAACAATAAATATGGATATCACATTTATTAACCAATTTCCTCCTATTGTAGTTTGGGTATCCTTGAATTTATTCTGATTAGGAAAGTATATCTCGAGTATAATAACAAGAAATGATTACTATATAGTTACAAAAAATCAAATTTTGTGATAATAAGCGTGATGACTAAGGTCAGGGATATAACCTGAAAAAATATTCTATCTAGTTTTTAATTACTGAGAACAGAGGGAGAGAGGGAGGAAGAAAGGGAGGGAGGGAGAGAGGTAAGGAAGGAGGGAGGGAGAGGAAGAGAGAAGGAGGGAGGGAAGGTAGGTAGGTGTAGGGAAGGAAAGGAAGAAGGGATTAAAGAAGGTAGGAGAGAAAATAGAAGAAGAAAAAGAAAAAAATGTCTAACACGTCCATGTTACTCCTATCATTTATAATAACATAAAAAATCGTAATTTGCCTCATGACATCACAGAAAGTAGTTGTCAAACAGATTTGGTGAAGAGGTTCATCTACTCACTGACTTCTGTGAGAATTTCAGAACAGAAAAGAAGTACTAAAGAATTAGTATAATAGATTGGATCTCTAGTCTGTCTTGTCCCACATTCTAAGTTATAGAGATAGCTTAGGGCTTATATGAGGAAATGCTTATTCCATTTGTCTTCAATTTCTGTCTACTACTTTTATATTGCAATCTGACTCCACAAACCTGAGAAATCTTTCTTTATCCCTTATAATAATAGACACAATGTACTCTGTGCTGTATCTGGCACATAACAGGTACTTCAAAAATATTTGTTCTCTCCCTCCCTTTTACTCTATCTCTTTCATTTCCTCCTTTCTCCCCACCCACTAGTCTGTCCTACACTTTAGAAGATGAGTTGTCCAGAAGATGGAGGTCGGTTGTTCTGGAGGTGTGGATTCTACAAGTTCGTCTGCTTTTCCCTGGTCCCCCACCGTTGATGTAAGATATTCATAAAGATTTTTAACGATTAAAGAATTACATTTTTATTCCAATACTGGAATCATTTCATAAAATATTGGTTTGATTTAATAAGTAAATGAGATAAAATAAATGTTAGCTACTACCATTACCATTATATTGTCATGAATATTATTATTATTAATACATTAGTTGACAAAGAACTTTCTGTGTATTTTTTTTTTAAATTTTGATTTTGTTTTTTGTTTTTTTGTTTTTTTTTAATTTATTATTAAACTTTAAGTTGTAGGGTACATGTGCACAACGTGCAGATTTGCTACATATGTATACTTGTGCCATGTTGGTGTGCTGCACCCATTAACTCGTCATTTACATCAGGTATAACTCCCAATGCAATTTCTCCCCCCCCCACCATGATAGGCCCCGGTGTGTGATGTTCCCCTTCCCGAGTCCAAGTGATCTCATTGTTCAGTTCCCGCCTATGAGTGAGAACATGCGGTGTTTGGTTTTCTAACCTATGTCACCGCCGGATGCGACGGGCTCCCTGGTTTACTTCCTTCCATTTAAAGTAGTGCTTCCCTTTGTTTCCTGTGATTCCCACAGACCTTGCAGAAAAGGGTTCCGAGTAATGTGCAAAATGTGAACAACAAAAACAAGGGTTAAAGCTCTATGTGCCAGGCACTTTACGTGCATTATTTATTTAATCCTCACAATAACTTAAAGCTAAGTACCATTATCATCCTGATTTTACAGATGCAAAAACTGAGGCTTAGAAAGTGAAATAACTCAGTCGTACACTGAGATGTAATACAGAGTCAGGGTTCAAACCTATGCTGTCAGACTCCCTGTAAGAACAGTATTCTGCCACCAAAATGAAACCTCCAGCTGGATCCTCCCTTTTAGGGTGCTCTCTGAGGAACGGATTATGATCAATATTTGACATTCTTTTTGTAAACCAGCTGTCCCCAGAATTCCCAGAGAACCCCCTTAACCTTACTCAACTCTGTTTAGACTGTCATAGAAATATAGTGGAGCAGCAGCAGCCACATAATTTCATCAGCCCTCTGAGAGCGCTCAAATGAACCACGTGTGTGAACCAACTGGAAGAACCATCTATAAAAGATTTTCCCCTCTTCCACCCAGTTCCTAAGAGATGCATTGTTGTACGCCGTCTATGAAAGATTTTTCCTCCTTCTACCCAGCTCCAAGAGATGCATTGTTGTATGTTCCAGGCCCCGAAAGGAAGATTTGCAGTAAATCACATGTGTCGGTAACATTTGCAGATTCTTTGTCAGGGTACCGAACTACAAATGGCTGAGCCAAAAGCCTGAATTAATTGGAGAGGATGCAGTTAGTTCTCACTAAGCAGGCTCTCATAGGCTGTACCAGAAAAACACACTGCCCGTCTTTGTTGTATCTTCTTTGTGTAGCAATGCTCTTCCAGTCCTGTCAGTTGCATGCCAGCTTTGTGGACCTGAAACTTTTTTAAAATTCACTTTAAAAAAATAAAGAGCATGTCCCAGAATAACAAATGAGGAATTTATATCTTCAAAATATGTAGATTTGAGATTTGTTTTGGACAAAAAAAAAAACTGCACAAGCTCTACTGAGCATCTGTAACGATGATATATCTACACATTATATGGCTGGCTATCTTTAGTTTGTTTTTATATCCTGTGGAGTGTGACATCTGTGCAAAAATTATGAACTGACTCATATACATGAGGTGCTTATTCAGAGTTTGAAAAATGGGCCTATTCTTCTACAGTTCAATTATTTATGAAGAAATTAGAAAGAAACTTTAAAATCTTGGAGTCTTTTTATTTATTTGTGTGTTATTCCAGTCATCCTGATCAAGCAGAAACTATCTGTAGCAAGAGTGAAGGTTTTTCTAAGTGGGTTAATTATATTTATTTTCATGGCCACCAGCTCCTCATTTGCTTTTTATAAATTACTCAGGGCAAGGGGCTAATCTCTGTGATCGCTCTCAATCTAGACGTAACAGCTCAACCTTTCATTTGAAGTGGATCTTTTCTATTACATCCCTTTTATGAACCACCTGTGAAAGGAAGGAAGGCTATATCCACATGGAGATATAGATATATGCATATAAAAATTTATAACTATTCCCTAATCACTCAGACGTGTAGGCTAAGCATCACTTATGATTACTACACAGATACTATTATACAAAGAAGTACATTTATATGGAAAACTAAAGAAAGCTTTTATTATAAGAATAAATGCTCACTGATCCTTAACTCTAACTATCCTATTAATGCAACAATAAGGAGTTTCATTCATCTTTGTCAGTCCATACTTAAGCCCCCTTAAGTGTGTCTACAGGCAACTAAGAGAAATTAGATGATTCTCTCTCTTACTTTGCTATCCTGGCATGAAATTCTTCTCCCATCCCCCAACTGCATTTTTGTTCTACTTCAAAATAAGTTTTTAATCAGTATTCCAGTACTGGAATGGAAAGTTAATCATTTGTTTATTTAAAAAAATCTTCTTTGGGAGGCTGAGGTGGGAAGATCACTTGAAGCCAGGAGTTCCAGACCAGCATGGGCAATGTAGCAAGACCTCGTGTCTACAAAAAATATTTAAAAATTAGTTGGACTTGGTGGCACATGCCTGTAGTCCCTAGCTACTCAGTAGGCTGAGGCAGGAGGATCACTTGAGACCAGGAGCTCAAGGCTGCAATAAGAGGTGATCATGCCACTGCCCTCCAGTCTGGGTGACAGAGGGAGACCCTGCCTCAAAAAAAAAAAAAAAAAACCTTTCCAAACAGCTTGTTTGTTCAAATGCATTTAGACATCAACCATGATGAAGGGCAGGATTTGGGGGACAGTTGTAGAATATACATCTCCATCTCCAGAATTACTGGCTTCCATCTTCCGGCCAATTCATCTTTGAAAGTTGAGTCCAGGGTAGAGTAAGTGAAACAGGAAGCATAAGAAGTGATAAAGAGAATTGGAGGAAGAAAACTAATTTTCCTTGAGCAGCTATCGGTTGCCAGGCACTGTACATAGCCCATTAATTACATTATTGAAAGGAATAAAGAAGGATCCTCCTAGTTTCTCAAGTTTTTGGAATTTACCTTACAATATGAAAATAGATGGTTAGAAATTTATGAGCTGGAGTCCATTTTTACTTCAGCTTTAGGCATCAGCTATGTCTGAGACCAGACATGCACATCTCAAAGACAGGAACTGTGTCTTCCTATGTAGCCGCTGTATGTAGCCGCTGCAGGGGGGCCAAGGCCAAGAGCCTGTTGTATTAAAAGCATTGTTTAGCAGCACCTTCATCCACAAATTGTAATGCTACCTCACATCATTTTACTAGTGTAGTTTGGTTTTTTTAGATTCTCAAAATTTCCTTTTTTTGTTTTTCAGAGACAGCGTCTCACTCTGTCACCCAGGCTGGAGTACAGTGGTGCAATTGCAGGTCACTGTAACCTCTAATTCCTGAGCACGAGCAATCCTCCCACCTCAGCCTCCTGAGTAGCTGAGGCTACAGGTGTAAGCCACCATATCGGGCTAATTTATCTTACTTTTTTTTTTTTTTTTTTTTTTTTTGTAGTGACAGGGGTCTTGCTATGTTGCCCAAGCTGGTCTCCAACTTCTGGGCTCAAGTGATCCTCCCACTTCAACCTCCCAAGTAGCTGGGATCACAGGTATAAAAGCTACCATGTCCAGCTCAAATATTCCCTTTTTAAAACTACGAAGAAGGTTACACATTTAGTCAGTATTAGACACTGACTTGTCAGTTAATAGTCTAACTAGGATTAGTGGGAGAGGGTAGACCTTTGGAATATGGGACAGGGGTCTGAAAGATGACCTACCAGTGGAATTTAGGGAAAAGAAACCAATTCTGAAGGGAGGAAAATGAGTTAGTGCCTGGGGAAAAAAGGCTGGGTTGATACATAGTATTGGCTAGCTGTCTACATTTGGCTAAAGTAGTATGTGAAACAATTGTATTAAAACACTGAGAAGAAATAAGACCATATCAACTGATATTTTTGTAAATTCGATTGGTTGTTCTTTTTAAAAGTACAATGATCATGCAAATTCAGCTCCTCCCTCAAAAAAGGAGAGCTGTTTCTTGCTTCAATAAGCACTTAGCTTACAGCAAATCTCTCATGAACAATCAGTAAAATCAGCTGAGAGATACGAACATAAAGATACGAACATAATTTTTGATTGCTAGAGACCCCCTAAAAGCTAGATTGTCAAGGAGTTGGCAATAGTGAGCTGTGAAACGCTACTTTACTATTGGGATTTTTTTTTTTTCTTTTCCTTCTGTAAATACCTTGTTATTTAAATAAATAAATAAAGGGCACTAAAAAAATAGGAAAAAAGCAAACCACTGAGACGAGGCCCCTTTAATATTTTGCAAGGCTGACATCATCATTGTTAATAAAGCATTTACAGAGGACCCACTGAGCACTGTGACATTCCAGCTTCCCACTCCTACTTCTCACCACGTTCTCTGCTGGACGCCAGCCTCTCTGTGCATAGTTAAACGTCTGTGATGAAGCCCTCTTGGTTTATTGTTAATTAACTTTAAGTCTAGATTCCCTCCACATACAACTTAAAATACAAATTGTACACACTTTGAACATAAAGTCTTTGAACATTCCTCACTAATTGTTTAAATGCTGTGTGGATTTTGTCTCTAGCAGTTGGTTTCACTTTAACCTTTGGACAAATTGAAAACTTTTTTTCAGTAAAACTCCACTCCTCTTTGTAGTCTTAATTTTGTACCACAGGGACTGTTTAATAAACAGTTTGCAGGTAAAAAGGAAAGACCTGATGACCCAGTATTCTCGGTTTTCCCAAATGATTAGACGTAGAGATTAGTCAAAAAAAAAAAAAAAAAGAAAGAAAACAGGATTATGATTGGTTACATATAAAAAGGAACAGTTCCCTGAAGTCGTTAAGGGAGCAATAATGAGAGAAGAGTTGTTGCTAAAATTGATTTTAGGCGGAAGCCAGTTTCATTTCCCTAAAAAATCTTTTGTATATTTGTTTAGTAATTGGTCATGAAATAATGCTTTAGACAGGCATTTTAGAAAGCATACCTCCTGTTTAATAAATCTGAGACTTTGATAATTATTAATGTACAAATGCCAGCCGAGAGACGCTTTATTCCCCGTGTCGTGGTACAGCTATTAATGATACTCAAAGGAGTGAAAATTACCATTTCGGAAGTGTCCAAAGCAGTAAACTGGTAAACAAGCCTGCAGTTAGGGCTATGGATGATGTGAATCAACAAGGGTGAAAAGATTTGGTTACTCTGTGTATTAGTGTTAATAGGAATAGATTATAGAGGAATATTTGTGATGTGACCTTCTGTGCACTAATTGAAATAGTATTCAGAGTCAGCATTGGCGTAATCAAGTTAAACACGGAATCATAAATCATCATGAAAAGTGCTGTCACAACTTCGCCGTTAATGCCCTGGACTGCTGGGCAGCCTCAAGAAAATATCTGCTTTGCCGATCTTTAGGTTAATAGGAACAGAAATGGCATTTAAAGACTATTTGGATCAAATCTGTTCTGAGGTTGAAAGTGTTCCTCTGTTAATTTACTGGTAATTTGAAGTGATGTAGTTAGGGTTAGAAGGAGCACAGCTGAGCCCCTTATAGCAAAACAAAGGGCTGTGGGAGTTTCTTCTAATATTTATTTAATTGCTTTAGGGTACAATGCTAATCAGTTTTAATATACATGTGTAGTGTCCTTTGTTTCTCAGATATAAAACAGTTGGCAAGGTTATCAAATGCATATCGTTAACTTTATAGCTTGAGGTGATGCATTTGACGAGGATAACTTTAGCACCCTCATATTTGACAAACGGAGAAAGCTTTTATTATGTATACACAGTAATATTTCTGACAAATTAAACTATAATGTGTCCTGGAGAAAGAATAAGAATCTAACAGCAATATTTTTCTTATGAACATTTCTTATTGATTGAATAGTATCAAACTAACAGGCTTAAGAAAAATCACAGAGGAATTTGTTGAGAAATGATATATACTATTGCCAATAAAGCCCCGTGTCTCAATGTAGAAAAAGGTTGTGCTAATTTAATCAGTTACTCATCAGATCCTGTAGACAATAAGATGTATGATGCTAAGAAGTAAAGGGCTTGTTTATTATAATTTGCTTCAAATGCTATAAATTAATAGAAATTTCAGCAGGCAACTGATAATAGAACCTTTTCAAAAGTATCATATTTTACTTCAAATCAGAAAGCAGTTCAAGTTTACCCACTTTTGAATATAATCTATTTAAAACTTGGTGGGCAAGTTAGGTGCACCTTTGTGTTTGTTAAATAATCTTAGAAAGAAATTTCTTCCTAATTGTTGTTCACTTGAGTAGGAAGGAAATGGAAGAGTTATTCCCTTAAAGTTGAATATTCTTAAGTAACTATGAAATTTTGAATGCTATTACAACTTACCTATAGTAGACAAATGGATGTTATAGGAAATCTGAGGTGGTTTGGCAGTCTAGATACATTAGAGTTTTCTTCTAAAAGGAAGATTTGTGACTTTTGCAATTCTTTGGGCTATTCAAGTATGGTTTTCAGGATCTAGGAACTGGCAAGCTGCAGAGCCCAGGTAGCCTATCCCAGCCCAAACCCAGATTACAGAGAAGATAACTGAGGATCTGAGTGGAGTGACTTGTCTAAATCCCCACAGCCAGACAGGGTTTGTACTACTTAATAACTAATCAATGTTGATGTCTCTAAAACATTACCCTGAAAATTTTCACTTTAGAGTATTACATGAAAAGTTTATCATTTTTTAGATGATACTTTGCTTCTTATCTATGGAATATTTTCAAAACTTTTCTACTTTCAACAATATTTAGTGAGAACTTTCCATTGATATCCTCAGTAGCCCATCAATTGCTGCCAATTAAAATATGCTTTCATAAAATTAGTGATTATCAGAAGTGATTTCTACAACGAAAGGATCAAAATGCTGGCTAACAAATTATCTTCACTACTTTTAAGAAACAGGGGTCGATATTTTAGGAAAATTTTTAAAGAATGTTAAAATTTTCAATCACTACAGTTGAATGAGGTATTAGTCATGGTACCATTGGCTGACGATATCTGCATTAAGTTTTCTAATGATAAAATGAGTTAGTTGTCATAATACAGTAAATTGTCTGTCCTTTGAATAGAAAACTGGATCTACATCAAATAAGCAAGGTGCATAAAAGGAAGGAAGAATCTTTACTCGATGTGGGAAATGTTATCTTCCATCCCTTCTTTACCATCAGAGATACAAACATGAATTAGACACGGTTGCTAATGCTGTAAACTCACAGTCTAACAGGGACATATCCCTAGAATGGCAGAGTCAGATGCAACCTTAAAAATCTCATAGTGGGTTAACCACCAATTTAGAACTTGAAACCATGTCTCCAGATTTCTAATCCATGGCCCAGGTTTCACCAGTGTTTTCCAAGTGGCCTGTGGAGCAGAGGACAGCCCATCCCACCTCAATCTGAAGCTCCGGAATGACTGGGAACAGGAAAGGAAGGATGCTAGGGACAGTCCCTGTAAATTAAGGGCTCTAAGAACCCATACAAGAGCATCAGCACTGGCTGAAGTCAGTCCAATAACACAACCATTCACAATGCAATGCCGTCCCCTAACCAGAAGATCTGACCGGGAGCTGCAACAGAAAATCTCACCCTTATTGGCAACTAGTGACTTGGTGTTTCTCACCATTCAGGGTAAGTCCTATAGTGTAATACCAATTAACATATAAAGCTATCAAATACATGTTTTTAAAGACATTTTCCTCTCACGTATTGCTATCTATTGCCTTCTGGAAGCTCCATGTGACTCCTAATTTGGGGTTTTCTTTCTCATTCATCTTTATAATGACCAAGAATAGTGTCTGGTACACAGTAGGTGCTATATAAATATTTGCTAAAATTTTAAAGTTATCCAATTTTGTTATTTTGCATGTCAACTCTATGATCATAATTTTAAGTCTTTAAGATTCTTAAATTATGGGTTTTTTAGAGGTGCAATAGAAGTGTGAATAGAATTGACATCTAAGTGGAGATGTTGTACTTCAGCATAGTAATTCCACATCTGACACTAATTTCAAAATCTTTTCTCCCAAATGCCTGCTCACTACCTTGGCTTTATAGGCCAAACTGCCATCCGTGAGCAAAGCTGCGTGTCTCCTCCACTTGAAGAGCCCCAGGAGCATAATATAGTCAGTGGGAGTTCAGGACAGAAAAAATATACACTGCTTTGCACACAGCCTGAAAATCAAGGCATAAAAGAGGGAAAATAAATCAATGAGCCCCGTTTGGCCTTTGCATGCATAATTCATCAGTAGAAATAAGTATCTAAAATGTTTTACCTGTAAGTGTAGGATAAGTTACTTCATTTTTAAATGTCTAAATCATAGTTATATCCCAGATAATTATAATATTGATAATTTGAACTATATAAGCTACATAGTTAAGCTATATAAATATCAACTTGTTGATTTTTAAGGGTGTATTTATATTTATGTCTTAAAAATGTACTTCATCCCAGTTTAAAGATGGGCTATAAAACTGAAAATAATGCAGGACAGTTTGATCCCTTTACAAATAGTTGAAAGATAATCAAAATATCAGTACCTGAGATTGTAAGTGGAATTAACATTTATTGAGCTACTACAATGTCTCTATCACTATAGGAGATATTTTCATATTACCTCTATAGTAAGTATTTCACATTATCTCAGTTAATTTTCCCACCCCTAGCCCCATGAGATGGGGGCTATTATCTCCATTTACAGGTGAAGGCACCAAGGTCCAGAGAGATTAAGTCACCCATAATCACACAGATATTAAACTGCAGATTCAAGACTTGATCCCATGTTTCTTTGATCTAAAGCCAATCTCCTTTTACTACCTACCATGCTACTTCTCTAATTGGCTCAGCAATTGTACATAAAACAAACCATATTCTTGAAAAAAGATGTTTATCTATATATTTATTTATAGATAGATACATACACGTATACTATTGGGTTGGTGGGTAAATGGGCAGCAAAATTGCAAGGCCCATATTTGGGCCCTACTAGTTCCTTATTCCCTCGTTGCTCAGCAAGTGCAGCCCCACCAGCCTCTGGAAAACATTTGCTACTTTAGAATTATTTCCTCCAGCAGGAACGGCTTTTGACTTTGGGAGGGGTATGAGATGGTGGGTAGGGTGAGATGGGCTGAAGAGAGATTTACTCTCTGGATACTTTTGTCTGTCTGAGATTTTCTATTACAATCACAACCCAAAACACTATCTATAGCCAGAGAACTTGCATGGTATTAAAGAAAAATAAAAAAAAGAATAGGAGCAATACGTACAGATGGGACAAATATAAGAGAGTGCTGGGGATTTTTCCTCCCAAAGCAAGAAGTATCACCTTCCATTGCTAAGAATCCTGAAAAACATATTTCAGGGTATTTCTCTCTTTGTAAAGTCAGCCTCACAGGAATGCCTCCCCTGCATTAGTAGAGGAGGAATGGAGAAGAGTGTTCTTCACTCACCATCATCTTGAGCTGGAACTTCCAGAAGCCATCCTCCACATTGTTCCCACAGAAGAGTCAACTTAGCTGAGCCTTATCACCCTCCATCCTATGATAAAAGGTAAAAATTAAATTAATACATTCAGGTAAATGAATCTTCAACCATAGAAAGTCAGGTACAATGTTAGATGTGTTTTATAAACCATCGTTTTAAAGATTTGAATATATCCCCCTACGGACAAAATTGCTGTTATGAAAGCAACCATAATTCCGCTTCATCCTGTGTTCTTTGAAGAACTCTATACCCAAACCATAGCTGACGTTTAATATATTATGTGAACATCAGCTACAAAGGTCCTATGACTATGAATGCCATACACAATTGCATTAAAAGCCAAAACATCATACTTAAACTATTACACATTTAATATAGACAAGTTTTATCACTATAGCTCATTTTTTAATTCTCATAAATTTGGAAATTCAATTATTCAACTCATGAAATACACTTATATCAACATTGTCAGCCTCACAATGTTTTCCTTGGTCTATTTTCCCAAGATAGTGTGCCTCTCTACTCACATTATAAGCCTACGATATCGGAACATGAAAGAGCCTGATGAATGTTTTAATGTCGAATTTTGATATAATGATTATGCTTACTTTTTTTGAGATGTTTTCCTACACTAAGTCATTGAAGATTTTCAAATAAAATGTTCATTTCTAAAACTCCGATCATACTTATTTTATCTGAGAGGCAAAAATTCGTTTTAAATACAAATTAATAAATTCTATCCCACATATAATCATGCTTGGCAATGAACAAAGTGCTTATAAGAGAAAGATAAATTGAATTTAACATTATAACTCTTTTAATAAAAATACATAGATTCAAAACCTCTTCAGTGACCCTGTCTTCTACAGTATAATTCCCTAAAACTTCTAAGTCACTCAATGATAAGAGGCTGATCTAAACGCTTCCACTGCATTAATCAAATACCAGGTCTAATTAAAAGAGCCATGCACAAAGCTTTTTCAAAATGTTGCTCAGGTATTGCAATAATTTCTGATCACCCAAGCCTGGAAGACAAATAATTAGAGCTGCCAGAGCATTCTGATGAGTGATGTCAGCATCTCCAAGTGACCTTCCCTCCACTAATTAATTTTCATCTTAAGAAAAGAGACCCTGTTGTTGCACATTATTAATTGAGTTCACTAAAAGATGCGCCTGATTAATTTTTGTTGATAATACTTGTCATTCTAGGCAGCGACTGTAATCATTCTATTGGGTTTTATTTTTTTTAAGTTGATCTAAGTCCTTTGCAATGTGACTGATATATCTGATACAAAATATCATGCATAAGGGCATATCCTAGAACGTGTCTGGGCTATTTTTCATTGTAGTTGTTTGCCGAGGTAAAATGAAATGTCAGAGTGGAGTTTTCTGAGCTGTTGGAAACTGCTAAGGTATCATTTCACTTTGCCCTTGTAGCTGAGTGGGGCCACTTATTCCCAAGTCCCCAAAAGAGATCACTGCACCCATTTTGTAGCCTGCTTTTGAGTTTTATGGCGAAGCATCCCATTCCCGGAGAAAACACTGCATTTGTCTTTTAAGAGTTTTTCATCACATCTCTGTGATTACCAAAAGACTTCCTACAACTTCCTTTGTCCTCAGAGTGGGATAGTTTGCTAAGTAATTTTAGCCTTTTGACCCTGTGTGGGAGGCAGAAAGTAAGCCCAGCACTTGGCTTGTTGCCCTGTTCATTCATAGAATATTAGGATTAGAAAAAATAAAGAGAGGGCTATATTAAAGTATTTATTTCATTAATCTAAAATTGAATAGGAAATTTAGTCATACTCCTAATGAATGTAAGTTGTACTCCAATACAGAAACATTCACATGCCATTGAATTTCAAGACCTTTATTAAAACCATAGTTTGTTTTCAGTGGAAACTTCTAAATGTAGAATTAATTTCTTGGGAAAATATTATGTTTCAGTTTCTAAGTGAAAATACGTTATTTGTGCCGGGAAAATGAACTCACAAGGCTTGTTAGATTTTAAAGTGGTCTTGCTAGGTCGATTTTGCCTAAATGAACAAAAAATAAATATAATTTCATGGATACATGTGCTTAACAGTTAAGAAAAATGTGCTTAATGTGATGCCTTTTGTTTTGCTGAACTTGAAACCTTTGTAAAATGTCTTGAGTCTTTAGTCTGAAACAGGCAAAGTTAGATCCTATTACCTGTGCTGTATGCTATTGGCTTAGAAGTTTAAAATAATTCATTAACATTGTATAGTATAGACTGAAAACTAACAAAACTATCTCTTAAGTCTTTTTTGAGGTAGCCTTTCCCTCTTTCGCTGAGAGTTTTTCCTTGTTCTATTTCCCACTGGGTGAATACAGGGTGGCCCTAAACCATCCTAGATCTAAAATTTGATAAAATTGTCCTATCATGCAGCCAAATTCACACCTCCCTGTGAGTGATCGTCCATGGAGGCAAAGAAGGTGATGCTAGTTCTCTAATAGTAGAGCTCAAGTTCATTATCATCAATCAATACTATTATTAAATTTCCACCAGGAATTAGGCATTTTATATATCTTGAAATTCGGATGAGCTAAAGCTGACATTTCATCCCATGTGTCTCCTGAGGAAACAAGTTTGAAAATGAAGGTTTGTGGCTAAAGGTAATACTCATGCGAGTTAAACGATATATTCATAATGCAAAAAGAGCAGCATGTAAGGACATCAAACCTGATATTTTGAGATGTTTTACTGTCACAGTATTTTAGAACTGAAAAGAACTTTGGACATGACCTGTCTGACCTTAACATTTGATACATAAACTGATTCCCAGAAGACTTGATTAATTACATAACAAAAGACTTAATCCTTTGTTATGCAAAGAAAATATAGAAAGAACATTGATAAACACTAACTTGTATTTAGTTCAAACATCTTTATTTAGAGTCGTGAAAATACATATTTTTCTCTTGAGACTTTTTTGTAGCAGTTTTTGAGAGCATTGTTTAGATATCTTTTGTGTGCATCACCAAGCGTGAATTTATCAGTACTGATGTCTTTTTTTTTTTTTTTAACACTAAAATGCTAAGGGACCAAAACTGTTTATTCTGCCTTACCTATTCAGATTATTGTCTTTTTCAGTTACAAGGATAATAGAAGAACAAAGGGGAGGGAGGTGGAAGGAAAGAAAAAGAGGCAAGGAAACAGGAAGGAAAGAGAAGCGAGGGAGAGATGCCTAATTTGGTTTCACCTCTTTTTATTTTTGCCACCTCATTATGTTTTCAAATTTTAACATGCAAGCCTAAGAAAGGTTGCCTCCATCTGACAATCTCTGAGCAAGTGCAGTTTATTTCCTTCAAGAAATTGATCTTAAATATTAAATAGGGGAAAATAAAATTGAGGTTTTATGTTATAAAATTGCTCATAAATTCACTTAGTGTAACTTCTACAAGTAGAGTGTTACTGCACTTAGTGACAAATCTTAAGATGTGATAGTTCATTTCCAAAACAATGTAAATGACGCATATCAGAATATGACTTATCTGTAGGAAAAAAATGAAGTCTTTATATTTTTAATTTAAAGAAAACAATGATCTTGAAAGAACAACATTCTGGACTTGAAAGAAAGACAAATAGGGTCAGGATATCTTCCTGGACAATGAAGAGGAGGATGGAGTGGAATATCAGGTATTGCTCTGAATGTAGGTCATTATTGCGGAAAGAACATTGAGACTCAGGAGGGTCCGTTCTTCTGAGTGATGTGATTTAAATCGATATGGAGAGATTATCTCTGGCTAATATATCTGACATTAATCTTCTAATCAGATTTCACCCATAGTCTGTCAGCATTTCTTTCAGAAATAATCATCAATATTTTATTCCAATGCATAATCATTTTACTTTCTTTTGTGGCTCTTTTCCTATTTTAATAACTTTGCATTTCAGTAATTATGTTTAACCAAACCAGAAATTAAAGCAAAGGGGGCTTTCCAGATGTGGATTCTGACTTTTAGCTATGTCATCCCTCTTGACAGCCAGTGGAGCCTTCCATTTTGTATAAAGAACACTCAAGTAGGGTAGGTGTCATTGAACAATATGTGGCCCTAGGATGCACATCTTTCTCAGCTAATTCACTTAAGTTTTCATTACAGTTTACATGATTGAGCTGTCCTCATTCCAACCAATGTTTCGTCAATGAGCGAATGAATTTAATCCATAGCCACAATATATATGGACATGGCATTTTCATATACTCATAGGCATTCACCTTCCTGTTACAATGAAAGGTTGTGGTAACCACAGGGCTCAGAGAATTGCACATAAGATCTGGGGTTAGATCAATTACGGGAGGCAGTTTGGTGGGGAAAAAATACACTCTGTGGGACTTGGAGTCAATCCTTGTTGGTTGGAATCTTAAGTCACCTAAAGCCTCAGACTCAATTTCTATATAAGATGTAAATATATTTTACTTTCTCCTCATTTTACTCTCCTCCTCCTTTCTCTGGGGTTGAGGAGAAATAAAATGTGAACATAACAAACCCAGTGCTTGACATATTGCAAAAGTTTAATAAATATTATTTTACACTCAGTCTCGATTGATTAGCCCACTTCATTCATGGGGAGATTCTGCTATGCAACACCTCAACTTTCCAAACTTTGTTCTTCACACTGCTTTTCCCTTGCAAGCAAAGAAAACTTGGAAAAACAATGCATTCTCTGGAGCCAGAGCTGAGCTCAATCAAGTGGCCTTACTGGTCAACCTAGGAAGCGTGGCTTCTGAGACTGGTTGGTCGTGGTTGCAAGATGGCAGAGGAATGACAGAGCTGTAAGGCAAAGTCCGAATCCTCACTCAATATTAAACTTGTTAGAGAGTTTGAAATTATATATCATAAAATAGCTCATTCAGCAGGCATTAGAAGGACTGCTCAGAGGTTTTGAGATGGGAATGAAGTAGGAAAAGGACAGCCATTGGTAGTGAAACTTAAAGTAACAACTTGACTGTTTTGCAAGCTGATTTAGAGAAAGCATTTTAACGTTTAAAAGGCTGGCAAGCATTATGATCTACGATAGTTTCACTTCTTAAATGGAGTTTCACTGACCTTACTAATTTTTGACAAATCTCACATCATTTAATTTTTTAAGAGGTGTGTTTGACCCAAGGTTTTTGAAATACCTTTATATCTGACCTAAAAGGCACCTTCAGCCTAGCCTCTTTTAAAGATAATTTTGACAGAAAGGTAGCTTTGGCTAGTAGCCATACCACCATAAGTTTTGACCTTGAGTGAGCTCCAATTTCTAGTAGTATTTGAATAAGTGACTTTTAGGTGAAAGTAAGAGGTCAGGAGATAAAGTATTGAAGTTATCAGGATTGATTTTTATTATTTCTCTCTCATTAATTGCCTGTGCAGTACCCCTTCCCCTCTGATTTAATATCTTCTGAAAATTCCCTTCATTTGTAGGTCATTAACAATAATTTTAATGTAGATCATGTCCTATAGAACAAATTCCAAAGACTTGTCTGAAGCAAAGAGATAGAGTGGAAAGAGCTTTAAGCTTAAAGTAAGAATGCCTGCTTTCCATCCTGATTCTGCTACTAACTAGTTACATAAGCTATCTTTATCTTAGATGAAATCGTGATAATCAGCTCTCCAACCTCACAGCATCTTTGCATGGTTTAAATAAGTTTCTGCCCGTGAAAGCATATAGAAAGCTATAAAGTATTGCACACATAAATCATTACACTAATTAAATTACGTATTTGATTTATGGTCTTGAAATTTTGAGGATCAAATATTGTTTCAATAAATGACTCTTGGAAATAATTTAATTTTAAAGGTATACTGAAATAAAAATATTTGCCTTCATGGAATTTAGGCTATAAAATTCAAGGTTGTGGCTCCTAAAATAATTACATTCTATAAAGCAAACCCTGTGTTGCTTTAAGAGCCTTCTAAGGGGTCATGCTACTTCTATCCTTGTCCACTTAGAGTATTTTTTTTAAACAGTTGCCAGAATGATCCTTTTAACCAAGTTAAATCATTTCACTCCTCTGTTTGAAACTATTCAATGACTCTTCTAACACTCAGTATAATAGCTAAAGTGCTTACAATGGCCGAAAAGATGTAACACAGTTGGGTCCCCTGTTAACTCTCTGACTCCATCTATTACTGGGTTACCCAGATCCACACTTCCTTCTTAAGACCTGCATGCTGTCTATTCCCTCTTCCTGGAAAACATTTCTCCCTGATATGGCCAACTCACTTATGACATTTAAGTCTCTATTCAAATATTATCTTCCTAATTAGACCTATACTTTAAATTGCACTCCCTCTCAGCGCACCTAATAAACTTACCCTGCTCTACATTTTTTTTTTTACAGCACATATCACCTTCTAACATATTATACAATTTACATTTTTATTATGCTTATTATTTGCCTCCACCCACTGTAATGTAAATTTCAGCAGGGAAAGGATTTCATCTGTTTTGTTCACTGATATCTCCAAGGCTTTCAAACAATGCTTGGACTATACAGTAAGTGTTCAAAGCATATTTACTGAAAGAATGAGTGATATAATGATAATACCACATACAGGTTTGTCAGTAGATGTGCTGACTTCCCCGGCCCATTATTGTAATCAGCTGTAACCATTTATGGACTATGTGCATCCAGGAAAAGGTGAGAAATGTGGCTATAAAGAGAATGAAACCGTCTAGCTCTTCTAGACACAGAATCCCTGACCTTGGAATCTCTTTGTACATTTTTTAACCAATGTTGTTAACAGGATTTTCTTTGTCCTAGGTCTACAGAACATGACAACATTAATCTCTTAGTAAATTTGCATGAAATTTGCAAATATAATTTCATGATCTGTAAAACCAAAATCAAAGTATAATATACCAATTTCATTGACTTAATCTTCCAGAATTCTATCAAGAAAGTAATCAGATTTTTTTTCATTACTTATTCTTTATTCAATATGGCTCATCCTGCAATTCTCTACAGGCTGATTAGTAAATTCCCCTTCTTAACATTTATTTCTATGTTTTATTTGAGGTTAAACTAATTATATCTAGTATTTATAATTACCTGAATCTTACATCTTTTAATCTATAAGATATAGCTTGAAATTTACCTTTAGCAATCTAAAGTTTCATTCTGGTTTTAAAATCCAATCAGTAGTGGGTCAATAATTTTGCCACTTGGGCATCATATACATAAGGGCAGGTTAGTGCTTATAATTCAGCTGCATCATACCTTATTAATACTACCATTTCACTAATACTATAATTTTATTAATACTATAACTCTGGTGGTGGCGACTATGGTTTTGGTTTACAGTTCCTAGCTGTCATCCTTTCTAATTTGCAGTTGTATACCAAAATTCTGCTTGTTTCCAAATTTCCAATAAGAAGCCGAGGTATTCAGTCCGATCAAGTCATCATATATAATGGTGGGAATGAAGAAAAAGAACCAGAGACGGTCTTATCAACAAGGCCATAGTTCTTAAAATGACTTCTATACATTGTCTCCATACAACTAGCAATGTTGCACCTCTGAAAAATAGAAGCGTATGAAATCCATTTGTGTGGCCATTGCACTGTGAAAGCTAGATTTTTTGTTTTAATTCAGTCATTCAGTAAACAATATTTAAATACCTTGGCAGGTTTTTCTTTGTTTTTGACTGAGGAACATGAATGCCTAAGGGTTACTAAATACATTTTCTAAGGATTTTCATTTTTCCTGCTTCCGATCTACAGCCTGAAATTCCTCCCGTTCTTCCTTTGTCTTCACTAACCACCTCACATCAAATGTAATGCCTCTCTGTTTTTTAGGAGAATTGAAATATTTATCAAAATTGAAACAAAAGGTAAATCTAAATCTGTCTCACTGGATAGCAAGTATATGTCACATATGAAGAAAACTGAAGTATTAAACCTCCTTGGTCTGTTTGCATAACAAGACTTTAAAGACATTTTTTTAACCACACAGGTTTCATGGTGCCTCTTTCATTTCTCCATATAACCTGGTTTGTCTTCCAAAGCTTGAAACGTGATTATACAACATTATTTCATAAATGTGTTTCCTAAAAGTTTCCCCCATTAGTCTTCAAAAGTTTTATTATTTTCTTCCTTACCAGAATATATTTCTCTAGAAACATTACACAGATATTATCCAGGTGTGCTAACTCCAGGGTTTTGGCTATTGTCCAACTTGGACAATTAGTTAAAATTCTCTTTTAGTTTTAACCAGATGTTATGGTCCTCATTTCCTGACCGAAAAGCCTCTTTCAAATTTTGAAAAACTTTTAAATACTTGTCCCATTCTCTTTCTCAATTAGCTGCACCTTCATGCTAACTTAATATGGTCTGATATTCAGTATGTACATATAATTAGTGAGGTTTATACAATGTTTGGAAGAAATCAAACCTAAAAATACTTTGAATATGAGAAGGCAAGCATTAATTAACAAAGCATTAATTAACAAACACAGTATGTATAGAGTGACTTAAAATCTCCTTTTGCTCTGGCTTTTTAGTTGAGATATTAATTACTGAAGAGATCAGTGCATTAATTTTTTAGAGAATTTTCTACATTTTGATAGTTTCTTTTATTTAATTTGACTGCAATCTTTCTGAAGTTATGCCTTTTATCCATTTTACATTTTATTCAGGACCTAGTCAATGCTGCTTACATTGTTAAGTCCCCAAAATATATTTATTCACTTGTAATATGACATGCAGCTATATATTTTTATATGTGAAGAATTTTGAAAACTACCAACAAAGTCAAATTTTTATCCCTGACAAACAGCATGAGTCCTCCATGAGCACAACCATTTAATCTATTTTTTTTCTCTGAGCCCTTCATTTCCTGTAGTAAATTCCTCATACACTTTCAGGAAGTGAAATGAAAGCAACTGTCCTCGCCCCTCCAAGATTACTGAACATAAACCAAAAAAAGTAACTGCTGTAGCCCCAGAGAGTCGATGGGCAAAGGCAGCCCCTCTTAATTCTCATCAGCTAGGAACAATGGTGATGGGTTCCTGAGTGAAGGGAGGAAGAGAGTGGAGTGAAAGAAACATTTTAAAAGTCCAATCAACTGATTAGGAGAAAATCCTCAAGATGTGTGATGTGTGCAACAGACTTCTAAGAGAAAATACTGGCCTGGAGCTATACTTAACTTTCCCCATTCCATACCTCGAGCAACTATTAAAACCAAATGTTTAGGCCTTCTAGATACAGCGTGTGGGTTAGTGTTGTTCTGTGTTTTGATAAAAGTGAGTTCAATATTTCTTTATTAATTTTAATGGTATAACAAGAACGGCGTATCATTTTGACATAAGGAGTTCAAAGTTACTATGCCAGCACGCTTCCATTAATCTTTAAAATATATTTGCTGGGTGAGCAGCCAACATAATCCTGGCTAAACAGATAAGAAAATAGAGAGCTGGTGATAAGGTGACTTGTTTAAAGCTGCACAACAAATCAAGACGGAAGCCAGCGCTCTGGTCCTCGCCTGTTCCGTGAGCACCTCTGCTGGCACAGACTTACACTGGCAGCAAGAAGCGGGTGCTTCAGAGTTGGAAATCACTTGATAAAAGGGCCTTATTCTGATAACTTCTGGAAAGTTCAAATGAGAATTCCACAAGTAGAGAAAATATGTATTTTCTGTCATGTCAGTATTTTGAGCTGTGTTCCTCCTTTGTATAGCATCAGCTTTTAATTATTTAGAGAATAATTATCCATTTGTGGCTTATCAATTCCCCTTCCTTCTCTCCTGCTTCCTGTCTTTGGGCCATTTCACTGCTCATTAATACTTGCATCAGAGGCCAGATCAGCTTGGCTGGTGAGTCTGGAAAAAGATTTGGTGAGCAAAGAGACAGAAACCATTGAATATGTAAAGGTTAGTGATTATCTTGAGGTTGAATCTATCCATAGAGAGTTTAACTCAATAACAAATGATTGTGTCATTAGTTTGTCAGGGAAGGGTCCACTCCATTTTTGCTTTTTCTTCTGCATATTTATTTTTCTCTAATTCTGTACTTGATGCTTGTTATCACAGATCATCGAAATTTGACAAAAGATGCAACCATCTGAAGGATTTTGACAACACTCACGTTTTTAAACTCCACATTCCCTACCCCTAGGAAAGAAACTTCAATAAATGCATCTTACATTTATTAACAAATATGGAAAGGAATAAGGAAAGCTGCACTTTTTCTGAATTATTTGTGGGTTGGTAGATAAAATATAGCAATCAGCGTCCTGCCACCCGCCCCCACCCCTCAAGGATTCTCCGTGGTTAAAAAGCTGGTGCTGGTGGATTAGTCAGAAGTTGTGATTGCCTCATGAATCAGGGTGAAGCTTCTCACAGGTGGCAGTTAGTTTGATCTTCCTAGTCATTCAAGGAGGATATATATCTTTTGTGATTATCACTCACAAGGATATCCTTGAAGGAAAACGAGGCCTGCCTCACCAAAGCACAACTAAATGAAACAAACAAAAAAGGAACAGTGACAATGTAAGGGAGCAACAGAGGATGATTTCAGAATCTACACAAATAAAATGCTGTGTGTTAGTAAAGTCTCTCTGCTGTCACTCAAAGCCCTATTCCTAGATCTGTGCTGACCACATCAAAACAATGCTGCTGCATAAGCAAGGGAATAAACAAAGCAAAGACCCATTAGCTCTGTTTCCATTAGACACGCAGAGGGGGAAAAAAATCAATAACAGGCAAACAGAAGATGAAATTGATAGGAAAGAAATGTTAATTTTAGAGCTTTAAAATGAGGTCTTACAAATAATGTCATGCAATAAAACCTTAAAAACTATTTTTAAAACTTTCAAAATCATTTCTATGGGGAAAAGAACGCTAGCAGGAACATATAAGGCAAATTAAAGTTTAGCGCATTCTTAATGACTCATCTTAAACAAATTATGCATGAGATAGATTACACATCCCTCACCCACTTAACAAAAAGGCATACACATGAACAAAAAACAAAACCAGGTGGCTTTTAAAAAGAAATTAAGTGTATACTTGGTGACTGATGGGGAGAAATACCAAATGATGTGAAAGACCTCATAGAATAGAGTTCTCTTGAAAGAACCTAGATTGATGGGTTCTTCGGCCACAGACTGTGGGCAGAGCAGTACAAACGACATCAGTCTCCACTTTCAGATTCCATCCTGTAAATACCCTCAGCAGACAGGCTAGGGGAGTAGAGAGAACAAGGACTCTGGGGTAACAAGTCCTAGATTTCAGTTCCAGCCTCACTGCCCACTAACTGTGCAATGGTGGACAGGTACTTCACCTGCCCTTCATTTCCTCGTTCGTAAGATAGAGATGATAATAATGCTGTTTTATCCTCCTAAGTTGGACGAGCTTTATTCTTTTTCAGAAAAAGAGGCAGGGTCTCACCATGTTGCCCAGGCTGGTCTTGAACTCCTGGACTCCAGCAATCCTCTTGTCTGGGCCTCCCAAAGTGCTAGGATTATAGAAATGAATCACCACGTTTGGACTTGGTATTTTTTTTTTCAAAGACCCAGCTCATTAGGCCTGGTTCAAAACCACTAGTTTAAAAGCATTGGTTCTCAAACTTCAGGATGCATCTGAATCACCTGGAAGGGTTTGTTAAAATGGGGACTGCTGTGCTCTGCCCTCAGAGTTTCTGATTTGTTAGGTCTGGGATGAGGCGTGAGAATTTACACCATGGTAGTTTTGATGCTGCTTTCAAGGACCACCCGTTGAGAGCTTCTGGTTAAGTCCTGGGATTTTAGCATGGTCTGTGGGATTTTCACATGCTAAAATCAGCAGGGTCAGGATCACCCAGGATCCGGTTAGTCACTCAGACCCAACAGACCTTGTGAGAAATGCCAACCTATTTTGCTCAACCAGAGGCAGCATTTAACAAGATCCCCAGGTGCTTTGTATGCACATTCCATTTTGAGCAGCACTGATCTAGAGCATCTTCAGGGGACGTGGAGCCAATAAAAGATTGTGAAAAATCTGCTCTAGGGTGGTTGTAAGAAAAGCCCTTCAATCTGAATGACAAAAATCCAGGTCCTTGGCATTGGCATTCTCCCCAGGAAGTCCTGTTTGTGGACCCAACAATATATACCAATTGGAAACAGTTCGCCTCAGGCAAGGGGCTTATAGCTACTGCAGCAGGTGCCAGATTGCTAAGTGTCCACGTGGGCAGTGAGGGCCAGGTTGAACAGTATCTTCTTGCTCTTCATATGAATTTTGTTTCCTTAGATAATGATCTTTTCAGTACTTCCTTGTATTTTTCTTCCTATTTTTCCTTGGAGAATTTCCTTGTGTTTCCAGTTTATATGTTTGATTCATATATGATTATGGACTTAATGATATTAATTTTGGTCAGAAGCAAAGTAAGCTGAAAATGCCAAGTGTATTTGGCATATCCGGGAGTTTGTAACAGCTACAGAGTCACTGGGTCACAAGCGTCAATGATCTAATATCAGCCTAGCATTACAACAACCGCTTCATTCAAACAAGGCTCCTATTACTTGGAATACAAATTGGAGCACCAGCTTCACATTTGTAAGATTTATATGCCCATTTAGGGAAATTCCTCTTGTAGCTCCTCTGATAACATCACTGGCAATACAAAGCTGAACGGTTCAAATCAGATTTCATCTCTACTATGTAGTGGTTTAGTGTTGGAGGATGAACTTACAGACTATTAAATTTATAAAAAAACAAAGACAAATATACAACATAAAACAATTCAAGTTCCAAAATCCTTACGTTAGCTTTTGGAAAAGGACAGCTACCAAAAATAAAAATAAAAATAAAGAATAAAAAATTAAAAAACAGTGAAGATTAAACCTTTTAAGATTCAATTTGTCTAGCCTACCATATAAGGCCTAACCTTGCTGGAGACTTAGAATTATGGCTTTATTTTAGTCCACAACTAAGCCAGACAGCAGATATCCCTTCAATGATGTTTTACGGTAGAATCAATTAGAAAATATTCTGATTTTCAGAACTAGCCCCCAAAAGTGATATTACTAAGGCAGGTAACATGCCAATAATGTCTATAGCACATTAACAATGTAAACACATGCATTTTTCCTTTTTATTTTCATATCTGTGATTATTTTAAAGAAATGATTAAAAATATTAAGTAAACTATTAAAACCTAAGAAATGTCTTAGGATTTAATGATTTTTTTTTTAGCCTAACAATCTTTCTTCTTACCATCAAAAAAAAAAGTCACTATCTTTCTCAAACAAATACATCAGAACTCTAAGCACTATCTCCCTCACAGGAGACATGGCTTCTGCTCCCAAAATCTCTGCCTTTCTAATCAAATATTTCTCTCTAGGTCTTTCCTTTTTCTTGATACTAGTTTGCTGCTATAAATAAGATTCCTTCTAACTTTATGGAAATTAAAGAATTCATGTTTTTTCATTGCAAGTGTTAGAAATCTTCCTGTTATCGACACTTCTCAAAAGACATTTATGCAGCCAACAGACACATGAAAAAATGCTTATCACTGGCCACCAGAGAAATGCAAATCAAAACCACAATGAGATACCATCTCACACCAGTTAGAATGGCAATCATTAAAAAGTCAGGAAACAACAGGTGCTGGAGAGGATGTGGAGAAACAGGAACACTTTTACACTGTTGGTAGGACTGTAAACTAGTTCAACCATTGTGGAAGACAGTGTGGTGATTCCTCAAGGATCTAGAACTAGAAATACCATTTGACCCAGCCATCCCGTTACTGGGGATATAACCAAAGGATTATAAATCATGCTGCCATAAAGACACATGCACATGTATGTTTATTGCAGCACTATTCACAATAGCAAAGACTTGGAACCAACCCAAATGTCCATCAATGATAGACTGGATTAAGAAAATGTGGCACATATACACCTATGCAGCCATAAAAAAGGATGAGTTCATGGCCTTTGTAGGGACATGGATGAAACTGGAAACCATCATTCTCAGTAAACTATCACAAGGACAGAAAACCAAACACTGCATGTTCTCACTCATAGGTGGGAACTGAACAATAAGAACACTTGGACACAGGGAGGGGAACATCACACACCAGGGCCTGTCGTGGAGTAGGGGGAGAGGGTAAAGATAGCATTAGGAGATATACCTAATGTAAATGACGAGTTAATGGGTGCAGCACACCAACATGGCACATGTATACATATGTAACAAACCTGCACATTGTGCACATGTACCCTAGAACTTAGAGTATATTTTTTAAAGAAAGAAATCTTCCTGTTATCTATTTTCAGGCAATGGGCTTTATTAACAAATCACATTGTATATTCAACTACTGTGGAAAGAAGTCTGATGGCTCCAATTGAGCTATGTGTAGAACTTAAAGCAGCTCACTTATCCTGTATGGGTTCAATATATTTATCCCATAAATGACCCATTCCTGCATCAAGGAATGATTTATTTAAGAGATACCACATATATTTGAAATATTTCTATTTATGCATTACACTAAGCCTTTAGGAATATTAGCCATTGTTAAATTAGTGTTGATCTAACGAACAAAATCTCCTAAGTCACAATTTGTTTAAAATACAGGATATATCTTGAATACCTATTCTCAGACATCAGGAGACACTGGAAGCACAGAACTGAATCTGCATCTCACCTAGATGTTAACCCCTTGAGGGCAGGAACTAGACTTGCTTGCCATCGGTCACCTGCAAAGGGCCCTGCACGGAGCAGACACTCTGCTTGTTGAGTGGATGTATAAAAGAACTTCCCCAGAGGTAACCACTTTGATATACAAAGGGAGAGGCTGCTTTCTGCTGTGTTGAACGGTGAACACTGTTGTCCAAACAAAAAGAGGCTTTGAATTACAGAATAACCTCTGCTAACCCATACTAGGATGTTAAGCTCCTTTTGAAAGCAGGTTCCTTTGTAAACCACCCCCTGAGCCTAGTCCAGAGCTTGGCACACAGCAGTTGTTTGTTAAATTGAATTGAGTTGACTCAGTAAAAGCCATTTAGTGTCAATAAAAATAAATGTATTAATGCAGTGCTCCAACCTGTTTTAAAAACTGCTTTCAAATTTCACATTATTTTTTAATTAGGTATTACACGCACATGATACAAAATCCAAAACGTATAAAGGGGAATATAGTTGTATTAGCCCATTCTCACACTGCTATAAAAATACTACACAGGACAGAGTAATTTATAAAGGAAAGTGGTTTAAGTGACTCAGTTCAGCATGGCTGGGAAGGCCTCAGGAAACTTACAATCATGGCAGAAGACACAGGGGAAGCCAACACACCCTTCTTCATGAGGCTGCAGGAAGGCGAATGAATGTTGGGGGAGCTACCACGCACTTATAAAACCATCAGATCTTGCGAGAACTCACTCACTAACACGAGAGCAGCATGGGGGAACTGCCCCCATGATTCAATTACCTCCACCTGCTCTCTCCCTTAACACGCGGGAGTCATAGGGAATACAATTCAAGATGAGATTTTAGGTGAGGACTCAGCCAAACCACATCAATAGGGAGGAGTGAGTCTCCATTACCCTCAATCCCGGGTATCCAGACCCATCCTAGGAGAGAAAACCTGGAAACACCGTTTTATAAACAAAGTGTGTTTTGTCGTAGTTATTGTTGTTGTTACTGTTGTTGTTTTAAGTAGCAAGGAAAACTAATGCTTTTTCTTTCAGCACTTTTATCCTCAACTTTTTCTTAGTCTATTTAGATCTGTAAAATAATTTCTCTTGTAAGACAAATAAAACTATACAAACAGAAATCTGCAAACAATATTAATAAGACAGGCAGCAGCAAATCTAAAAGCCATCCACCTGAGACCAAACGGGCCTACTGTGATTTCTCCTCCAAGATCCACAGGAATCACACTGTTATCAGTATCACTGTGGCTAGCTCTTACCTCTAACAACCATACACCATTTAGCTATGATATAAATTTGCATTGGAAGTTTTCCATGTTTCCAAGGTTATTTGTGAGAGAAAGCGTCAGATGTCTAGGACCTCTCTTAAGCAGTAGTTTAAGGACCTTTTCTTAAGCAGTAGTTTTAAAAAATTTTGAGTGGTTTGCTGCATTTTTCTAATCTAGTAGGTAGGGATAAAAAACTCAGACTACGAATAAAGATTGAGGATTAAGATCAACAGCAGACATTTATATTGACAGCATTTCCTGGTGCTTCAAATCAGCTGCTCCTATTTTCTGTTCGTTTTGCTTTGTTTCATTAGATTTGAACTTTTCACCTATATATAGGAGAAAATTTTACTAAAGCACAGAAGAAAATGTATGTTCTTGTCTGCTAAATAAACACAGACATACATACACACACACAAAAAAATGGTTTTTTGGCCCATGGGAAAACAGTAGCTTTACTAACACCATTTGTGATTTTACATTGAGTTTTAGTGACTTTAGTAAAATTCTATAGTGTTCCTTATACGTTCAGCAACCTTTAAGATGATTTTCAAGAAGGAAAACAGAAACGGAAAAGGAAGAAGTTAACATTAAAATATTTTTAATGTTTTAGAGACAATGACAAATGCATCTTATATGAAGATTTATGAAACATTTCATACCATGCCTGCCTGTTCCACACTACCCTGTAACACTGGCCTCAACCAGAGATGATTATGTTTTAGGCATTAGATGGGCATTAAATTGTCTTTGGAGGTATTTGAGGACCTGCGATTTCTCAGGTAACACTTCATGCTAAATTAAATAAGAGAATACTACAAGCAGATCATCTCAGACATTATGAGCTTGCAAATCAATTCTTCAACTCAGGGTGCTGTTTTGTTCTCCGAGCAGTTGGTGTAAAGTGCTACATAATATGAACAATCACCTACTAAAACTTGCATGCACATGCCTAACGCAGATTTTTCCAAAATACGTGATAATGCATACTGTATATTAGAATGTAAGACAGAGCCCTTAACATTACCCCTGGGATATCTCTCTCTTTTTCTTCTTTCTTTCAGACTGCAATGGTCTTTGCTTCAGGTTCTCTAGTTTTAAAATGTTTTATAAATTATTTCAACTTTGAGAAAGTGAATCAGATTAAATCCAAAAAGGAAAAAGGGAGATAGTCGCATTTACACATTTCTGGAAACTGGCATCAAGATAAATCCAATGCGACAAATCTCTGTGGGCTATTAAGTGAATTTTGTTATGGAAAGCACACATAAGGCATGCCTAATGAGAATATGTAGGGTGCTGGGTTTTAAGAAACAGGCTATTATTTATGAATACTAGGTGGTATCCAAAAGAAATGCATTTAAGGATTTAAACACTGATTTCTCCAGGGCCTGGACTTTGCTTGAGGCATTACTCAAGTTGGAAAACAGGAGACAATATGGTATATGTGTGAGCCTTCAAATAATCACGCATTTTATAGAGGACGATCTATAAGTCTTTAAAGCCTCTGGGCTTTTCATTTTACTAAACAAGATCCTCCTTTGGGATTGTCAAGGAGAAAATCTGTGCCATAATGGAAAGAGCTCTATCCGGTGAGTCAGAAATTTTGAATGCAAATCCAGCTGCAGGGCCACAGTTTCTTTATCTATAAAATATGTACGATAATACTCATCCTGCTCACTTCACGATGTCCTTGTGAGGGCCAATGTAATCATGCACTGGAAAGAGATTTTGGAGCGTGAGTGCTGTAGACATGTAAAATATTAGCAGTACTAATATCTGGGAAATCATTATGACCATTTAGGATTTCCTCTATGTCAAAATCACCACATGGCCAGAGTCTGGATGGGCAAGCTCTACTGGCCCAGGGGAAACAGACAATCCAACTTCATGGATAAGAAGACCAATGGGGCAGAGCTGCCAGAATCATATTCATATGGAAGCTTTACTTGCTTCCACTAGATTGTGTGCAAATCAGATCCTACTTTGTTCATCTTCGTATCCGCTGCATCCAGCAGTTAACCCTCCCTCCAAATGACTGTGAATGAAGTTAGATGAGTGAGATGTCTGCTACGAGCTAAGAACCATGTTGGGTATTTTGATAGATATATGAATCAGAGTTCAAACAGAGAAGCAGAACCACTAGGAAACACATACATACTAAGGGATTTATACAGGGCTTTGGCTCTGCTTCATTGTGGGAGGATGTTAAACAGAACGTAGAGGCTGTTGCTTCTGTGTTTGATGCTGAAGCCTGAAGTCGGCAGGACAGGTACACAGGAAGAAAAGACAGGCAGCTGCAAAGAGGGGAACTGGGACAAAATGGAACCCACAAAGATGAGTGGAGTCTGCGAAGGTGGACCAGAAGCCATATCAGTGTCTCACCACCCCCAAGACTCCACCTTTAATGAGGAGGGTGTTCTGCGGGTGAAGCTTATCCTCATCCTGTAACTAAACACACCTGCCTGGAAGAGAACGAAGTCAAAGAAGGAGACCCAGAAGACCCAAATATGCCCATGGCAACCAGGATGCCAAAAGGTAGGTGACAATGTGTGCGAGCTGCAACACCAGCCCCAAAAATATGACTGCAGTTTCACTTGTGTCCTCCAAATCTCATACAAAATGTCCCTCTAAGTCCACACACCATGTAGGGGAGGGAATTCTAGGAAGTAGGTGGGAAGCATCTGCTAGTTGTCTGGCACTTTTAGTACACCTTGGAATCCTACAACTCTGTAGAACTGTAGTTTTCTCTGTTTCAAAGGTGAAATCTCTATAATCCTGCTTAGGTAACCTTCCTGGAGCGCAGAGCACACCCATCTCTGGCTTTGGAGTTTATGCCCTTTTCCTACATTTCCATACCTACGGAGCAGCCAGAGTCTTCATACAAGTCCTCAGCTTAAAGTAAAGAAACTGTAATACACACACACACACACACACACACACATGCGTGTATGATGGACTACTACTGAGACATAAAAAGGAAGGAATTAATGGCATTCACAGCAACCTGGATGGGACTAGAGACTATTATTCTAAGTGAAGTAACTCAGGAGTGGAAAACCAAACATCACACGTTCTCACTCATAAGTGGGAGCTAAGCTATGAGGATGCAAAGGCATAAGAATGATAAAATGGTCTCTGTGGCCTCAGGGAAAAATGAAAATGGGGGGTGAGGAATAAAAGGCTACCAGTTGGATTCAGTGTATAATACTCAGGTGACGGGTGCACCAAAATCTCACAAATCACCACTAAAGAACTTACTCATGTAAACAAATACTACCTGTCCCTAAAAACCTATGGAAATTTTTTTAAAAGTATTTCTCAAGGCAGTCCTGAGGAAAATTCACAGCATCCAGAAAGAGTTTCTATCAGTTTCCCCATTCCCAACAGTGACATCGGGACAGAACTGACAACAGATTCTCGTTCACATTGTCCCTGCAGTAGTAGTACCAGGGAGGAATGAATTAAGAGCCCTAGAGAGCACACCATTGGAAGAGTGGAAAAAGGTGGAAACAGCTGATGGAGCCCTCCAAGCCTGCACTCTTAAAGCTGGGTTTTGAAGTCTCACCTGAAAGGTTCTCAGTACACTCAAGAAACGGGTAATAAGGAGCCACTGTGTGCCTGCATTACCTGGCTATGTCTACACAGCAAGCAGGCTGCTGCCCCTTCGCAAGGTGAGCAGCAAGGCAGCATTATGTTATACCATCCAGAGGACACTTCTGCTTTACTGGAGTCTCTCCCGCATGCTGCCCTCTGAGAACCAGCTCATTCTCCTTAGCATTCTAGTCACTCCTGCTGAGGCATTTTACAATTCCTGGGTTCTTCAAAGTACACCTGCTCCTACATCCATTTCCAGTGGCGATGCCTCTCTCGGGCATGCTCCTCTGACATCTCCTTAGGCTAGCAGTTATTTCGGAAAGTCACATTTAATTTCATCACAGAGTAGTTTTGTGGGTTTTTTGTTTTGTTTTTGTTTTTTGTATTGTTTTGTTTTGTTTTGTTTGAGACGGAGTCTCACTCTGTCGCCCAGGCTGGAGTGCTGTAGCGCTATCTCGGCTCACTGCAAGCTCTGCCTCCCGGGTCACGTCATTCTCCTGCCTCAGCCTCCCGAGTAGCTGGGACTACAGGCGCCCGCCACCACGCCTGGCTAATTTTTTGTATTTTTAGTGGAGACGGGGTTTCACCGTGTTAGCCAGGATGGTCTCGATTTCCCGACCTCATGATTCACCCACCTTGGCCTCCCAAAGTGCTGGGATTACAGGCATGAGCCACTGCGCCCGGCCATCCATCACAGAGTAGTTTTAAAGTTTGAGTCTAACAATGAAGATAGAGAAGGTGCTGTGGGAAGAAAACTACATGAATCTGTGAATTTGAGGTTTATCAATTTTTCAGGAAATTTTTAAAATATATTTTGTACATTATATGTACAGATAGTATTCTACAAGAGCTTGAGTTTCAAAGTCTTTCACATACTTAAATCTAAGAAAATTAACTAAAATCTATGTCAATTTTTACATCTCTTTTTGCTGTTCATTGTGTGCATGAACTGAGTGAGAAATAGAATCAGTTCTGTTTCATTTTAGAATTTCCATGTCTTCCTTCCATCCCAGACTGGCCTTGGGCAAATTGGGAAGTAGAGAAAGCTGAGTACTTCAGAGCTCTCCAAATCTGCATCCCGCCACAAGGCATGCTAGAACTCATAAGCCAGAAACTTCTGAACCTAAATTTAATTTCTGCAGTGCCCAATCTCTCTGAGTCTCTCTATAACAGCAAAAAAAAGATTAATAAATTCATATATGAGAGTTTATAGTTACCAAAGCTGATAGCACAACTGCTTTCAACAGAAACTTACAAAGTCTTAACATAAGTAAGTGACTGATAGAGAGGGTTTTCAAGATTTTCTGAAGAGCAAATGAGGTAAATGTTTTGTTAAAGGGACCAAGGAAAGTCAGTCACCCAGACAAGAAAGAAATTTTGCATGTTTAATTAGGGCAAAAATGGAAATTATACAGAAAAGCATTGTGGTCATAAAGTAAATAAAATGCCTCTCATGGCAAAATGCACTTTTATGTTAGTCTCCTTTAGGTAAAACATTATTTCCATGCAGTAATATCTTTAGAGAAGGGTAGAAATCACCTTTTCCATTTCTATTCCTATTTCATGTTAGAGTTTTTTCCAAGGTCGTTAAAATGAAAGAATGACAGTAGACTTTCTTATCAACAGCTTGTTCCAACAGATACAATACATGGGTAGGGGATCAAAAAGAGCATGAGAAGCATTTTCTGCCAACATTGTAGAAAATATTGAACATCTGCTGTATCTGGGATCCTGGGAGTTGTAATTATAATTTTTTGAAATCTGTACACAAGAGTTATAAATATTAGAACTATAGCCTGTGAAAGCCATGAAATATTTAACTTGTTTGGCAGGCTTAAGCAAAACTCATAAACTTAATTTAAGCAAGCCAAACACTATAGTTTTACCCATTTTATATCTTTCATGTCATTAGTTAGATAAATTAAAGCAAGCTATAAAGCAGCATAGAAATTGCCAACTGGAAGTCCTGTGGGTATACCAAAAAAGATGTGTTTTAAGAACTAACTCGTTTTACTAATGGTTTGCTTTTCACCTTTCCCGGTTATCCACTCATGCCCAAGACTTGACTCTTTGGTTTGGGGAAGTGGAAGGAGGAGCTGCTGGTAGGAAATGGCTTCCGGAGAAGTAAAGAGAAGTGCAGGCATCAGACACTTTAAGCAGGTTCACCGCGGCCACAGTGAGACCCAAAGACCACTGGTAATTTCTGCACGTGTCAATTCAAATCTGTCAAAAGCTCATATGACAGCCTGAGTGTAAACCTTTCAAGCTCAAAAACAAAGGCCTAGTAAACAGCTCTGTGCTGCTGCAGAAGGTATCTCGAGAGACCAAGGAAGCAGAGGGGAGCCAGGTTTCCGTCGTGTTAGCTCTGTGGCCTGGGGACACCTCTGAGACTTGTCCTCAGAAAGGAATACAGGCTGGAATATATCAGGCTGCGTCCACCATACAGATAGGTGCCTTGATATTTAACCTGGGACAGTGATAACCAAGCCAATTTCAGTGCCTATTTCAAAGTTAAGAGTACTATCCAATTAGCCTCAAATTTCTCCATTTATACCCACACCATGCTCTCTATCCTATTCCCAACCCCAGGATGCTCCACAGTGAGAAACTAAGGATAACAACATTCACATTTGTAGATTCTGCATGAGGAAAATAATAGATGATGATACTATTTATTTTATATACTTTATTTATATATCTTTTTGCAACTGAACCTCAAAGCAACCCCTTTTATGTCTGTGCGTGTGACTTTTGCAGATTAAAAAAATAGTCACAGAAAAGTGACAAAGTATGCCCATGACCACACAGCTGACAATACTAAGCCTGGCCCTGAGGTCTCCTGAGACTTGGACCAACGTTTTGGCCACAAGGGAGGCAGTCAATTCACAGAACATCTGCTCTGACAGGAGACTGAAGAAGGAATGAGTTAAGGGACTCCAAGTCCAGAGTAAGCCTGTGGATGGATGGTGATTCCAGGACTCACAGCTTCCCTTCCCTCTGGCCCTTCTTTATGCCCTGGTGTTTTTCAGATTCAGTATCTCTATTAAAACTTCCTACTCCTCTTTCCTGGCCTTGTCTCCCTCTCTTAACCCCTACAAAGGACTGAAACTGGCTGTCAGCTCTGGGGCTTGCCACCATCACAGCAGCCTTTGTTAACAAGTTAAGAATCTACAGGAATCCCCTCTTTGCTGTCTCTACAATCTGTACAAGAGAGCAATCAAATGGATCAGCTGGAAACCTCTAGCTGTGAATGAATAAAAGAGCAAATGAATAGGAAAGTTCAAAGGAAATATTTCACTGAAATATCCTGCTGGTCCCACTTTATTCTGCATTTAAGAAAATAATACCCATGCCCAAACAGCCTCTTTCTCCCTGAAGTAGAGCGTTGATATCACACAGACTGTCTACACAGGGGAACCAATTCAAGGCAGAACTGAAAGTTCCAATTCAATCCAATCAGCCCATGTCATGTGTCTGGGGCCAGTCCAACAGGGCTTAGAATGTGATCTGAAAGAGCCAATGTGAGTTGTCAGTGGCCCACACAAGCAGGAATTGATGCCTCAGGTTTACTTGGATGGGGAGTGAGTATGAAGGTTTTGTGTCAGCCTCCTGTGTGCCAGGCATATATGTTTCTAAATTCACTTTGCAACAAACTCATGAGATAGATTTTGGTATTAGTATTCCCTTTTAAACAGACATTCACCCATTTTTTTAAGATGAAAAAACCAGTAAGTGGAAAATATAAATATTATGTGCAAATCTACAGCAAACATAAATTTTAGGGTGAATCTACCTTTTTTTTTTTTTTTTTTTTTTTTTTTTGAGATGGAGCCTTGCTCTGTCACCCAGGCTGGAGTGCAGTGGCGTCATCTCGGCTCACAGCAACCTCCGTGTCCCAGGTTCAAGAGATTCTCCTGCCTCAGCCTCCTAAGTAGCTAGGATTATAGGCATACATCACCATGCCCTGCTTATTTTTGTATTTTTAGTAGAGATGGGGTTTCCCCATGTTGGCCAGGCTGGTCTCGAACTCCTGACCTCAGGTGATCTTCCTGCCTCAGCCTCCCAAAGTGCTGGGATTACAGGTGTGAGCCACTGTGCCCAGCCTGAATCGATCTTTAACTCAGTTTTGAGAATGGTGATTTTCTAGGCCTCCCTTAATCTGGACACAGAACTGTGGAGAAGAATAAGCTAATGAGGCTGTCTCGTTCTTCCCATATTCCTGGGGCAGCCAGGAAAATGCTAAAAGCAACCCGAGTTCTAGTTCTAAGGGAATGCCCTTGCAGGGGTAATGTGGGCCAGAGTTCCCTCTCCAGTTCCCCACTCCAGTCCTCAAAAAGACCCACATACCACGGAGTGCATCGTCCCTACTCTAGCAACCAAGTGACAGGGAGCATGATAAGGCCGGAAGAGCAACAGCCCGTATCCTTCATCTTCTTTCTCATGAATAAAGCCAAAGCAGAAGCAGAATCAAAGCTCAAAAATTGCTATAACATGGAAATTAAAAGACATAAGTGATGCGATTTGACATTATTTTTCTTTCACAAAGAAAACTTTGGAATTTCCAAACATCGGAAATGCCAAAGCATTCAACTCAGTGCCCACTCCTAGTTGAAACTTCATGTCGGCTGCCTGGTACTGAGTCTTCTCGCCCACAGGAGGGTATCGCCTCTGATTAGACTGACAGGTAAAACGTCTTGAGGGTCAGAGCCATTGGCAAGTTCCAGGAACAAACAGGGCAGGAGTTTTTAACAAGACCTGCCGCTTGTGAGCAGGGAGGCTACTGGGCGCTAACACCTCGCTACTTTCATTCTCTGGCTGCACACAGGCTGTGCAGACTCAGGGAATCTTTCCAGGGCAGTCGTATGAGAGGGAAAGCTGTTACCTCTCCAAGATTTCATAGTGACAGGAGGCAGCTCCACTAGGATTCCTGATCAAGCCACCAGGTCTGGTGGGAACTGCTTTTTCCACTAAGATTTCTGGGCTTGTTTACATGTGTTTTATTCAGAGCTACAGTAATCTGTTCACAAGAGACAGAAATCCTGGTAAATCAATCCTTAAAGCTTGTTGACATTTGTCCACTTGGCAGATCATAAAAGCCCCTTGAAAATCACAGGAGTAAATGTGTAAACCGCTTTACCAAATTATATGATGTAAACGCCAAGTGAAAGGGTTCTGCAGGATAAGATCGCTGAATTGTGACTGTCTTCCGAATGTAACTTTATTTTGGTCTTGGGTTACATGTGAGGTGTTGCCAAAGTCAACTGAAAGAGAGACAAAGACATATGAATTCAGCCCAAAAGCTGGCTTTTAAGTTCTCTGTCTTCAAAAAGACTGGAGATTCTTTATGAGATGTAGTTTTGCATAAACAGTCTTTGTTAACAAAAGTTTTCCCCAGATATCAGTTAAATTTTAACTAGTTCCCTGTAAATGTTATATGAGTGCCAGAAATAACCTCGGCATTTTTGAAGAAAAAAGTAGAACTAGAGAAAACTTCATGGCATAAACACACAGATAAAATACACACTGCAATCGTTGCTGGTAATCAGACCATAGGGGCCTGAGAGTTCATGATTACCGGCAATGCTTTCCGAAGACTATCTCCAGAGAGATTTCTCAGAAGACTGGAAGAGGATTGTCATAGAATAATCATGCATGAAAGCAATTACAAGTGCTCAGTCCTTGTGACAGCACAGGTAAATCTGCACCTGAAGCTATTCTGTCTGATTTGAGGTTTATTCCAGCATCTTTGAGAAATCGGGTCCAAAGTTTAAAGCCCTTTTTAGATATCATAATCATCTCTATATATTCCACTTTAAACCTTTTACTTCCATTGCCTAACAATTGCTTATATCTGAATCTTCCACAGAGATGGCACATTAGTTTCCCTACATCTTTCTGATTTTACACAATGTACTGAATATTTCGCTGGAAGTGAGAAGTGACATCCAAAGAGGAAAGCAGAGGAAAGGTAGTAGGGGACGGGAGAGGGAGGAAAAATGGAAATACATTTTACAATGTATAGCTAGGTAAGGAATTCCGTTAATATTCATGTATAACAGTAAAGCTAATGGTGAGGAACAGCGCCAGGTCTCCAGGTGATCAAGAGCCCTTCACATGTGGAGAGCTTTTGTGGACAGGAGGAATGTGAGATTTCCCGTGAGAGGAGCCTGGGTGGGGCTTCTGATGATTCCCTCTTTACTGGGGTGAGGGTTATAAATATTCTTAGGAAGTACATTTAGACATCCTGGAGGGGATACTAAGGGTTCATAAGACCTGTGACTCTGTTCTCCTACAATTTATGGACTGCAGGCACATGTCACAACACCACAGAATCTTACACTGATGAGGGGCCTTACGGGGGAAGCAGTTCAATATCCTATTGAGTACATACAACCCCTCCCAGCATTTTCACTCAAGCCCCATTCAGCCCGTACTATGGAGGTGGGGAACGCCCTTTGCCCAAAGCAGTCTTTTTTGTCTTGGATGGTTTGGACTCTCCTAAATCTATTTTTTTTCTGAAATAATCATTGTATTTTCTACTTACTGGACTTTGTTCTATTTCCTCAAGAAACTGAAGAACAAATGCAATTCCTCTTCTTGCTGAGATGTAAAGCAGCAGACAGGGCTCTGTAACCAGCAGTCATGTATTATTTTGGTAGGTTTTTCTTTGCCATTCTTTTCCATTAAGGAGAAGAGGGAACAGTATGCATGTAGGGGACAGAGGGGGACAGTATGCATGTAGTGGACATGGATGCATGTAGGGGACCTGCATGGGGACATGTATACATGTATGCATGTAGGGGATATGTAGGGGACATGTATGCATTATGGGACATGTATGCATTAAAGAAGAGGGAACAGTATGCATATAGGGGACAGAAAGAGGAGACAGAAAGAGGTTACCTAGGCACCTTGGTTTGGGGACTCTTGTGTCATGTCTCAGCAATACCAAATCCCCAGGGGTCTTTATGGAGAAGAACCCTTTGCAGATTTCTAACATGTCAATTGCGCTACCTCTACTGACAGAAGAGATTTTTAATTTAGTCCAATGATATGTTCCACTTACCCTCCATTCACTCCACATGTTTGCAGGGTGCCAAATATGTGCCAGTTCAGTTCTATGCTGAGTTCAGGAAAGTTTAATGGTGATTGAGACACAACCCTTGTCTTCAAGGAGCTGACTGTCTAGAGCAAAATCTAGATGAGTTAACAGGCAGGTCTAGTACATCATAGGACCATAAGAGCCCATGGATAAGGCTCCACTTCAGTCATGAGTAGGCCTAGAAGAACTGTTGTCTGAGAGGAGAACTAAGCAGTAGGCAAGCAAAAGGAGCAGTAGTAGAATGCCTCCAACGAAAGAGCCAAGCTTTCATAAAAGGCCAGAGATGGCAGAGAGTGTGATATATCACAGGTGCTGTGTAGACCATAAGGTGGGTAGGAACAAGGGTTTGCCAATGCCATACAAATACATCTCTGCCTATAGGACATGTGTGTGGTGTTGTAGTCTACACACAAGATTGTATGTACTAAATTGTGTGCTTATGTTTAAGTTATACTTGTATATTAAGGACTAAAATAAAGTTCACACATTCAGAAATCTGACCACTAAGATACAAAGAAGAATAAAGTGTTCTTGACTGTGAAAGTCACAGCCCAGTGGAAACAATATTTTTAAACTTGCATGTTGTCAGAAGCTGGTTATCTAGGTTTGTGAGATAGTTTTAAATTGTTTGGAGTAATTGGGTTGAGTAGATAGATTTCTGAGACAGAAACCCAAAATAGAAGTCTCCAGTAGAGGTCCACAATGTTTTCTCTCCTCTTAATCAAAAATAGTAATTCCTATCCTTTAATGGTAATTTAAAATCAAAATTCATTTTGATTAGTGATTAGCTTAATGACCATTTCTTATTGACCTTTCAGTCTCCACAGAGCTAAAAAAGATAAGGAGTTGAACTGGGTTGCAGGGGAGGCTGATATGCTTAGAGTGTGGAAATGGCAAGGAATGGGCTGTAAGAAGCTCTGTGAGAAAATTCTGAAAAGGAAGGAAGCCATCACTGGCAGTTAAATGTTTACTAAGGAGGAAGGGCTAGTAGATTCAAATAAGGAAGTAAATTTAATTAAAGAAAATTGTTCTGAATTCTACTTAAACTTCTGCCTGCTCCAATTCAAGGAATGTTTTCCTGAGATCCTCTTAATTCAAACCAAGGTTTCTCACCTTGGCACTATTGACATTTTGGGCTGGATAATTCTTTGTTTTGCGGGGTGGGAGAGGGAGCTGTCCTCTGCATTATAGGATGTGTAACATCCCTGGCCTCTAGCCACTAGATTCAAGTAGTACTCCTACGCATATATCAGTTTCAACAAACAAAAATGCTTCAAACATAGCAGGATGTCCCATGGGGGTGAAAATTAACCCACTTCGAGAATCAGTGATTTTAACTAACAGGGATAAGGAGCCAGAACACAGTCAAAGAATTTAATGAGCTACTGAAGAGGATCCTTATTGCAAAAATTATTGTAATTCTGCTATGGTAAATTATAACTGTTTTCTAAAACTTTTAACATGAATAATCTACGATCTGTTTGACACACACGCACGCACACATACACACACGTGGATTTTTCCTAGCCATCTTTGTATTGTGTTAGTGCTAAAAAATAAGTTGTGCACTCTGTAATATAAGAGTTAAATGGATTTCCAAATCAGCTTCCTGGGGTTTCAGAATAATTTCATGTTACCATATCAGTGCAGAAAAAAAAAAAATGTATCTCATCAAAACTATTCCAGAAGCACCTCATTTTGATAGGAAAGTACTTTGTGATGATTACCTAATAGGCAGCATTTGTTGAAACGCTTTTAATAGACCTTTTTTATCACATGCAAAAGAATTTCAATGCTAGTTCAGTCTCCTGTTTCATTCTGTCATGAATCAATTTGTAGAGACATTTAGAAGTCAATAATCCACTGCAGCTTTGATGACAGGTGATTAATTTCTACATTTTAGAGACATAATAAGATTTAGCAATATAAAGGCCTTGAAGTAACCTACCGAACAGCTTTAATCTCAGTCTTGGGACTGTTGCTAAATATGAATGCTTGTACACAAATGTGAATGATTTAAGTTAGTAGGTTTTATTGCAGACTCCTTGTGTTTTCATATTAATCTTGCTTTACAATCAGGCTATCCATACAATCAATTTATGTTGGATATTTTTTCCCAACACAATGCTTGAAGGGAGGAGGGGGCTAACAAATTATTTACACACAAAGGGTTTGTTCTACAAAAGAAGTCATTTTACGTACTTATTGTTGAGGGGATGACTGATTTTATTGGTGTAGCATGGAAAAAGTAAAAAGAAGTGAAGGTGGCCTTCAAAAGATTCTGACAGATACGTTCAAGGAATGGCTGGTGATGAATGCTGAACCACAGCTAACACTTCCTTCCAAATAATCAGCTGCTCTCCCGTTCATAATGTCTTTCTTTTCATCTTTCTTATTTGAAAATTGACAGAGGCCTCAAAGTAGTTTCTAATTCTTATCAAACGATTTCTATGAATGTAAGCGCTCATAAAAAGAGTGAAGTTAATGTAATCTGAAAAGAAGGGTTTCTCTTCTGCTGCCACTGGGGGATGGCAAACACCCCAATGTGGAAGTTTATTTAAAAATAAATATATAAATCAAGGCAGATGAATTCAGTGTTCTACATAATTTATCATCCTGACCAACAAATGGAATGTTCTTAGAAAACACTAAGTATTCCTAAGGCAGATGTTCCAGGTTCAGCCGGCTTGTGCCTGTGCTTGTGAAATCTTGGGAGCTTGAGGTTTTGCTTTGTTCTGACATGTTTTTGATGTCAGTGGAGGATCACTGCTGAAAGTCTTCGTGGAAGACATATTTTCTTTCAGAAGAAAATGACGAAAGAAGAGGTGGCTGCTTGACACACGTACAAAAACAGAGAAGACAGCGTGCTTCTGGGGAAGATCCAAGAACAGGACATGGAGGCAAAAATGAAAGACTTCTCAGAAGACCACCCAACAGAACAGAAACCAGACTCACCTTCCAGCACTGTGCCCTCTCTTTCCCCAACCACCATGATCACGATTTTACTTTTCTCATTATTCTCCTTTTTCAAAGATTAGACATCTGTTATTATCCATCATTATTTTCTCTTTTTTAATTTAAATTTGGCATGTCTCCTATTAAAGTGTTTCTTAAAACAGTTCCTTCTTCCATATTTCCTGAGTTAGGGCACCAAGCTAGGTATCTAACTAGGGAATCTTCACAGCTCGCCAAGTGGGCTTTGCTGCCTCCAGCCTTACCCTGACCACCCCCCATCTACCCTCAATGCTGCTGCCAGACTAACCTTCCCACAGGACTCCATGCTTGTCTGTTTGCCTTTTGTGTGTGTTCACACATTCCAGGAGCAAATCGGAGCAATTAACACATGCTGGGCACTGTGGTAGGAACTGGGAGTTTGAAGATGAAGACATGGTGTCTTAAATTAAATAGCTCGAAATCTATCCAGAGAGACAGACACATAAATAACTAGCAGAGTGGTGAGTGCTATAAGAGTTCTGTGAGTATGTACAGCTGAAGCTGTTATTAATACCTCCTAAGGAGAAGGCATCAGCCTGAAACCTGCCAAATTTTACCAGGAAGAGACGGACTATGCAGACAGAGCAAGCAATTCAATAAATACACAGAGTCATTCTTAAAATAGACAGAAGATAGATGATAGGTAGGTAGGTAGGTAGGTAGGTAGGTAGGTAGGTAGATAGATAGATGGATGATAGATAAAGATGATAGATAGAGAGATAGAGAGATAGAGATAAAGAATATCTTCTTGATTTGTTTTCTCTCTGTGTGTCTTCCTCTGTCATCCCATTTTATTCCTTATCTCTTGCAAATTTCGTGAAATACTACCCTCTCTGTTTGCTGCTTTCCCACTTAGTCTCCAGTTACCACTTCACTAACACTCTTTCTCCACTTAGAAGGTAGGTAATCTCCTAGATGTCAAATCAAAAATATCCTTTTCCATTCTTATCTTACTGAACTACTTTTGCATTTAAAACTCTTTATATATATATGTGTGTGTGTGTGTGTGTGTCCTCATTTTTAACTCTACTTTCTTGGCTTTGACACACATTCAAGTTTTCTTATATGCCTTCTTCTACCTCTAAGGCTCCTTTATGGGCCTCTGCTTTTTTATCTACCTTTAAAGGTTGAGTTTATGAAGGATCTATTCTCATTGTACACACCTTACTTTGGAGGGGAGGGTGGACATCATTCTTTTGGTGATAAACAGTACTCATCACCATTCTCCATCAGTCTCCAACCCAGACCTCCCTCCTGAAGTAAGAATCATTTTATTTAACCACCTGGAGAACAGCTTATGATATTGTATCTAACTATCTATAGAACATCTGTCAATGGGCCACAACATATTGTTTCTAAAGGGAAGGGTATAAAGACAAAAATAAAAAATAGCTATAGGCATGTTTCATCTAGACTAATCAGATCCATTAAGCAGAGACGTGGTCTGTAAAGCAAGGAACACACTCAGGAGTTACACAGATGTTCCAATGAGATACACTAGTATATATATATCTAACTATAGTGTGTGTCTATGTAATCTAGGATTCAATAATAATTTTATTTATTAGAGTATAGGATTAAAAAGGTCTGGAGCCCACTAAAATGAAACACAGTTTCTATAAAGACAAGGCTGTGGGTTCAGTTGAGGTGGAGGGAATTATTTTACTCTTTAAATGATAAGATCTTCTATTACTATGTTTTTTACTGCTCAAGAATCAAAAGATCTGAATTCATATCCTAAACTTGACTGTTATCCTTTCTACATAAAACTTTGTTTTTTTATTTCAGGATATCCTCTGAGTTGCAGAAACTAAATTGTAGAAATATCACAAAACTTGACAATCCCATGAGTATTTGATCCCAACACAAAATATTCAGGGTAATGCTCCACCTTCTCTCACTGGTCTTTCAACACTTCTTCTTGGCCAAAAAAAAGAAAAAGAAAAAAAAAAAAAGGTCGCTTTAAATATACACAAACAGACAAACACACACACACATACACACAATTGATTATTATTATCACAACAGTTTTAGAGGAAACAGAGGAACAAAGAAAATAAGTAATTTGCTCAAAGCTTGTCTGGATTCAGGTCAGTCCACCAGATGTCTCAGCTTTTACACAATTAAGAGAGAGAAAGAAAACAGAAGCTATAAACATGAGAATATACGTACACTAAATTTATTCTTCCTTGGGGCCCAACCTAAAATTACTTCTCCACTGCCCTCCACCCCTGACCCCAACTCTAGGGGAAGATTTCTTCAATATTTCCCTACATTCAGTGTTCATTCCTAACCCCAGTCCTTTGATCAATCTTTTTCTACCACCCTCAAATGCCTTTTACCTTCTCTTCCCTGTCCAAATCCTTTCCTTGCTTCAAGCTAACTATACCTTGACTAGAAACTTCTTAGGCAATATGATGAATCTTACCATCTTTAGTTCCTTGTTCTTGAGTTATTTTCATGTATTCAGTTTTTCCCCGGTACAGTGCAATTATCATGAAGACAAACAGCCGTCTTATGTGTTTCTTCTTCTCCATGACTTCATGACTGGCTATCTAATATATTATCAAAAAATACTTGTTTGAATGGATAACTAGATGGAGGACAGTAAGGAGTAGCAAAATAAATAAATAGAAATAGTAAGAAATAAAGAATCTTATACAAGTAAATTTTGAACTTATGGGTTAAAGCATTTAAAAAGCTCATCACATACAGATAGAAATAGGACTCTTCTAATAGTTTCAAAAGTTTCATAAAATAGTTTTTTTAATTGTCCCAGCCTCCATGAAACTGATATAAATAAAGAAGAGAAGTTAACTTTGATAGAGCACTTACTGTGTGCAAGGCCTCCATTGTGTACTTTGAAATACAGTATCTCAGCCGGGCGCGGTGGCTCACGCCTGTAATGCCAGCACTTTGGGAGGCCGAGACGGGCGGATCACGAAGTCAGGAAATCGAGACCATCCTGGCTAACACGGTGAAACCCCGTCTCTACTAAAAAAAAAAAATACAAAAAAAAACTAGCCGGGAGAGGTGGCAGGCGCCTGTAGTCCCAGCTACTCGGGAGGCTGAGGCAGGAGAATGGCGTAAACCCGGGAGGGGGAGCTTGCAGTGAGCCGAGATCTGGTCACTGCACTCCAGCCTGGGCGACAGAGCGAGACTCCACCTCAAAAAAAAAAAAAGAAAAGAAAAAAGAAAGAAATACAATATCTCAGTCACGCTGTACAACAGTCCTGCAAAGCATTATTACCCCATTTCTACAAGTGATAGAACTAACATTCAGAGAGGATAGGATTGAACATCCCCAAGATTAGACAGCCATCAAATAGAGGAGCTGTACTTTGAACTCAGGCCCAAATGAATCCCCAGCTTATCTTTTTCTGTTAGTCTTTCTTTATACATTATAAGGTAACGTTTTCATCCCTGGCTGTTTTGTAAAGCTAAATCAACACTAGCTCTGCTTTTCTAAATGTATGTGAAGAGCAGAAGAACGACCACATTGTTCTTGTACTTCCTCTGGTGGTTTAACCATGAACAATTAGCATCAACATTCATTCCAATCTCTACAAATACCCAGAATCTCTGCACTCTGCACCTATCATTGTATATGCCAAGGTCCCACTCCAGAGGGTAAAATTGCCAAAAACGCATATATAATCCAGAGGTTACTGCTGCAGAGACACATTCTCCAATAGTCAATATGCAAACATAAGAAAATAGACTTTGTCTGAAGTTGCTTTAATGAAGAGGGAGCATTGGAAACCATGCTGAGGCAGCTTCCTGAAAACCTCGGAAAGGGCCTCAATCCTGTGAGCCACTGTTTCCTCAGCTGTGACATGGGTATAATAACTAAAGGTCAATCAAAATAATTTCAAAAGGCAACTGGAAAATAGTAGGTATTTAATAAATATTAGTTTCCATACTCATTGTCAGAAATAATTCTCAATAGACATAATAAGAGTGCATAAAGAAGAAAACCAACACAAATTATTTGGTTGGTGTAAAAGTAATTGTGGTTTGGGCAGTACTGTCAATGGCAAAATTGCAATTACTTTTGCACCAACTCTATTAGTCCATTCTCACATTGCTAAGAAAGACATACCCAAGACTGGGTAATTTATAAAGGAAAGAGGTTTAATTGACTCACAGTTCAGCATAACTGAGGAGGCCTCAGGAAACTTATAATCATGGTGTAAGGGGAAGCAAACATGTCCTTCTTCACATAGTGGCAGTAAGGAGAAGTGCAAGGGAACTACCCTTTATAAAACCATCAGATCTCATGAGACCTATTCACTATCATGGGAAGAGCACAGGAGAAACGTGCCCCTTTGATTCAATTACCTCCCACTGGGTTTCTCCCATGACGCATGGAGATTATGGGAGCTACAATTCAAGATGAGATTTGGGTGGGGACACACCCAAACCATATCACTGACCTAATAGAATAAAGACAAAATTTGACTAAGGTATAACCTTGACTGTTACTATAATAGATGAAAGGGCTGGGTGTGTTGGCTCACACCTGTAATCTCAGCTACTCAGGATGATGAGGTGGGAGCATGTCTCAAGTCCAGAAGTTTGAGGCTGTAATGAACTATGATCATGCCACTGCACTCCAGCCTGTGCAACAAAACGAGGCTCCTTCCCCCCCACACCGCAAAAAAAAAGAGAGATGAAAAAATAGGAACATGTATAAATATGATAGAATTATAGATTATCAAGAACTGTAAAGACAGAAAATTCTTAATTTGATGGGTATTGAAATAATAAATTACTTGTTCCAACTTCTTGCTTTTATTCTTCAATTATGTGCGGTCATAAATGTATCATGTATAGATGCAACATAGATAAGAGGCAAGGAAAAGTATTTAAAAACATAACTAGCCTTATTGTCCACTCTTGCAATTTTTCCTGATTTTAGGTACCAAAAACATATAACAAAGATGAAAATGCCACTGAGACAAAAGGATAATTGTTTGCTGTGTTAACTTCAAAGAGCTATTGCAGCACAGCAACATCTGTAATAAAACGACGGATGCCTGTTTTTTCACCAATGTCAAATCATCATAAAATACTGAGGAGAAGGGAGGAATCAAATCTTGCAGTCCTCGAAATCTGATATGAAGTCTATAACCAACCCTGTGCAAGATGGGTAGCTTTTACAAGAGGACAAACACATTGTAAGAGAATGAATCAAAGCAAAGGATTAGATAATTGAAGAGGTGACAGCACATCAGATCGCAGGTGGCAGAGTGAGGTATGGAACAGGAGTTGCCTGCCCAGTAACACACAAGAAGAGTTATGACATTTATGCATTTTCATTTCTACAGGTGGGAACCTCAAATCATTCCATGGGCTAGCCTCTGAGTACCTCTAATCCAAGCCTGCCAAGGATCAGTTGATATACTCCTGTATCGTCAGAGATGGATCCAACATATTTCCAACAATATTTCTTTGGTCCTAACAAGGCACATTTTAAGTCTAAATAACCTGTAAATTCAAACCTTATTTTCTATGGTTAAGATCCATGACCTTGCAGGCTCTATTGTCCACAGCCATACATCCAGGAGACATTATTTGACCACCTACTCTGTGTCAGGCTGTGTAAGATAATTCGCCTATGATTTCCCATTCAATTTTAACAGGCATACTCTGCTGTGCATGCTGTTGTCTTTTTTTAGTAGATGAAGAACTAAGAATCAAAAACATTAAGAGACTTACCCAAGATGATATACTTTACAATGCTTTTCCCCCATAAATTAGTAGGTTTGATTGCAACTGCAGCATCAAAAGGCAGCAGGGCTAGAATATGCTTACTTTGCACATGAGCTGAGAGCCCTAGAGCCAGTGCCTTCTCTTTCCTCCCATGCCTCTGGGTAAGGATCTCACATGCTAGAAGTTCTCAGCCAACCCTGGCAGCTTTCGGCAACATTTTTCCCGTGTTATTTCAGACAATGGGTTTGTCCTTTTTAAAGACAAAATAGAATTTCTTATTTTCCAACTTTATATTTTGCTATATTTTACAATTTTTCAAGTTTTTCTTTTCTTAGTCATTAGCAAATGAAATAGCAGCATATGGCTAAAAGGCCTAAGGATAAGCTTTCACCCCAAAGAAGGACAAATAATCCTCAAAAAAAAAAAAAAAAAAAAACAATTATTATCCCCTACTAACAGAACCCTATTCCAATTTTAAGTTATCTCCTTGACCTTAAAGACAATACTCTGTGGGAGTGAGAAACCTAAGACCACTGCTCTTCATAAGCCAGTTGAGTTATTAATTTAAAATTTCCCACCAAATGGCAATAAATCCAGATCTAAAGACAGTTTAAGAAAGTTACAGAAAATGTTACTCTCTCACCTCAAAAGGTTTTCAGTCCTTAAATAATTTAATTGTTTAAAATCTAAGGTCTTCATATAATCCAGCAATCCCACTACTGGATAGATATCTACTCAAAGGAAACAAAATTCATATATCAAAAAGATGCCTGCACCCATATGTTTATTGCAGCACTATTCACAATAGCAAAGATATGGAATCAACTTAAGTGTCCATCAAGAGATGATTGGGTAAAGGAAATGTGTCATATATACACAATGGAATATTATTCAGCCATGAAAAATGAGTGAAATCATGTCTTTTGCATGGCCGTTGTCTTAAGTGAAACCACTCAGAAACAGAAAGTCAAATACCACATGTTTTCACTTATAAGTTGGAGCTAAACAATGTGTACACATGGGCATAGAGTGTGGAATAATAGATATTGGAGACCTGGAAGGGTGGAAGCATGGGTTGGGTGTGAGGGATGAGAAATTATTTAATTGGTGCAATGAACTTCTTTTTTTTTTTTTGAGACAGGCTCACTCTGTCACCCAGGCTGGAGTATAGCGGCACAAATCTCGGCTCACTGCAACCTCTGCCTCCCGGGTTCAAGTGATTCTCCTGCCTCAGCCTCCCAAGTAGCTGGGATTACAGGCATGCACCACCACACCCAGCTAATTTTTGTGTTTTCAGTAGAGACGGGGTTTCACCATGTGGGCCAGGCTAGTCTCGAACTCCTGATCTCAAGTGACCTGCCTACCTCGGCCTCCCAAAGTGGTGGGATTACAGGCATGAGCCACTGCGCCCAGCCCAGCCAGTACAATGAACATTAGTTGGGCACATTAGCTGGGCGCAGTGGCTCACGCCTGTAATCCCAGCACTTTGGGAGGCCCAGGCGGGCAGGTCATTTGAGATCAGGAGTTAGAGACCAGCCTGGCCCACATGGTGAAACCCCGTCTCTACTAAAAATACAAAAATTAGCTGAGTGTGATGGTGCATGCCTGTAATCTCAGCTACTTGGGAGGCTGAGACAGGAGAATCTCTTGAACCCGGGAGGCGGAGGTTGCAGTGAGCCGAGATTTGTGCCACTATACTCCAGCCTGGGTGACAGAGTGAGACTGTCTCAAAAATAAAAAAAATTAAAAAAACAAAGAGAAGTTTATTGACTTCAAGAGGCATCTGGGAGCACCTCACTTAATCTTAAAAAGGCATCAAGGGAATCCTACTACAGACTTAATCTTAAAGACAAAGTGCTCCAAATTTTTGGTAGGATTCAATGTAGGAAGTCATGTTGAATAAGAACCAAATCTTGAAATAAATAAGATAAAATTAGTACCCCTTCTACCTCCAGTCATGCAACCAAAGACCTGCCACACGTAACTGGGCACTTTGTAGTCTCACCTAAAAAAAACGTAAGATCCTTAACTGAGATATTTGAAAAACTCATGTCACGTTTTCACTTCAGAAGAAACCTTACTCAGCTTGTCCATCTTGGCTTCAGAACACATTTATCAAATAGTAAGCTCTTTTCAACTCATTTCATTCTCAAAGTCAGGTAGAAGTTGGCTGGAGTTAGGATAGTTTCTCCTTAGTCCTTAGGATTAATCTGGTCATTTTTCTGTTAGGAAAACATTCATTTCAATAGAACAGATTTTAGAACTTGATTTAACAACCCTAAAGCATAGCTGGAATTCCAAGATCCCTCTGGGGAAAAATGGGGCTTTATAATAATAACTTCAGAAGACAAGAGTAAGTACTGTTTATCCATCACCTACGGGATGTTAGTGGGTGATAATATTGAATAGACTCACGGTGCAGTGAAAATGGGCCAGTTTTGAAGTCAGTCAATAAGTGACTTTTTCTCTGCTATTTCCCAGAGAATAGAACAAAAATCTAACACATAGCAGGCCCTCAATACATATCTATGAACAAATTAATGGATCTGTTTCAACCACTTCATTTTACATACGACACACAGAAACTAAGAAATTTATCCTTGATTATTAACAAAGTGAAACTCAGAATCTCTAGATTTTCTTCTTTGTCACATTGTGACTTTACCTGTTTTTATTTGTGGGTTTGCTTGTTTTGTTTTTGACGTTTAGGAAATTTATTTACCTCAAAGTGCCATAGCACAGAGCTTTCTAAATGTTTTTAATTACAGACGTACCTGGTGTGTGTATTAAAAATAAAGGTTCCCAGACTTCTACCTGGAGATTCTACTTCTGTATCTCTGACCAGGCAAGCCTGGGAAACACGACCTAGCCAGTTCTCTGGAGGAGAGGGCTCTCTGTTTGCTCAACACCAGCACACCTAGTTCAAGCCAGCGAGGAGAGGGTGAGGAGATACTCAGTCTGCTCAGCTGGATGTAGGAATACAGGATGCTTTGTTTATTACTGGTAAGTCAAAGGACACTGAAGAGAGCACCGAGAGGTGATTTTGAGGGCAGAAAGCACCTGGGAGATACAGCACTCACCTTTGATTCATTAATTAAATTTGCAGAAAGGCAACTGCCCAAGAGGTCCTGCAGCTGCACGTGCTTCCCTCTGCCTTTTTATGAGAAAGAAACAAATGACCTCAGGGCAGACTAATGGAGGGTTTGTCTTCTTCCAGAAACTAAGTTTCAGCACCACTGATCAGTATTCAGCCCGCTCTTTCTTTCCTTTTCTTTCTTTCTTTCTTTCTTTTTCTTTTCTTTCTTTTTTTTAACAGTTTTACTCTTGTTGACCAGGCTGGCATGCAATTGTGCGATCATACCTCTTGCAATCTCCACCTCCCGGGTTCAAGTAATTCTCCTGCCTCAGCCTCCCAAGTAGCTGGGATTACAGGCATGCAACACCATACCTGCCTAATTTTGTATTTTTAGTAGCGATGGGGTTTCTCCATGTTGGTCAAACTGGTCTCTTAACTCCTGACCTCAAGCGATCCACCTGCCTCAACCTCCCAAATTGCTGGGATTACAGGTGTGAGTCACCGCCCCCGGCCACATTCAGCCACTTCTATGTTCCATACCACTGACATGGCCATGTTTTCCTAGCTACCATTGATCAGAAAAAGTTCAAATATGAATATTTATTTGTGCACGAATGAATGAGAAGGGTTCTGTCTTCTATCATTAGTATTATTGTATATGAATTCATTTTGATAGCCCTTTTCTGGAGTCAACATCCTTTCCTTTCTGAGATATGTATAATATAAGCTGAATTATTGTGGATATTAGAAGAGAAAAACAAGAAGAAACAGTGACAAAATAGGAGTAAATACAGGATTTTGCATGCAAAAATGCTAAAAAGCCCTGAGAAAAACAAAACATCGTGAGGAAAATTAAATCAGGCATTGTAATTGCAATCTAGTCTCTATCAGTGAAGAAGGAGGTAGATGTAAAGCCAGCAGATGTACTTAAGAGGGATTATTATGTTTTTATGAACTAAGCTAATGTAATCCTGGATTGCAAATTCCATGAACACTATAATTGCTGAATGCAAGTTTCATAAGGGCAAAGTCGATGTCAGCCTGTCACATGGTGGACACTCAATAAATATTGGATGGATGAATGGATGGATGGATGGATGGATGGATGGATGGATGGATGGATGATCTTGGATATTTGAGAGAAGGACAAAGACATCCCTGCAAATATTCTGAGCTCTTTCCATCTCCACAAGCCAAACTGTTTTAAGTCTCTGAAACCATGGTGAGATACAGAAGACAGTACCTACAAGGTGGAAGTCAGTATTCCTTTTCATAAAATCAACAATCAATAATACATTGGAAAACCAATGTATTATTCTATGAGGGCTGCTGTAGCAAAGTGCCAGAAACTTGGTGACTTAAACAACAGAAATGTATTGTCTCATAGTTCTGGAGATGAGAAGTCTGAGATCAAGCTGTTGGCAGAGTTGGTTCCTTATAAAGGCTATGGGGAAGAATCTGTCTGATGTCTCTTTTCTGGTGGCTTGCTGACAATCTTTGGCATTCCTTGGCTTATATACACATCACCCAATCTCTGAGTTTTCATATGGTGCTTTCCGTGTGTGTGTGTCTCCACCTTTCCCTTTTTTATAAGGACACAAGTCATATTGGATTACGGCCCACCCTACAAGACCTCATTGTACCTTGATTACCTTTGTAAAGACCCTATCTGAGGTTCTGACAATTAGAACTTCAGTGTGTGAATAGGGGTGAAGGGGACATAAATCCACCCATAGCAACCAGTTACCAAAATAAGTGCCACATAGAATGCATAGCATCTGCAACAAAACAAAAGTAAATTATTGTTTAAGCTTTTCACTGAAGGGGAGAGGATATCCCAGTAACAAAGAGAGAGTAAATAAAAATTAGTACAAATAACTCATTGTTACTTAGCCATTTCTAAAATGCAATTCAAATTCTCTTCATTTAACTACTATTAGTTTAGTGAGTGTACTTTTTAAGAATATAAACACACAGTTCTAGTGCAAAAATATTTCTTAGTAGATTTACTTCCCATATCACTTCCCTCTCAATCTTTTATATTTAACAACTAAATTCCTCCAACACAGTGGTTTTTAAGAAGCTAGCTGCCATGGTTGGAAAATAAATATCACATATAGTATTGCATATATTTTGGAGAGATGTCAATCCAAAATAAATGGAAAGTTCTAGCTTTTGAAAAGATAATGTTCTAAGAAAATTTACTTACCCAAACAGTTCATTTCCTGACGATGATCAACAACTGAGATTGTGCTATTTATAGAAGTGGTTTAACTGAATATATACAAATGATAAAGTTCAGCTCATTTTATGTGAGAAAAAGTACCTTTAGGAAGAATAAAAAGGAAAATACTAAAATAATATCCAACAAATTTTTTAAAAACTTAGATATTCTTTATAAGTCACATCCACTGGGAGTCTGGTAAACATCAAGAGTAAAAGATCGAATTCACTGTTATAGCAACAGTCATAGTATTTGGCATTTTTGCTCTATGAAAGGGGCATCGAACATATCCTCTGAGCATACTAGACTTGAAAAAGAGAAAATTAAGGGGGCTAAATGTTAAGTCTTACAGTTAGAAAGCTCAAGAGAAATATAGTTACAATCACACAGGCACAGATTCTAAAGCGGAAAATAGGCTCCAAATGTGAAGAAGCTTTAGGGAAAAAATTTATTTCACTGTCCAACAATTATAATTCTTCCTGAAGGGAAGGAAAGAAGTTTAAATCAAGAAGCCTTTGATATAAAAATCAAGAACTCATGTGTAGTTACACTAATAAATAGAATTCTATAGATAGATAACCAGACAAAGGATTATACTGAAACAGAAAATACTCCTTGACCCCTTCTGGGTCCTCACAACAGGGATGCCTCACACAGCCAGCAGCTCCCTACCCCTCATGGGAGGAGGAGCACACAGGTGAGCAGATGCAGGAGCCAAAACAAGCACTTTTGGGTTACAGCAGAAGCAAAACTCCGTGCAGTCCCACAGCAGCATCTAGGGAGTTACCCACGACCCCTGAAGCCCCAGAGGACGTGTGTTACAGTGTGCTCCTTTACCTTTGCTCTCTGTAGACAACTTAAGTGTTAACATCTCAGTGCAGTGTCAGTGTGACAGCCTTTTGCATCCACACCCAAGTCCTTGTCTGGCATCCAGGAGGAATGAGGTTGCATGAACAAATTAAAGGATGATGAATGCAAAGGATTTTATTGCCAATGAACATGGCTCTCAGTGGGAAGGGAAGCTGGAAGGGGGATGGAGCAGGAAGATGGTCTTCCCCTGGAGTCCAGTGAGGGACTCTTCTCCGAAGTCCGGATGTCAAGTCGCCCCTCCGAAGTCAAGCTGCTTCTCTCTGATTTCCAGCTGCTTTTTGTCTTCTCTCTTTCTATGCCTTCTTCCAGTTGGGTCAGGGGCTTTTGGGGTACAGGACTGGGGGCAAGTCCAATTATTTTGGATGTAAAATTATCTTGGTGATCCATGGCATATCAAAGTGAGTTTGAAAGTCAAAGATAATTCACAGGTATTCAATATTAAAGCAACTGGTGATAAAGAATAAAGAAGAATGGGTTTTATTCTCGTGTTCTCACTCATATGTGGAAGCTAAAAATTAAAACAATTGAACTCATGAAGATAGAGTAAAATGATGGTTTCCAGAGGCTGGGAAGGGCAAGGAATAAGAGAGAGAGGAGATAGCTAGTGAGTGCAAAAATATAGTTAGAATGAATAAGATCTGGTATTGGATAGCACAACAGGATGATTAAGTCAACCATAATTTATTATATATTTTAAACTAACTATAAGAGTGAAATTGGAATGTTCCTAACACAAAGAAATGTTAAATGCTTGAGGTGATGGATACTCCAATTATCTTCATGGGATCACTATACATGTGTGCCTGTATCAAAATATTACATGCACCCCATAAATATGTACACCAGCTATGTACCAATAAAAATAAAAAATTAAGGGGCTAGGCATGGTGGCTCACACGCCTGTAATCCCAGCACTTTGGGAGGCCAAGGAGGGCAGATCACGAGGTGAGGAGATCGAGACCATCCTGGCTAACACAGTGAAACCCTGTCTCTACTAAAAATACAAAAAATTAAATTAAATTAAATTAGCCAGGTGTGGTGGCACGCACCTGTAGTCCCAGCTACTCAGGAGGCTGAGGCAGGAGAATCACTTGAGCCTGGGAGGCAGAGGTTGCAGTGAGCCAAGATCGTGCCACTGCACTCCAGCCTGGGTGAAAGAGCAAGACTCCATCTGAAAAATAAAAAATAAAAATTAAAAAAAAAAACCACACACACAATAAAAAGAATGAAGAAGGGTTTAGAGGGAAAGATTACAAGTTCAGTTGCTAGACCTTTATTTTGAGGGAAAAAAAATCTGCATTTTTACATATTTGATATATTCATTTCATGTATTTTACATAGTAGGGTTTACCAAATGTATTAGCCCATTTTCACACTGCTATAAAGACACAGCCAAGATTGGGTAATTTATAATATAAAGAAAAGAGGTTTAGTTGACTGGGTCCATGTAGCTGGGGAGGACTCAGCAAACTTACAATCATGGCAGAAAGGGAAGAGGCACATCTTACATGGCAGCAGGTGAAAGAGTGAGCAAGAGCAGGAAAAGCTGCCTTTTAAAACCATCAGATCTCATGAGAACTCACTCACTATCACGAAAACAGCATGGGGGAAAACGCCCCCATGATCCAATCATCCCCCACCTGGTCCCTCCCTCAACAGGTGGGATTATGGGGATTGCAATTCAAGATGAGATTTGGGTGAGGACACAGAGTCAAACCATATCACCACATAACTCCATTTATAAGGATTCTTTAGCTTTAAAAAAGATTAAAAACATATGGATTTGAATGAAGGTTTTTGCATAGTCATTCCAATTCCATTTTCAAAAGGTGAAAAGGAGGTGCTCATACAGTTATGTGATTTTTATCTATATACCAAATCAGTGTCAAACATAGATATTTTAGGCTGTGACTTGTGACCCTAGCGTTGTGCTCAGATCCCTTGAACACATATAGCAAAGAACATCATGAATCACTAAACTTCTAACCTGGTAAGGACCTTAAGTTTCTCCTAGTCCAAACCTTTGATTGTGCAAGAAACCGAGTCTCAGATATTTGCCCTGGGTCCCATAGTTAGTGTGGTGACAGGCGCCAGATTAGAATCTAAGAGGGAAAACCCTAATCCGGCATGAGGCCCACTGCTACAGCCCACCCCAACGTGGAATGCTAAATCTGGCAGTAAAATTGATAGCATTTGATGACACTTTGAAAATAAATTGCATTTTCTATTTAAAAGAATCAATCGTATTACTTTATTCAATCCTCACGACTTCATTAATTAGGAACAAGTTTCCCCCTGTACAGATAAGAAAACTAAAACTTACAGAAAAAAAGTAATCTGCCTAAAGTCACATAGCCAGTAAGTGTTAAACTTGAACTCAGACCTTGAAATTCCAAGGTCTTTTCTCTAATACCTCTGATTATAAGAGAAATAAAATTAAACAAACACACAGATATACTTCATTAATGCTATTTTTAGGAATTAAATGCTAAATTTCACATACGATCTTTTGCAAGACAGCAAAAAATAAACAAAATATACAAGGTTTGTATATCCTGTTAAAATCAGAATTTTAAAAACTGCTTACCTAATACATTTACCTTGACCTCATAGATTACCTTTAATACTACTCTTGCCCTGATATATTTGACCTCTATTCATAGAAAATGAAACGCAGCTGTATGGATTGATTTTTAGATCTCTTTATTCAAAGTAAAAGATGAGCCAAAATCAAATTTTAGTATGTCTAATATTTATGCTTGCAAAGACAGTCTAGCAAGTGTCAACTTTGGGTGTATATTAGCATTATGGAAGATCAGCAGGTATTGGGTGAAAAGGCCATCATCAAGAAGACAGTCCCATATAACAATAAACATAGCTCCAGAGAAGCATCATTTTAAAAGTACACACAACACTCACTCAGACTTTAATTATATTCACAGTATTCTTTAAGTTAATTTTTCTAAAATGTATAAAACTAATTATTTTTCAAAACCAAGTTTCAGACAACTTTCTTCTTATTCATAGGTTGAGGTAATCAGCCAATATGGTAGAAAGAAGAATGAATGATGTTCTAAGCGACATGGCTCATGTTATTACAGGCAAAGACTTAACAGTTGTCTTCTTCCAAATCTGGCTCTATCACTTGCTATCTGTGTGACAGTGGCCCTGTTACTCAGCTTCATTATGCCTCAGTTTCCTCATTTGATAAATAGGGATAGTAATAGTTTCACCTACCTTAAAGAGTTGTTATTAGGATCAAATTAATATTCATAAGGCAGAGAGAAAAATATTTAGTACAAAGTAAGTGTTTGACAAGTGTTTGTCAATGAAGCAAGCTATGCAAGTGTAGACAAGTTACTTAACTTGTCTGGGCCTAGATTACATTCTTTATAATATGAAGAGATTGCACAGCCTCTAATCTGCTGAAGTTAAATCCTGATTAGTCATGTATCTGAAACTATTGAATATCTTTCTCTGAATGACTAGGCAAATTTTGCTTCCAACATATGTGGATGTCAAGTCACCTCTGGGGAATAATTAGAGGAGGAAACGGTGTAATGTAATGAGAAAAAAGAGGTAAAGCCAAAGGGAAGAGTGGAGTTGTTGGAAATTAAATATTGGGAGCCTGGATTGTGGGGTTGGGCTTTGAAGCTTGAACTTTAGGGGCAGTTTGGCCTTGGTCAAATCCAGCTTCTAACCTGTATGACCACTGAGAGATTCCTTAATATCTCTGAGTCTCACAATCCACATGTCTATTATGGTACAATAGCAGTCCTTACTTCACAAGTAGTTACTAATAAGAGTATGCGTATAAAGCATAAGGCTTGGAACTAGTAAAAATGTAATAACTTGTTTGGGTGGTGACTAAAATCATGATGATCATGACGTCTGCAAGAAAATTTAGCAATTTTCTAACTAATCTCCTATCAATTCACAAATTGTTATAAATATAAAAGTTATATCAAGTGTGAGAGGAGAGGCTTAGCTCCACTGAATTCCTATTTCAATTGTCAAGTTTACCACATTAAGTTATGTAAATATAACATGAAAGTAAAAAAAAAAAAAATGCTATCACGATTTATCGCTTTCATTTAAAACTCTTTTATTTAAATATCCACAATTTTAAAGTTTTCAAATGGAATTTTTAAAATAACCAATAAGGTATTCAGTGATTTCATTTTAAGTTAAAGAGAAACAGAGCGTTATGAATCACTTGAGGACGTGTGATTGCACAGTGACAGGAATCTAGTGCAAGACATCCAGTTCTTCAGATGTGAAGATGCTTCTGCTAGGCATTATTATCAATGTGATTGGTGCAGCCCAAATAAATAGAATTACTAACAATTTTGCAAGCTGAAGATATTTCACTAGGCCAAATAAGTTGTTTAACTATTTTCAAGGCTATCCATAAGCATTATATTAAATCCATAAGAATGTCTTTAGGGGAAAAAATTATGCTCAAAGCTAATTTTATATATTTATTTGTAATGCTTATGAAAGTTCTAATATTGTTTTCTATTTGGATTTAACTATATTACCGTTTTGGTAAAGTATGGTAAATGCTATTAAAAAAATTAAATAATGTACAAAAGAAGATAAAAATTATTCCAAAACCTGACACACAGAAATAATCTGTTGACACTTTGGGAAATAATGTTATCTCTCTCTCAAACATATATGCACATATGAATTACGTGTGTATGGTTTTACATTACTTATATCATGCCACATGGTATTCTTTAGCATGTTTTTCTCTCAAAAATATCATATGGTCCTTTTTCTTGTCACAATAAATATGAATCCATACCATCATTTACTTTGCAATATTACAGCCACTAATACACATTAGCTACATTTTCTTAAATCGATCACTGATGAGCACTGAAAACATTCTTATGTAATCATTTTGTAATTGTTTATAAAAAATTAAATTAAGGTAGATACCAACCTCATGCCATACGCTATAACACATTTCAGATAAATCAAATATTTGAATTTCTAGAATAAACCTACAACTTATTAAAAGTAAACTGTGATGAGCTATTACATAATTTTTAAATAGGAGACATCTTTTAAACATGTCACAACAGATGGGAATCGTAAAAGGAATGAATGTATCTGTTTGACCATGTAAAATTTAAATTTTCTGTATGACTTTTTTAAAAAACTAGCATTTATAATGTTGAAAGTCAAACCACAAGCTGATACCATTTGGACAGCATTTGTTCCTTTGAAAGAAGGCTTTTACCTACTACCATTGCCAAAAAGTTGTTTTATAGAGCCTCAAAAGTCTCAATACAGGTGCACCCTTGACCCCATACCAACTATATCTGTTATTTTTTAAAACTGCTTGGTTTCTTCAGTTCTTCCAAATAAGCCATCACCTGTTGTTGCCTGCTGTTAATGAATTGTTGTTTTAACAACTGTATAACAATGTAAACCTGTTTGATATAGTCTTATTTTATCATTTCAGTAAACCTAACATCTGACACTGACATTCTAAAAAGGTATCTCTTTAGTCTCTTAAGAAATATTGAGAAAGGGTTTCTGTTTTACCTGAGATAAGCTTCCTTAAAGGTACAAGGGTCCCTGCTGTGGTTATTACTAACTGATACACAGTTTCAGCACAAAACACTTCCTGGGCTGCCTCACCTCTAAGATAGAATGCATAATGGAAGAGAAAATAGAATAGCCTTTAATAATTGCTATCTATATTTTGTTCCCCCATCACTGACAGAAAAAAGCATGTCAATAATGTACATTAATATTTTCTATATTTTAAAGTTTGAGTGAATGCATGTAGATCATTTGAAACAGTGTTAGCACCCTACAAGCATCCAATAAATGTGGGTTGTTAATATCATCATTAGTAATTATTATTTATCCAAATCAAGACAGAAGCACCATAGAGGCAAGAAACGATTACCTATGCCCTATCAAATGAACAGTATATGTGTATCCATCGGAGATCGGCACTGAAGTGAGGAAACAGACAATGGCTCTCAGCTGCAGGTGCCAGGGGACAATTAATGGTGTCTCACCAGTAATATCATGGCACTGTGCAAAGGATTTGGGGTGGGGGTGTCCACTAATGTTCTTACCAAAGCATGTTTAAATTGTTCTCTCATGTCACCGTGCAATGCTCGTCATGACCAAGGGAGAATACAAGGAAGAGAACAGGGGCGCTCCGGGTGTAGAAACAATGGGGCCCAGTAACTGATAAGGCGGGCAACTAGCATCTTTAGGGCAACCAAGAAGGATGCTATTTAGAGAGAACTTTGTGCAAGTGAAACAGGTGGTCCAGGGCAGAGGGTGTGAGGCAAGAGCCATCTTGGGCTTTCCAATGAGACCCCAGGCTAGACCAAAACAAAAGCTATGTTTATATAGTCCCTTACTATGTTTATAACCCCCTTACTATGTTGATATAGGGTTAAAGGTCCTCATCTGTTCTTTATGGTAGAGGGACCGGAAATGAATATTAGAACCTACTGTATTTCATTTAGTGTATGTTATATATTCAGTAGAACTTGGATTTTTTCAGAATGTGGTTTCAGCCTATCTCCACAGATCAAAACACCCTGGTCTTTTTCAAAAATCCCTGAATTAAAAAACAAATACAAATCAAAACTCTGGTACCCTGAATGGACAAAACCGAAAACAAGGACATACTTTCAAATGATAAGTTAACAAACTTACTGCAACCTGGGTATGCTAATATTGGATAACGATCTCTTAATGTAAGGCATCTGGAAATTCCTGATGACTTAATAGATTTGTCTGGTTTTGGTCATACATTTGCTTCAAACTGTTCTTCTGTACCACAGATAAAGGAAGATTCCAGACACAATATTTAATTAGTACCTAATTAAGAGCATCAACACGATAAGTGATGCAGGTTCTGGCCCCACTGTTTGTACCTGGATATGGGTAAACAGTTCTAGTGAATCTTGGCTGTCTGACAGCTCTCAGCTGTCACTGGCACTACATAACCCAGGGAAGGTGCTGACGCTCCTTGGCAAGTGTACACTAGTAAACATTCAAAGCAGTTGGAGAAATCCAATCACACCAAGTAAACCACAGAAGAGAAAATATGGGAGTCTGGATCCAGCAACATATTCCTACATATGTGCTTCATATTCAGCCTAAGTCATTATTCCAGTCATCTGAAAGAGTTAATCAATGCCTTTCCACATGTAACTGAGGCATCAACTATTCCAAGGGTATCTTTAAGAATATGTTCACCCAGATAGAGTCAGTACAACTGCCAAAAACCAAATGCTATGTTCAACTGATGCAAGTAGAATTCTTGATGAACTGCAATTATCAAATTGACTTGCCTCTGGGGAGCAACCTGCCTTATGCCAAGCCACCAAGGGAATAACATCACTATGACACCTTGAAATATCTGGGATTATTAATTTTTTTTTACCACTAACCAACTTTTTTAAAAAGGAAAACTGTGTGACTAAACTTCTTGTACTTTCTTACACACTAACCAATTGTGTGACCTTAGACTGGCCATCTAACCTTTCTGGACCTCAGTTTCTTCACCTATAAAATAAGAGAATTGCCCGAGTACTTTCTATAAGCTCTTTCAGTTCTAAAATATGATTTGGTGCTACGTATTTATATAGCTTATTCTTTCTGCAGATTTCAAAATCTCTCCAGAGACTCTCATTAGTATTCTTAATATTGCGGTGAGGAAGGCAAGTGGCAAGGTTTATTATCCCCATTTTTTTAAAAAGAGACAATGAGACATTTTGCTGACACAGCACTCTTGACCAAGTAAGGACTAGAAGTTAGGTGTCCTGATACTAATTAAGAACTCTGTTAAGCCACTTTGCTACTCAACTAAATAGAAGGTCTCTGATGAATAAAATATTCTGTGCTCATGGAAGGAAAATATAGTTTGATCATCTTACAGAGACGTAATGATTTAAAACAATGATTTCCAAACAGTAACCCATATAATATTCTGGGTAGTTTTCTCAGGTCTCATTGCCATGTCGCTATACATATTTTCTCTTTTCTGAGACAAGTATCAAAATGTGAATCTACTAACGTGGGAGAGTGTTAAAGAATATCTTCGAAAAAAAGTAAGAAGAGTGTCTGAGGTAATAATAATTAAATTTCCGATAGAATATTTGCAGAAAATAAGCTATATAGTCCATATTAATACATTGAAGTGTTAACTTAAACTCAATCATACATATCAATAGAATGAGATTATCATCCAATAAATAATTCAAAACATTTTTAATAATAGTATTTTTATTAAGAACTATGAAGAGTCTAAGATTTTACCATATTTGCATGCTAGCAAGTTAGCCTGCCATCATTTCATAGATGCTCGCAGAAGACACAATACCCCTAGGTTAGAGACAAAGGATGTTACTATCAGTAACATCAATAGCCAGAGTATCATTATTTTTGCTTTGGTTTGCCAAATCCCAGTCCCCATAGAGTGATGCAAAGAGGGACAGGTGACCCTGCTCATGCATAACATTGCATTAGAGGAGAGAAGACCTTAGCTCAGGGATCCTGAATCATTTATTGTAATAAACAGTAAGCTTGTCTGCCCTTTTCTCCAGGGGTGATACTATCTCTAACTCCTAAGGCTGTTCACCTATACAAACACGCCTGAAACGATAATCCAAAACAAAATCAGTCAACGCTTCTGTCTGCAAAAAGTGCAGAAGTACAAGAGACTCATGGAGAAAATCTCCTAAAATATTTTCTGATTTCATTGCACTATCTCTATATCTGAGAATTGTTAAGTACTCAACATAAATAATGTAAACAATATTGAGGAAGAATAGGATATCCCCCTCCCCTCCTCACCCCATACTCTTACTGGATGTCTCCTTGGTTCTCCTCCATCCCGATAGTTCAAAAAATTCAAAGCCAAAAAGTAACTTCTTTGGTTCACACTTTTCTGCCTTACTTTCATTCATTTCCACTTATTAAAGTGGGAGCCACATGTGTGGTGGGTAAGCATGCCCTCTAGAGTAAGGTGTAGCAGAAAAATCCTGGAAATGCTGCCCACTAGCTGTAGGGCTTTGGCTTGGTTATTAAAGTCCTCTGTGTCTCAGCTTTCTCATCTGTAAAAGGAGGGTGATAACATCTACTTCTTAAAGTTTGGGGGAAGATTAAATCAGTTCTTCTATAGGAAGCTCATAAAACAGTGCCTGGCACATGCACATTTGATAAAGCTTTTCTTAATCAATAAACTTTTTTTAGGTTAGCTAGGAAAGCTTATTCATCAGCAAACTACTTACCAAATTGCCAAAGTTAACGATATATTACTAAATCATTGACAACATTAGGGGAAACATGTAGAAAATGAATACTGCACTTTTTTAGAATCTACATATCATTCCTAGTTTGTTCTTATGAACTGAGGGAGAATAAAGGGAAAAATTAATCTAATTCAAAATGTTATAAAGAAAATATTTTAGAATAGTTTATTGTATTAGACATATCTCCTTAATAAATGAGCATTTTCTTCTGTGTTTGAGATTTAAAATTGCTAATTTTGTTTTTTAAAAGATTGTGAGATTATGATGCATAAGCTGTGAGCTTCCTCTCTGTATAGAAAAAGTCTAGTTTTGTGGAAATATAAATTATTATTTTAAGTGGAAATGTGAACGCCTTAAATGTGGTACAATGAGGAGTTTTTATTTTAATTCAAAGAAATAGAAAACAAGAAGTAAATAAATGGCAATGACATTTTGAAAATGACATTTCAGAATATTTAAAGGACCACAAGAACAGTAAGTACATCTTGTGTGCAACTGTCTTTGAAGTTCTAATCTCAGTTCATGCCACTAAATCATCAAGGAAGATTATTTTTAACTTGTTATATAAAGGCTTTAGAAAAAAAATCAAGAAGTGCTCTCTGAGTATGAAATGTCAAGCAGAAAGAAGTATTTGTACATTCTGAGTGTACTAAGGTGATATATGTGTGGATCATGGAGAATTAATTTGTCCCAAATTTTCCAAAAAAGTAAGAAAAGATTTACAGAACAGGAACGACACATTTTCCTAAACATTTTCTTTGAGATGCTTTGGAATATTTGCGTGTGGTTAAACCACAGCACAGATTTATCTAATCAACAAAATATTGTCACTGGAAACTCGATGTGAACCTGATAAGAGGAGCCCTCTGGGAAGAACACCAGCATCCCTATGGTCCCAGAGAAGAGCTTTAACACCAGACAGAGGAAGGACTCTGCAATCCCTCTGCAACCCCAATCGGTTTGCTCCTTTCTGCAAGTCTCTTTCCTCTCCCCTTTCTCTCCCACCTTTCTCTCATTTTCCTCTTGCCACCTCTCTCAAGAACACACACAGATCTCTATGTTCTTACCTCTCTTAATCTAATCTATCTCTTTGCCTACAATTAAAATTTTCAGGGTGCCTTACTTTCACCTAAAATAAATAATAACATGTATAATAAGTACCTTCTCCACATACTGAATTTCATCAAATTATTGGTCAACATTTTGACTATAAACATTCCCTTACTTTGGGTCAGCGTGAGATCCTGCATTCATCATCTTTCTTCCAAGAGAGTGAATTGCTCTTTCAGTAGTACACTATCTACCTTTCTTTAATCATGTCTTGAAATTTTTATTTTTATAATGGGAAACATAAATGGTGCCATCTCTGCAGTTGGGGAGAAAATGGAAAGATCCAAATTTCTCTCACACTTTAATGTGGGTGAGCCATGATCTACTTGTTAAAATTCTTGGATCGCTAATAAAAGTCATAATATACCAAATGGTGGTAATTTGGATGAAACAAGCATATCAATCATTGAGGAATGGGCTCATGGCTCTTTATCTGGGCAGAATCATTAAATAGAATTTATGATATATAATGTATACTATTAAGCAGCTTCCATTAAACTTGCCTGCCAAACTCATTCCATATAGAGACATTTCTGAAAGAAAGATGTATGCAAGAGCGCCACCTATAGTAAAACTTCCACATTTGTTTTACAATGTTAAAACCCAGAAAAATACTAGATTTTGAAGAGAAGATTTTAAAGGCAAGAATAATATCCAAGAAATGGGATTTATGGTTTAATGTATAAATAAAAAACCACCACAAAAAAGAAATGGTAAAAAGTTTATTTCAATAAAAATATGAATGAAATTGCTCTGATTTTCCAGATAATTTAAACCACAGGAATAGTCTTTCTTCTAATTTAAATAAATAATAATTCAAATACAAGCATTATAATTTTTACTATTTTTTAAATATTCTCTATTTTGCTTTTTAACTGTGCTTTTCGCAAACTGCTTTTTTTTGAAACCTGAAAACAATAGCTACTTAAAGCACAAGTAAACTTCTTTCTGATGTTTAATTTTTCAGAAAATACATCCCTTAAGTACTTTACTTCAGCATATATGTAAGAGAATGCTAAGGAAATGGTGACTAGAAGTACTGCTGGAGAAATGTCCTTTAGGAGTTGATATCCACAGAAATTTAATCTTAAATACTTGTTACTTTGACCTAAAAGCTAATTATGAGGGAGTTGAGCCAAAAAGTGAGATGAATAAAAAGAAATTTCATTGGTATTACAGAGATAGTTGCCAGAAACAGCTTACAAATCATGAATCTACGCAGAGATGAAAAGTTGAGTCTAAATTATTATTCGACTGGGTCCTTAAATCAATGGAGAGCAAAAAATGATTGCAGTGGACATTGAATTTTCAACTATAAAGAGTCAACATGGTGGCATGCCCAACGGTTTTACTGCGGGTCGTTGAGAGAGAGAGAGCTCTTTGCTTTTTCATCTCTAAAAAGAGTATGGTTTTTTGTTGTTGTTGTTGTTTAACAAACAAACAACAAACAAAAAAAAAACACCTAAGCTAAAATAAATCGTTGCTGCAGATCACATAGGAAGCTGCTCAGCTCTCTGACCAAGTGTGGCTTGGCAGGAAGCAAACCACGAGGGGCCAATGCCCTGCAGGTCCCCCTCATTATCTCACACTTGGGCCCTTTGACTTTTCGTGGGTCCATTGTTCATTTTGGTGAGGCTGGATTTTAAGTAGATTCAGGGCTCATCAAGCAAGGTGCCAAACAGAGAACACTACAAACTGATGTCCTGTGTTTGCAGAGCTGGAGGAGCTGGGACAGCAGCCGCTTTCCCAGCATGCACTGAGACAGTGCTTCATCCTTGCCCTGGGAGGCCGCTTCCCAGGATGAGAGGATAATTCTCTCACTATAGCCCATTCAATCTTCAGCCTCTCGGCTGACGCTGCCAACAGAAGTGCCAATTAATGCCAATTACAATGGTGACTTTTCTGATATGGGCACCTACTCATATAGGCCATCAAACAGCCATCATATATTAATGACTGTCAGTCATTACCAATATGGGTGAAGTTTGAACTAGTGACCTAGAGGAGAACTGCTCTTTATCCTACTTCCAACTCCCTGAACCGTCCAATTCCCCACCCCCTTTCTTGGCCAATGTTCTTAATTATAGTTTTGTACCTGAATAATGAATGTGCTACATTTTGACAGTGACAATTGCTGAAACTGTGACAGCAGAAATGCAGTTACCGTCTGCCATTTAGCTATCCCTGTCACAGCCTTCAGGCCAGCGAGGTCCAGCTCACACCTTCAGGGGGCACTACTATGTCCTTTGTCATTTAATCGAATGCATTTTTTATTTGTCTTTACTACTCCTTAGAAATAAGGAGAGCATTTTTATGCAGATAAATGTGTCATGAACTTCCATGCAGATGCTGCCATTAGTTGTTTCTTATCTGCTCATTATTTTGTATAGCCTTATGAGACAGAAACTCCCCATACAATTAAATATGCTGCAAATTAATCTGGAAGTGAACCTTTCTGTTTCAAAAAGGAAAAGCAAGTTAAACACAATAAACATCCTAAATGACAGAAAAGTGTCCAGTTGATTTTGTAAATACATCCCTTAACCTTTCTTTTCTTTTATCTCCTTTTAATCCAGTCTGGGGTGCAAACCCCTAAACGACCCATTGCTGTCTGCTGTCTGATGTGGGTGTTATCATGTTTTCAGAGACTCTGAGACTCACCTCGTTTAATTCTCAGCACTGCAGCCTGCAGCAGTCAGGGCATCTATTTCATGTTTGCATTACTCCTACATTTGGGGGGAAACATTTAGGAGAAAGAAACTGTTACTAAGCCCCTCACTCTACCTTCCAAGGAGCCAGAATGAAGACCCAGAAGTTGCCCACATACCTCACACCTCAGAAGAACAAAAGAAGTAACCAAATGTAAAATACATCGTGTTTCCAACTCCTTACTCTTTCTCTGAAAGTAGCACCAAAAGAAAATTTGTGGAAAAATATTCTAGGATTATACTTAATTACTTTACATTCATCTTATGTTTTTTAAAAAATAGTAATTCCTTTTAAAATATTTAATTCCAACGCATCCATTTGGAGGTAAAGTTTAAGTAATCTGCCCTGTTCACCTAGTGAGGTAGTGGCAAATTTAAGATTAAAACTCAAACCCAAGGGCTTTTAACTCTTTTCTGAGGCCATTTATGTTTGCAATCCCAGCAAGCGCTTCTGGGTACTACACATACATAATTCCATGCAATTGGCAACTTGCAAAGAAAATATAATTAGCATTGGTCTGCAAAGAAGGAAAGGTAAGCCCCAGGGAGATAAGGAAACTGCCCAAGAGACTGCAGTGTTTAAGTGGCAGTACAAGGATTGGAATCCAGGCATGGCTGTCTCCAAGGAACATGATTATTTGACATATCATGTGACTTTTAGTCCTATGGTGATTTATTTGAGAAGCAGCTCAAGGTTCCTTAGGCCAATTCAAATCACTGTGCAAAATCCTCAGGCAGCCTCTGAATCTTTGAGATGTAAAGTCACTCCAGGTTACCCTAAAGTAAATCAGGACAGGCAACATCCAATACCAACCAGAGCGATGTGGTTGGGGCTGTGTCTCCACCAAAATCTCATCTTGAATTGTAGCTCCCATAATTCCCATGTGTCATGGGAGGAACCCAGTGGGAGATAATTGAATTATGGGGGCGGTTTACCCTATACTGTTCTTGTGGTACTGAATAAGCCTCATGAAATCCGATTGTTTTATAAGGGGTTTCCCCTTTCGCTTAGCTCTCAATCTCTTGTCTGTCGCTGTGTAAGACGTGCCTTCGCCTTCCGCCATGATTGTGAGGCCTCCCCAGTCACATGAAACTGTGAGTCCATTAAACCTCTTTTTATTTATAAATTACCCAGTTTCAGGTATGTCTTTATTATCAGCATTAAAGCAAACTAATACATACAGGTAGCAGAAAACACTCTGGTTTACATTTTTGCTCAGTGATGCTGATGCCATAAACAAAAGAGACTGAAAGGCAGGAAATGCAGTGTTGTGTTTTCCTTTAACACTCCAAGAACATAAATTCAAAAGGGCACCATCTAATAAGACTTTAACTAAAATACAGTCATATTATCACTATTATTAGAGACCATTCACTGTTGTCTACTGAGAGCTTTCCATATATTATATGCTATTAATTCTAACAAAATGTATCATTATCCTGTTTGATGGATGAGTAAACTGAGACTCAGCCAAATTCAGCAAGTTGGCCAAATATACTAAGCTTAAGTGAGGAGCTGGGCCCAGAATTCTCAAACTCCAAAGCTCTATTTCACTGCACTCCTTCCCAACAAGATTTTTGTTCACATAGCTTTCTGCATTTATTTATTTTGGGGGAGAAGGGACAGAACAAAGTCCCAGGAGGGTGTTTCTAAATAGGCTAAGGAATCTATCTGCAGCTCAAGGGAATAACAGGTGGAAAAGTATACGGAAAAATATTCTTGAAAGCATCAACCACAGGAGAAAAATATCAAAAATATCCTAAGATGACTCTTTTATCTTGGCAGCTTATTTTAAATGACAAAGACATTTCCAACCTTGAGAGAAGATTGAGTAAAAAAAAAAAAAAAATACCAGTATACACACAGTAAACAGACTACAGAGGTCTAGAAAAATAAATAAATACAAGCAATCTCTGTCCAACCTCACCCTGCTTCTCAAAATAGTAACTCCGTCAGCTTGCCTACAAGATAGAAGAAACTTCCTCAAAGACAAGTCATTGGTTTTTGAAAACCACATGTTGAGCAGTCCCTTGTACCATGCAGAACAAGCCCAGACACAGCATTTCCTGTAGGTGAAACATATTAAGACTCGAGAATCCCTCCAAGTACTGCATAAATATATATACATATGAAATTGTATAAATCATCCTGGAGATAACTTTTTCCTTAACACTAAAATGCTAATCCTTGATGAAGCAGATCTTCAAAGGGCATAGCATCATAGCACTATGAGACCATTCTGGACCAAATACAAAGAAATTAGCCTGGAAGATAAGCAATTTTAAGGTCACAGTAGGAAAACATCTAAGAGTCCAGGGATCATAAATAGTACAGGGTTGGAAATGCAAAGTCATGAAAGATGAAAGGAAATAATAAAATGTTTGTGATTTCAGGAAATTTGACTTTGAGGAAATGTGCCACACCCTAAGGAATTCACTAATAAAAAATCCACTGCTGAAAAGCAGGCATTACTTGTTGGTACAACTGAAACCAAACAGCTTCTGACTTTGTGGGACACAATTTCAACAATTTCTGATATCTTCTCTTTAGAAATGACTAAGGATAGCTTTTAAAAGAACAAAAATTTTATTTTTATTTTTGCTTTCTTTTTTTTCAGCGACAGTCTTGCTCTGTCACCCAGGCTGGTGTGCAGTGGCATGATCACAGCTCACTGCAACCTCAGACTCCTGGCCTCAAGTTATCCTCCAGTCTTAGCTTCCCAAGTAGCTAGGACTACTTGGCCTGGCTAATTTTTTAATTTTTTATAGAGACACAGTCTCACTATAACAACAAAATTTTAATGTTTCACTCTTGAAGCCAGACAAGAAAATAAATAAGGATGGGAATTTTTTTTTTTTAAAGAACATCATGAAAAGATGGGAACATTGAGAATGAAAAAGAAAACTAAATAAGGTGCCAAACAAACTAGTTTAAATTTAAGATAAAAATTAAAATGTAAAGATTGAGCTGTATACATGAGTCTTCTCTGTTCCCACTGTAGGAAAACTAGCAATCCCTCATCTTTTAAGACCTTCCCCTAACTACAAACCTTATCTCAAAGAGTTTTTTCTCATTGGCCTACATTTTTCTTTCTAAATTTGACTGTATTTTCCTTTCTCTGGCTACATTTGGAATGCTAGTATTTCAATTTTAAACAGTTTGTATGCAAGATGTTGTTTTATGTAAAGAAGGAAAAAGATTGACAAATCTAAACCAAACAGGGAAGAATTATAAATATTTTGCCTCACTATTGCAGCTTTCTCCATATGCCTCAAATGAACATTTCTTTTTTTTTTTTTTTTTTGAGATGGCGTCTGGCTCTGTCGCCCAGGCTGGAGTGCAGTGGCCGGATCTCAGCTACTGCAAGCTCCGCCTCCCGGGTTTACGCCATTCTCCTGCCTCAGCCTCCCGAGTAGCTGGGACTACAGGCGCCTGCCACCTCGCCCGGCTAGTTTTTTTGTATTTTTTAGTAGAGACGGGGTTTCACCGTGTTCGCCAGGATGGTCTCGATCTCTTGACCTCGTGATCCGCCCGTCTCGGCCTCCCAAAGTGCTGGGATTACAAGCTTGAGCCACCGCGCCCGGCCAAGCTCTGCTTCTGCAGAAAGCTTACCAAAAAAATACATCTTTATTTGTATGTAACATGTGTAAATGTAATTAGCTTTTTTAAAAGAAACAATTGAAATACGATGTTTATGGAAAGAAACTGATTTTTTTTTTTTTTCAAATGAAATCTGAAACTGCACAGGATATTGACAGACTGATGGCTGGGTCCGTTGCCAGAAGCTGGTTAGGAAGCTGGTATGAAGGTCACTAATTTCATTCTGTTTTATTTCAGTGGGACCTAGAAACAAAGAACACAGTTTTAAATAGACAGTGAGGAAGGATGGATTATTAAACTAGTGCTTTACCATCAGTGTTGTGTAGTTTTTAAAAATAGAAAACAGTATTTTACCAAAACATATGTTCTAAATTTTATCATAAAAGTATAGTGGCTGAGAACAAGATAAGGAAATAACATTTGTAGCAGTGACTGGTTTTTATTTTTGCAATGTTTCTTGCATTTTCCTATTTCCCAAAACGATTATAATTTGTAGCAAATCAGCTGATGCTTTTTGACCTGAATGTCTGGGTTGTGTAGAGGGTACTCTGGGAAATTTCTGTACTTTCTCCACTTACTTCAACAGCCTCTCTCAGACATTGTCTTTTGTTTTGTCAAGTTCATTTTTCTCATTAATTAACAATGGAATCACACTAAGGCAATCCATTTCTCCACAACAGTTACTCATAAGTGATTTTTTAATAAGATTAACTTGTTTAGAGAAGGGAAAGAGTATTATACGTGATATAAATAACAACAAAACTATTTGTATTGTTTTTGTCTTTTATTAGAGCGAATAACTCGGAGTAAACTCATAAATGACCTGAGTTGTGTGATATGCATGAAATTACTACACACAGTAGAATTATAGTTTAAAGAGATGTCATTAAAATCTAAATACACAACCTTAGAACTTGTACTTAGTTTTCCTTTAAAAAATGCTTTTTTCAAACTGAGAATTCATTTTAAAACATACATTATCCTGCTGATACACATACACACCCACACACACACACACACACACGTGGACTGAGAGGATAAATCTAGTAAACAGCACAAAAGGAAATTAGCTGAAAAATAAATTAGTCAAAAAAAAAAAAAACAAAAGAAATTCTAAAGTGTTCTAGTGAATAAACACAAATCCAAAAGATAAGAAAGAGGCATAAATATCAAATAGGACCTCCAAAGCTCCATCAGTCTCAAGTTGCCATAGGTTCCCTGTTACCTGAGTTACCACCAGGCCCGGGCAACGTCAAGAACCCTCTCATAATACCAGGGCCAAACCCAACCTTTCAGAGACAGTATGGCCAGCTCGGGCTCTAAAACCACAATCCACTGAGGGCCTGTCTTCCCCAGAAGAGAGAAGAGAGTGCCTATGTTTCTTTTTTGTTTACAAAACTCTTCGTTAAACAACTGTTTTCAAAACCACCAGTCAGACAATAGCATTACCTGGTCCTATGGACTGAATGTTTGTCCTCCCAAAACTCTTACGTTGAAACCCCAATCCCCATTGTCATGGTATTTCAAGGTGGGGTCTTCAGCAGGTAATTAGGTAACAAGGGTAATCACTCATGATGGGAGTGGTGCTCTTTTTTTTATTTATTTGTTTTTCTTTTTTTTGAGACAGAGTCTCACTCTGTTGCCCAGGTTGGAGTGCAGTGGCGCAATCTCGGCTCACTGCAACCTCCACTTCCCAGGTTGAAGCAATTCTCCTGCCTCAGCCCCCTGAGTAGCTGGGATTACAGGCATGTGCCACCACACACAGCTGATTTTTGTATTTTTAGTAGAGATGGGGGTTCACCATGTTGGCCAGGCTGGTCTCAAACTCCTGACCTCAGGTGATCCACCCACCTGGGCCTCCCAAAGTGCTGGAATTATAGGCATGAGCCACTGAGCCCAGCCAGGAGTGGTGCTCTTAAAAGAAGATAACTTTGGCATGCTCTCTCTCTCTCTCTTTCACACACGCACATACACACACACACACACACACACACACCCTCTTCCTATTTTTCTCTCTGCTATGTGAGGCACAGCAAGAAGGTAGCTGTCTGTAAGCGAGGAAGGTAGTCCTCACCAAAACCCAACCATGCTGGCACTCTGATCTTGGTTCCGGCCTCCAGAACTGTGAGAAATAAATGTTAGTTGCGTATGTCACTCAGTTGATAGTATTCTTTTTCCAGCACCCTAAACTAAGATCTTTGGTTTGACACACCAGTGAAGGGTTAATTTTTAACCTATCTACACTATGCCCCACTACCAGCACTTTTTCAAATATTAGCTGAAAACTCCCTCTTTGCAGCTGCCAGACCTATGGGACATCTGGTGTTCCTGAGACTGAAGGCTGAGAATCAGTTTCCCTTGTCCCTCACTAGGCTCAAGGCTGCGCTTGCTCCATGTTGTCCCAAGACTGTAACTGCAATTGCTGTAGCTTGCAGCAATTCCTCTGACATAACTCCACCTTCCTGCTGTGTAGTTAGCAGAACTGAACAGTTCCTGGCACAACTCTTGCCACATAAGAGGGCTGGGTATATCGCTGTAGTGTTTGCTTTTTATGCTGATCCCACGGAAATCTAACATTCTCGTAGCTCCTTCTTTGTCCCCTCTTCTAATGATTCAATTCACAATGCCAGGATTTTTACTAGCCCAGATGGGGGGGCTTGCGGGGGGTGTTTCACTGCCTTGGAGGCAGCAGCAGAGAGAACAGCTCAGCAAGGCCTGCATGTGCAAGTTCTACCATCTTACTACTTCTGGCTCTTAAAATCATAAGGTACGATATTTACCAGCTTACTTTAAATAAGGACAAGCACCTATAATGCCAGCACTTTGGGAGGCCGAGGCAGGCAGATTGCTTGAGCCCAGGAGACCAGCCTGGGCAACATGACAAAACCCTGTCTCTACCACAAAATACATAAAAGTACCTGGGTGTGGTGATGCACACCTGTAGTCCCAGCTACTAGGAAGGCTGAGGTAGCAGAATCACCTGAGCGCGGGAGGTCAAGGCTACAGTGAGCCAGGATCGCACCACTGTGCTTCAGCCTGGGTGACAGGGTCAGACCCTGTCTCAAAAAATAATAAATAAATAAGGCTACCTTCCCCATCATATCTGTGGAGTACAAGGTCCCTTAGGCTTTCTTCTGCAAGCCCCTAAGCTTTTCTTGCTCCTGAAATACATTTTTATATGATCCCCAGAGCACCCCGTCACCAACTTCGCTGCTCATCTAATCTAAGATAGCAGGCACATTCTGTAGACCTCATAGCTCTGGGGTACCCAAAATAATTTATCTTCTCATTTTCTTCTGGTACCCACTTAGCTATCAGATTGCATGTTTTTACACAGGAATTTTAATCAATTAATTGTCCAAAATGTCCTTGCTGACAAGAAGAAAATGTCCCTACCATAGGGGAAAAATTCATCAAAAATTTTAAAGGATCCCAGTGCTTTTATAACACAGTTATATAACAGCTTATAACCTCTTTGGAAATTTACACACATGCACACACACACGCACGCACACACAAGGAACCATCACAATGCCAGTGACTAGAATCTATAATCAGCATTGATAATCTCTTAAACTTTTTATTTGTTGTATATTAAATTCATGAAAGAATATTACAGTGGCACTGCATCTCATGATTTTAACATATGAAGCACTCACTTACATATCTTGCTTTTCAGAATTTCTGATTAAATGTTTTAATTTAAATGGAAAATAATATTTAATGTAATATCCAGCCTAAAGTGTCCCTGAAGCTTCAATTGCAAACAATCATAATAAAGAATGTTCTTGTTTAATCTACAAAATAAGTACATTTGATTTTAATTACTTGGATAATGACCAAGCAAGTACATCAGGCACATCCCTTCCAAGAGATAATGAAAGACACAGAGGAGCAAACAATATTCCTGCGAACAGACCATCACATTCTGACTCTGAGGATGACTCCACTAATGAAAATCTGTCTTTACAAATGACTCATCTTCTGAAGACTGTTCTGAAGATGTTGGAAATCAGAATGATGCATGTGAAAATGAAATTAATCAATATGAAGATGGGGAACAGCAGTCTATCACAGAAGGGCTGTTTGATAATAATGAAATTGAGGAAACAGTCAGTGGTAGAGAAACAAATGAAAGCACAGGAAATGTCAATGATAATAATGAATGAGTAACTAATTCTTGAAATTCAAGAGGAAGAGTTAACAAACAAAGACAAATCATCATACAGGCAAATGACAAAGACATGAAACTACATTTGCTTTTGAGTTTATTCCAAGTTTCTAAGGATATCAAAACACTAATATGGTAGTAAATTTAACAGGAAGAGAGGTGTAAAATTTTCAGAACTTTGTATCAACTGGAAAGCTACAAGAGTGTCCAGTTTGGCTGAAGCAACAGAGCATAAGAGGCAGCAGTGGGAGATAAGACTAGAAAGTTCTACTGGATTTCCAGGAGGCATTTGAAATGTCAGTATGAATCCTCTTCTTTAATTGCCCTTGCTTGTTTTTAGATCACATTTGTTCCAAACCTACAGTCCTACCCTAGTCCGCTTTAGCTTCTCACAACAGTATGAGAATTCTGTCACTCTGTCTTCAGCTTCAGTTCTAAATGCAGTCTTTAAAATGTAGATTTTCAAAATCTCAATTGCAAAAATCTCAATTTCAAAATCTCAATTGTTTATCAATTTCGTCTCCCTCATAAGTTCTATTATTTGTAATACCAATGGAAAATTCACACAACTATGTAATGGTACCTGGAGGAGTTATAGTTTCCCTGCACATCTGAAAGGCAGATGCCTTTGGACTGTTTTGAACGCTGTCTACTCGATTCTTACATACCATGTAAATAATCTGTTCTCTATGCCGTAAATATTCCCTTTTCTCACTACAAAATTCTACACTTCAAAAGAATCATTTGAAACCAAGGCTGTTTAGCCTAGGAAGCTATGGTTTAACTCAGCCATGCCCTCTAAATCTTAGGTACACTGGCCAACAGTTCCTATTTGCTCATACTTTCACAATTGCATATAGCATAGACTTTAGTTTTTTGTTTATTTCTTTTGTTATTGTTTTTGTTCTCCAAACCTAACACATTACATTTGGATGTCATTTCTTCTTGTCCTATGACTGATTTCCTCAGGCTAGACTTCACTCAACCTAAATCCCAGCATTTAACAAGTAACAAGTGTAAAAAAGCGAAGGGAAATTACACTGGATCCCAATCAACATAGGAACTGGGATGCAGAAGAGAGAAGAGCAGTAGATAACTACATTATTGTGTGCAAATATGACTTTAATTCAATTATTTTAATTCAATTTTTAAAATACATTGGAGGAGACATTTAAATTAAGAACTGAAACACTGCAATTGGATTTGGCATTTAGATCATTTGTTAGATTTCCTAGGTCATTTCTGTGAAGTTGTAAAAGCATAAACCGGGTAGCAGTGTGTCCAAGCATGAATGAGAAGTGAAGGAGTAGGGATAGGAAGTATGGCCAACTGTTTCAGCACATTTCAAGACAAAGTAAAGAAGAGAGCTAAAACTGTCATTAGAAGATCAGGTGAGGACTTTCTACAGAATGAGAAATCATGAAAGCATATATAAGCTGATAAGAAGAAGCAAACAGATAGAGAAATATTAAAGATACAAGGGAATGGTGAACCAGATGATGGAACACTTCCTCTGAACCAGTCCCTGGAAAGGGTACTGGCTATTTAAGATGAATAAGCACTTAGCTGCCTCTAAGAAACTGAGGGGCTAAGAGTCGAGAAAGATGACATCTGTACAAGGTGTTACAAGAGCATGGAGGGCATTAGCACTGTCAAGAAGAGTCCAGAAAGCTTCACAAAGGAAGTTAGACCAGTAGAGGAAAAAAGTGAATGAAAATTGTAGGCAAAGAAAATAGTAAGTGAAGGGTGGAGTGGAGTGGATGGATATAATATTTAGGGAATATATTTAATAGAAAATAATCTATGTGGGTAAATGGTGAAAAAATGGAGTGAAAAGATACATTGGGGCCAGAAAGTAAAAAAATGTGTATGTTGTTTTAAAGAGTTTGAAATCAATCTTACATTCATTTATTCTTGAAACATTCTGAGAAGGGGTACTTTCATGTTCCATTTTATTTGGGTTTGTGTAGTTTTAATGCTCACTTTGATCATGCAGTATTTATGTAATAAAATAGTTAAAAGAAAAATAAAATTAAAAGCATCTATCAAATTTCTACCATTTGCCAGGCATTGGGCAAAAAATATAAACAAAATGAAATCTTTACCTTCCAGAAAGAAACAATATGAAAGATAAATAGTCGGGCAGGACCAAGTGACTTGCTTTGGCCAATGAAATGTAGGTGGACAGGATATGAGACGTGTGCCCACGTGGAAGCATTTAATTGCCGCTGTTTCATTGTCCAGCCTACTCTTTCCTTGCCATAGAAAACAAGAGAGAGGGCTAGGCACAGTGGCTCACGCCTGTAATCCCAACAGTTTGGGAGGCCGAGGTGGGTGGAATACCTGACGTTGGGAGTTCCAGACCAGCCTGGCCAACATGGTGAAACCCCATCTCCACTAAAAATACAAAAGAATTAGCTGGGCATGGTGGCACGCACCTGTAATCCCAGCTAATCAATCAGGAGGCTGAGGTAGGAGAATTGCTTGAACCTGGGAGGCAGAGGTTGCAGTGAGTCAAGATTGTGCCACTGCACTCCAGTCTGGGAGACAAGGCAAGATTGTGTCTCAAAAAAAAAAAAAAAAAAAAAAAGAAAAGAAAAGAAAAGAAAAGAAAAAGAAAAAGAAAACATGAGAGGACACTTAAATCGGGAAGAGATATAACATTAAAGCAGCCTGGAATGTTAGATCAACACTGGTAGGATGGCACACTTTGTATAAGTGAGGAAGAAACTATAGTGGATTAAGCCACAGAGATTTGGGGTTTGTTATTGCAGCATAACAATCTATCCTGATGGATACACTGGGGCAACATCTAAATCTTAGAGGTGATCTGTCCTATATTTTTGGCATGAAATTTGTTAAATGCTTCATTGGTTTTCACCAGTCGTGTAGTACTCTGGATTTCTGGCAAATAAAAATTGGAAACCAGTGTTTTTTCAATACATAAATCCTCAATTCATATAGAAGTTTACATTTTTTTCCAGACATACAAACTTACAGATATTGCCAGAGTTGATATTATTGTGAGATATGCAGGGAATACTCACTTTAACACCAACACAGTCCTTAACCTTCCCTCTAACCTTATTTCTCACAACTCTCATCACAAACCTGGTGCTCCAGGAAACTAAACAAATGGATTTTACCACATATGGTTCCTTCCTCTGTTTGTTAATGTATACTATTTCTTTTGCCTAGAATGCCTTTTACCTATCATCTAATATCCAAAGCCAATAAATCACTTTTTTCATAAAGTAGTTCATTGCTCCTTTACACACACACACACACACAGAGAGAGAGAGAGAGAGAGAGAGAGAGAGAGAGAGAGAGAGATTTCCCACAGGCAAAGGAAAGAAGAAATGATGAAATTAAATTTTATCCAATATCTCATTATATGCCTGGCACTATATGTGGTATTTGATGTTCATCCTTGAATTTCTTGATCACTTTATCTGCTTCTTTTGTAGTATTTAAAACTCTGTACCTAAATATGTTATATATTTTTTTGTACCTTAATCACTTTCTTTTTTTTTTCTTTTGAGACAGAAGTCCCGCTCTGTCACTGAGGCTGAAGTGCAGTGGCGCAATCTCGGCTCACTGCAACCTCCAGCAATTCTCCTGCCGCAGCCTCTCTAGTAGCTGGGATTACAGGTGCACTCCACCACGCACAGCTACTTTTTTTGGATTTTTAGTAGAGATGGGGTTTCACCATGTTGGCCAGCCTGGTCTCAAGTCCCTGACCTCAGGCAATCCGCCCACCTCGGCCTCCTAAAGTGCTGGGATTACAGACATGAGCCACTGCGCCCAGCCCTTAATCACTTTTAAGAATAAAATCAGTGTCATTTACAGAGACCAGAGTGAGAGCTGGCATATAGTAGACTCTCAATAACTTTTTTTAATGAATGAACTTCAAATATCTTTTTAAGGTCTTCTGCATATATTTATATGTAAGCTGGTTCTGAAAGGGAAGAAACCTGATTAGAAATTAATATAATCCTTTGCCTCTGCTATTATGCTTGATTTCCTGGCTTTCAAACATTCCAATGCCAGGCTGCAGGATTGATTTAAAACCCCATTGCCCAAAAAGAAGCAGAGGGAGCTGGGACCCAATAACCAAGGTCCCTTTTCCTTGTAAAGACATTTAGGGATTTTATCTGTTTCTCATATCTCAAGAACATGATTACTTAACTATCATAAAGTAAGACACACTGTACCAATGACCAATCAGAAGACATGGGTAAAATTGTGGGAGGAAGCCCAGGGAAACAGTCAAACAGCTTTAGGCTTCACGGGACACTAATTAATCATTTTGGCTAGAAAGTCCCTCTCCCCATGGAGCATAATGTCTTCCAAAGAAGATTTGGATGAAACATTTCACCAGATGGATCCAGTACCTACATTAAGACTCTGCCACCCACACCCTTATGTATTCATTTATTTCTCCATAAAATATTTGAGAGTGTGTTGAGGTAGCAGAACCTGTACTAACAGTGGACTAAGGAATATGTTGTACGACAATTCGCCTCCAATTTTCATAGCTGAGTGTAAACGAAAATGGAGGCTCCTAATTAACGTTATGTCATCAAATAAACATCAAGCAATTCGGAGTGATTTAGATTTCACTTTTACTCTTTTTGACCTATGAACTAGGGTGGCAGGATGACATTGGCACGCTAATCCTGCAAAAACTCTGGGACTGTTTTGCACTGAGTTACTCATGTTTAGAGAAATAAACATCTGCTTGACTTCAAAACCACATGGTCAAAAAAAGTCTTTAGAGTACACATTGCCTCTAGTCATTGCAGTGTAGTTAAATTATAAGTTACATAATAAGTATTGCCATTTTATAAACACCTACAAGACAGGTATTATTTTCCCATTGCAGAGATGAGAAAAGTGAGGCTTAGAGAAGTTGAGTTACCCAAAGTTATTTGTCTTTTAGTGGGCAGAATTAATATTCAAATCCAGGTCTTCTATATCAAGAGCCCAGGCTCCTTCGAGAACTACACTTCAGCTTATAGCACAGTGCTGCATCATAGGTTTTGTTTAGAAGTTACATACATATATAAATATTCAAGAAACAGGTTGGACTTATAAAGAAGACATACTTTTTAGAACAAACTGTGATAAAACAACTCAGGCACAAAATTTTAGGGTTTTTTTACCTTAAAAATTAATAAATATCAGCTTTGTTTTCAGGTCTTTATAGCAAAGGTTAAAATAAATGTTGATAAATTAAGACTATTAACACAGACTGGTAATAGCCTAGATAGCAATTTAGTGACATTACCATCTTACACTTTAATGAAATAAAAACTTGAATTGATTGTGTAAGGAAAGACTCTCTTGTTTATTCCAATCTTAATATTATGGTTGATAATTTCACCAGCAGTCCTGATGAAAATATACCTGATATAACAATACCACAGGAAACTAATGATTGTCATGAATCTGTTTGTCACTGAAGTACAAAGATACAGACTCATCAATCTTTTAAAAATTACTAAAAGCAAACAAGTGATCAGGACAAATAAATTATTATATTTTCATTGTTTCTATGTCTTCTACTTTATTTTTATTACCTTATTTCCTGGGGGAAGTGGCCAAAATATCTTTCAAATATTTGTTTTTAATTTTAACCTTTACTATCTTAACTCCACAGAAGATTTTAAAGGCTAAATTTCAGAAAACTGTCTATTGTCATTGTGAAATAGCTCTTTAATCTTTTATTTTCCTCTTCATCAAAAGATAATCAGTAGTCACCTGATAAATAATACCAGTATTATTTATCATTTCTTAACACAATGTTTTGCCTATTTTTAGGACTTTAAAACCTGACTGTAAATTATTATTCAAATTGAAAAGTATGCATATATGGCCATGTTTTTTTAAAATTTACTCCAGTAAATTATCCAGAAAGTTCTATTGCTCCCATCACCTCTGAAGAAAACAAAACTAAACAAAATCAAACAAAAACATCTTACTGAAAGATAGTTGCAGGCATTTAGCTAACTGCCTCTATTGTAAACTTTTCTTTTTTATGAGTGCATAATCCAAATATAACCAATTTGTCGTGAACAGAAACTAAATCTATGCATGTTGCATTCAGATGAATAGGAGAGGCAGGTCATCAAACTACTGTTAAATGAAAATCAGAATATTTTTTATTTTATTACAATATTTATCCTCGTTTTTATAGAATTCAACATTTTCATAATCTTAGACTTGATCATGTTTCCTATACTCACGGGATAAAAAGCATTGAAATATACAGAGTCTTCTCTAGTTCATTCAACTTCAATCACATTGAAACTAACAAGACTTCATAAGAAGAGTTACATAAAACATAGCATGACAGCAGTCACGAGTACAGATTTGGAGGTAGGGGACAGATTCCTCCCAATATGATATAGCATTTTAACATTTGGCTCCTAGTGTCAAATAAACAGGTTTGAAATCTAGTCATGGTAGTTAACAGCCAGGTTAAGTCACTTAACCTCTTTGCCCCTCGGCTTCCTGGTCTGTATCATGGGAATAGTAAGAGCATCAACCTCAAAGTCCTGTTGTGAAGATTAAAGGAGATAAGATGTGTAAGTGATTAGTCCAGGGCCTGGCACATATTAAGCACCCAATACACATTAGTATTGTTGTTTCTAAAGACACAACCATGTGTGTGGACACAGTTAGAATTTCTTTTTCTTTTTTTCTTTTTTTTTTTTTGAGACAGGGTCTCACTCTGTCACCCAGGCTAGGGTGAAATGGTGCAATCTTGGCTCACTGCAGCCTCTGCCTCCTGGGTTCAAGCAATTCTCCTGCCTCAGCCTCCCAAGTAGCTGGGATTACAGGTGCCCAACACCACGACCGGCTAGTTTTTGTATTTTTAGTAGAGACGGGGTTTTACCATGTTGGCCAGGCTGGTCCTGAACTCCTGACCTCAAGTGATCCACCCACCTCAGTCTCCCAGAGTGCTGGGATTCCTCCCAGAGTGCACAGTGGCATGAGCCACCATGCCCGGCCCAACACATTAAGAATTTCAAACTGGGATTAGAGCCATGAGCATTTCCCTAATCTTAGTAAATCTACATAACTAGGACAGTTAAAATTCTGGCTAATTGGAAAACTCAGGAAAGGATTCTAAATTAGTGACTTTTGCAGGATTATTGATAACCATAACATTGCTCAAGAATTTGAGCCAAAAATTTAGTATTCTTATTTTGACCCACAGTTGGATCCTTACTCATTCCCACTACTAGTCAACTGCCATTTGTCTCTCATTTTAAAATTAGTTGTTTGGCTGTTTTTCCTTGATCAATCCAATGTTCATTTTTGGTATGTGAGATCCTTAATACTTACCTCACTAATTCTCAATCTCAGGGCTGTGAGACCCTGGGAGACTACTAGGTCTCATAAGAAAGTAGAAATTCCATATGCCCACCCATGGTATTGTTCTTTAACTAAACAAATAGTATGTCTTCATATATAGGCACTACTTTTCAAATGTACATAGATGTTGCTTTGGTTGATGATGTATACTAATCCCTCTCTTGACAACAAAGTGGTCATGAATTCCTAAGAGTTTTAACTTTAGGAATGCCTCCTATTCTTCTGAACTTAACATGCATAGATTTAGTTTCTGTTCATGACAAATTGGTTGTATTTGGATTATGCATTAATAAAAAAGAAAAGTTTACAATAGAGGCAGTTAGCTAAATGTCTGCAACTATCTTTCAGTAAGGTATTTTTGCTTAATTTTGTTTAGTTTTGTTTTCTTCAGAGACATTAACTTTAGAGACATTAGAGTAATATCTCTAGAATCTTTCCTCAGTTTTCCATTCACACTGGCGCTGTCCTGAACCAGACCCTCACGTCCAAACTATACTTTTCCAGCATTCTTCTAACTGGTTCTCCAGACCTCAATAGGGCTCAACTCTGGTGTGTTTCACATTGTCACTTGGTTCATGACTCAGTTCCTCCCTCTCAAAAATGAATTATAAATCTAGTCACTCACAAAATCATTGGGAGAATGTAATGAATGGATTGTGAAAGTGTTTTATATCAAAATCTCTGAAAATATTATTGTTATGAGCAATTCTGATCTTAGCCAGGAGTGATTTATTTATTCAACGAAAATGTATCAATGCTTATTAGATATGTACAAAATGGTACGCAAAGTGCTAGTGACAAAAATATCAATGAAACACAGTCCCTAGCCTTGAAGAAGCACAAAATCAATGTAGTGGAAATCCTTTATAGTATATGTCCAGCCCAGGCACTGGTTTTCCCTGCCCTGAGAACTGTTCCACATTCACAGGGTGGTCCTGTACAGACAGATAGGGATTGTGTGACTCCGTTCCCCTGGACAAAGTGGACTGAACTGGGATAGACATCTGAAGCCTGATTCACCCACAAGCTGTGCTTTCTTTAGAGAATCTGAACTGAGATTCTGAGACAGCCAGTCAGTCACTGTCAGTGGTTAGAACTGCAAATCCTATAAATTTTGAGTTGTCATGTCTTGGGACAGAGAAGCCAAGAGGCTTCTTGGCAGAAAAAGAAGAATCAATCTAACAAGAAAAAAGATACCTGGGTTTCTGGAGATTTTTTATTACTTAGTTTGAAAGGTGGGACGCGGTGGCTCATGCCTGTAATCCCAGCACTTTGGGAGGCTGAGGCAGGCGGATCACAAGGTCAGAAGATCAAGACCATCCTGGCTAACATGGTGAAACCCCATCTCTACTAAAAATACAAAAAAATTAGCCAGGCATGGTGGTGGGTGCCTGTAGTCCCAGCTACTCGGGAGGCTGAGGCAGGAGAATGGCGTGAACCTGGGAGGCGGAGCTTGCAGTGAGCCGAGATCGCGCCACTGCACTCCAGCCTGGGTGACAGAGCAAGACTCCATCTCAAAAAAAAAAAAAAGGCATATAATTAATACCAATCCAACACTACTATAATAAAGGCATATAGAACAAGCTTTGGAAGCCCAGAGATGGCCGCCAATAACTGACTTTAGGATTGTTTTACAGAGGAGATGAGATTTGAGTTGCTATCTATTGCCATATCTTCTAGATTATCTGATCTGCCCACCAAAAGAGCCTTTCTCCAGCTCCCACGCTTCACTCATGCCCCACTGTATTAGTCTGTTTTCATACTGCTATAAAGAACTGCCCAAGACTGGGTAATTTATAAAGGAAAGAGGTGTAATTAACTCACAGTGCAGTATGGCTAGGGAAGCCTCAGGAAACTTATAATCATAGCAGAAGATGAAGGTGAAGCAAATCACCTTCTTCACAAGGCAGCAAGAGGGAGAAGTGCCAAGCAAAGGGAAAAGAACCCTTTTTTAAACCATCTGATCTCATGAAAACTCACTCATTATCACGAGAACAGCATAGGGGAAGCTGCCCCCATGATTCAGTTACCTGCACCTGGTCTCTCCCTTGACTCATGAAGATTATGAGGATTGCAATTCCAGATGAGATTTGGGTGGGGACACAAAGCTCGACCATATCACCCAGCCTCATGAAATGGATTAGTTCCAAGCCCTGGCTCTAGCATGCATTGTCACAACTTTTTTAATTGGACCATATCAACTTGAACTCCAATATGCAACACTGTCAAAACACTTCTGACAAGCAAGAGGACTAGGTCACCAGTTCTGTTTTAATTACTTGCCCAAGATCATACAATCTTTAAGAGTTTTTGGACATAAGCATTCTGATTCCAAATATACTTTTCCTGCCATTGTCGGGTAGTGCAGAGCTCCTGTGAGGAGGTCAAGTGGCTATGGAGACACAGATTGAAGAATCTTGCAGAGCCCCATTGTCTACAGACTCAAGTCCAAATGCTTTGGCATGGTGTTTAAAATCCTCCACAATCTGGTTTCGATCGGTCATTTCCATCTATCCGCACACATGTCCACCACATCAGACGTTGGACAGCTTCTAAACTTGCCACCCATTTTCATGCCTGCCTTCATATTACTCTCTGAGAGCATAGCCTTTAACCCATTTCATGTATCTGCCAAGACTTCTCCATCTACGCACAGGCCTATTTCATTAGTCCCTACTCTGCCGACTTTGCACTTTAGTCATTCTTCTAAAATAGTAGTTAACCACAAGTTCTCATTCCTCATTAGATTGGGAACCTGTGCCAAATAAGCATCTATCCAGAATCACAGTCAAACACATCTACCCAGGAAACAGGTAAAAGCAGAGACAGCCTTATAGAGAAAGAAAGTGGGCATGATCTGAGGTGTTCCTAAAGACCATGCCAGCAGCAAAATATTCTTCCCATTCGAGTAGCATGGTGCCTGAAATCACACTATTAGGGATTTATTTCTTTGGGTCTAGCATTACTTGGTCTTCAATTAATAAGAAAATGTTTAAATAACCTAAGTGTAAATTAATTTAGAATACATTTCCTCTGTGACAAAAGGAGCTAAGCCATAGATGGAGCAGGTGCATAAGAAATGAGGTATAGAAAAGAGAGGAAAGGTCAAAGAAAGGGGACATTCAGATAGCAAAATAAAAATATACACTTGGCAGGGCTTAAGAGTCATACATTTAATTAATTAGAAAAGCAGCAACAGACATCACTATCACCGCTATCATGAGGATTTCGTTTCCTTCTCTCAAAGAATTTACTGCAATTGAAGGTTGAAATGTCATTTCAATTGATTTTTAATACATGACAACTTACATTTCCTTTTGCCATCTTGCTGTTGCAATTGAGAAGGCACTGGCAATAGCATTAATAGATGAGAAAGTCCAATATACCCATTTTGTAAAAATAATTTGATAATGTAGTAGAAGTCAATTCAGTTTTTGGCAGTTAGCACAAGAGACGCTAAATACCCATCACTTAGTTCCTCACGCTTACAAACAGCCGAAGGTTCTTTTTTACAGCAGCAACATGAAATGTGATAAAGCCTATGAGACCAAGGAGAGAAAGAAGCTCAACCCCAGTTTTGCTTTGCCATTAACCTGGGATAAAATATCAATCACATTGTTTAATCTGTAGGTAGGTTTCTTCATCTGCAAAATTGGGGTAATACTCCTGTTCCCCTTCAAATATCAGAAAGTGAGACATAGCTAGTTCAGTGTTTTAACACATAGAAACTGACCAATTTTATGATAAACAAGGTGAGTAAGATACATTCCGGGTCACAAAATGGCCTCATGACAAAAACTGTTTTATAAACAAATATGCATAATCTTTAATTTTCTAAAAGAAGGCGTATCAAAAACAGTTTTAAAAGCAAATACTGGCAAACCTCCAGCGTGCTTGGGTCTGTGGTGACCTGTGCATTCCTACACTGCTCGCCAGAACAGTATTGAAATAGTTGAGGGTTTGTCCTGCTCCATCCAGAGTAAGGTTATAGAAATTTCAGACAATTGCTTGAAAAAAATGGAAAAAAAAGAAAAGAAAAGAAAACACACTTCATGACTTCACATATAAAATAAAGATTTGTTTTCATTTTATCTTTTCTTCTGGAATCAATGCTGGTTTTTTGTTTGGGTTTGATTTGTTTTCTTTAGTCTTTTCTTTTTTAGAGACAGCACCTGTTGCCCAGGCTGGAGTGCATTGGTGCCATCATGGCTCACAGTAGCGTCGAATTCCTGGGCTCAAGCAATCCTCCTACCTCAGCCTCCCAAGTAGCTGGGACTACAGGCATGCAGTGCCATGCTCAGCTAATGTTTCTTGTGTTTTCAAAGGGTACAGGGTCTTGCTTGTTGCCCAAGCTGGCCTTGAACTCCTGGTCTCAAGGGATCTTACCATCTCAGCCTCAATTTCAAGTTTTAACAGTTTCAATTAACAGTATACCAGTAGTAAATTTGTTTCTAGGACTATAAAGATCTGGCCTCATTACAGCAACAATAATAATAACATCAGGAAACAAAACATGTACTTTTCTCACATGATTCCATTTAATTCACACTGTTAGTTTTACAGGTAAGGAAATGGGGAGTTAAAGAGTTTAAATAACTTGGTCACAGTCACACAGTCAGTGGAATCACAAAACTCAAAGCTATACTAAAGCCTCACTATGTCCAGCTTGGTCACAGTGTTTCTGTCATTGGTGGGATTTCCTTCTGACCTAGGCTGTTAGAGAACACACATCTCAGCTAGACTCGTCATAGCAACTAAGATGTAGGCACCAGAGTACATAATACCAGACCAACCTGCCTTCCACTCCATGTTTTGTGGTGTTCAATTCCTAAGCTGACTGTGGGTCACATTATGAGCATTTTCCTCCAGAAACTACAGTTCTTCATTTTCAGGCACTATTCCTTTGGTATCTATTTCCAGCCTTTGTGTTGTAAAAGAATACCCCACTGCTGGCTGTGTGCAAAGGGAACTGTAAAATACATGATTACAGGTCTAAATATCAAACAAACTCCATGTGAAATACACTTAAAGGAAAAATATGCACATATTAACCACCTATACAGAATTACAACCTTCTTCTCTTTTACAATGTTGGCTATTATAATTGACCAGCTATATTGCAACAGTATTTAAATACTGTAACATTCCAAGAACAATTCCTTTTCCCTGTTAGGTCCCTCTAATTTTTTGTTTCTGCCAGCACATTCCATGTCAGTTAACAACTATACTCTCTACATAATTCTAAAATATTGAACTCTATGCTAAATAAGTAAAATATTTTAAGATAATGTCTTGAGGGAATAGTATTTCATATTATAACTCAATATGCCCTAAGGTAATTATTCAGATATCAATATGCAAAATAGCAGTATGCTGTAGCGCCCTATATTTCTTTTTATTTTGCTTCTTTGTAGCAAGCAATAAATTTAAAGATACAAAAAAAAATTAAAGGAAAAGTTTGCAGTCGATTTTATTAACAAGATTGTTTGCCTAGGGAGAGAGAAATTTCACTTGGTCCTTTCCTAATTATTCATGTAAATTAAATTCTACAAGTGAAGAAAATTCATAAAAGTCATACTTACTCATCTGAGAGGGAGATATGGCATATGAATGGGGCCTATAACCTCGGAAGGTGAAATGTAGAAAATATCACAAGCAACTCCCACATTAAGTTAAGTGAACCAAAAAAAAAGGAGATTCTTGGTGTGAAGGAGACTTCAAGGATATCCTCCCTAATCGCCGCTTAATAGTCTCAAATCTCTGACACAGGAAACAAATCAAGAATTCAGAGAACATGGAATTATAAGTCACTTATATTTGATATCAAATGTAAGCACTACTGGACACATTTTAAATTGTTTAAAACTTTTAAATGTAATTTTTGAAGAGAAAGCAAAAATTGTAATTTAAATTTTTAAGACATCTGTATGTTTCACATCCTACAAAAACTATGCATTTTTGTGTGTTTTCTGAAATTCACACTGTTTTTTCCTCCTAAACCTATGTTAGGATGAAATTAAACAATAAACTACTACAGACTTGTATGCTAACACTCAATACTCAAAATGAACTCAAATCATTCAACAAATATTTATTTAATGCCTTTTATGTGCAAGGCATTGTAGTAGAGAACACAATAGCATTTCTCATTTAGATATAAACAGTTTAATCAATCTTTTCACAAAGGACCTAATCATTAAATGGAAAGTATGTTCACCATTCATGAGAATTTCAGTTTACATCTTTTCAGGATACAGTTAAAAACTGTGGGCTAGGTGCAGTGGCTCACACCTGTAATCCCAACACTTTGGGAGGTCGAGGTGGGCAGATCATGAGGTCAGGAGATTGAGACCATCCTGGCCAACATGGTGAAACCCTGTCTCTACTAAAAATACAAAAATTAGCCCAGGTGTGGTGGCACGCACCTGTAGTCCCAGCTACTCAGGAGGATGAGGCAGGAGAATCACTTGAACCCAGGAGGCAGAGATTGCAGTGAGCCAAGATCATGCCACTGCACTCCAGCCTGGGCAACAGAGCAAGACTCTGTCTCAGAAACAAACAAAAAAAAAGTGCAGGAAGAACAAAGCAGAACTGGTGAGTAGTTGAATATAGAGAATAAAGATAGAGAAAACAAAGATAAAGCCAAAGATAAAGTCAAGGAAAAAACTGAGACAGGGACAGAAATTAGGAGACAGCAATGAGACCAAGATGACAATTTAAGCATCATATATGTTGAGCCAGAAGTAATAGCCAGCTATCCCAGGACAGAGGTATGAGAGGTAGCTGAAGGTATTTGACAGTACTTTTAGATCTCTAAGAGATAGTCTTAAGATAGATAGTGAGAAAGAAAGTACAGAAGTACTTACAGCTAAAAGACCACCATTGACTCTGACTAGAAGGACAGGACTGGTAGCTTTATACCAATGTCCAATATGCACATGAAAAGATGCTCTTCAGTAATCAATAGGGAAATGCAAATTAAAACCACAATGAGATACCACCTCATACTCATTACGATGGCAATTAGAAATATATATATACACACATACATAAATATGTATATATAAAATTTAAAAAGAAAACAGAAAACAACAAGTGCAATGGCAAGGATGTGGAGAAATTGGAACCACGTGCAATGCTCATGGAAATGTAAAATGGTATATCTGCTGTGGAAAATAGTTTGGTGGTGGTTCCTCAAAAAATTAAACATACAATTATCATATAATCCAGCAATTCCACTACAAGGCAAATCCCCAAAAGAATTGAAAAAACAGGACTTGAAAGATATGTGTATGCCAATGCTCATAGCAGCATTATTCACAATAGCAAAAAGGTAGAAAGTACCACTGACAGGTAAATGGATAAATAAAAGGTGATGTATACATACGATGCAATATTAACTACAAAAATGGAGTGAATTCTGATACATGTTACGACATGAATGAACTCTCCAGGCATTGTGCTTAGTGAAGTAAACAAGATACAAAATGACAAATATTGTATAATTCCACTGATATGAGGTATTTAAAATAGGCAAATTCATAGAGACAGAAAGAATAGAGGTTGACAGTTGTGGGGAGAGTGGAATGGGAATGATTGTTTAATGAGGACAGAGATTTTTTTTCTTTTTGCTATGACAAAAAAGTTCTGGAAATGGATAGTGGTGATGGTTGCATAACACTGTGAATGGGCTTAATACCAAGAGAGCTGGGGGCTGCACGATGGACGAAGAACAGATCAGCAAAGTTGTGAGAGAAGAAACTAGACTACAGGGATCATGAAGTGGATATGTAAGAACGAACTGGGGTTCACACATGGTACTCACTTGAGAAACTGGTATACTCAGTGAACCTAACAGGAAAACTACAAATATTGCCCTCAAACACGGCAAACTATATATAATAAAACTTGTGAATAGAAAATGAGCATGTCAGCTAAACCCCCTGCCTGGACTTGGAGATACAGAGTTAATATTTGTGGTCTCTGCACTTAAGCGTTTACTGTCTGTTGGAGAATCCTGATCCCAGGGCCAATTTTATTTTTCCATTAATAATCAGCATTTACTGAGCACCTACTGTACATCAAGCCCACAGCTAGTCATTAGAGGTGATAGCGATTACGTATAAGGCAGATAACTATCAACAAGGCAAGACTTCAGGAGAACAGTAAGACTCCTTCCTCCTTGCCCAAATGGTATGGTCTGAATGTGTCCCCCCCAAAACTTATATGTTGAAACTTAATTGCCAATGTGATAGTATTATCAAGAGGTGGGGCCTTTAGGAGGTGATTAAGTCATGAGAGCAAAGCCCTTATGAACAGTATCTGTGACCTCATAAAAGAGATGTTATAGAGCCATTTGCCCCTTCTACTAGTGAGGATGCAACAAAGCACCATCTACAAAGCAGAGAGCAGACCCTTACCAGACACCAAACCTGCCAGCACCTTGATCTTGGACTTCCCAGCCTCTAGAACTATGAGCAATAAATTTCTGTTGCTTATAAATTACCCAGCCTAAGGTATTTCATTATAGCAGCCAAAATGGACTAAGACATCAAGCCTCCTCAAAAGATAATTAAAGCCCCCAAATTATGAAGACTTTTGGACCACAATCATAATAAAAACTCAAAATTCGGCTGGGCATGGTAGCTCATACCTGTAATCCCACAACTTTGGGAGGCCGAGGTGGTACTTCACTTGAACCTAGGAGCTGAAGACCAGCCTGGGGAACATGGAAAAATCCCATCTCTACAAAATATACAAAAATTAGCCAGGTGTGGTAGCATGTACATGTAGTCCCAGCTACTTGGGAGGCTGAGGTGGAAGGGTTGTTTGAGCCTGGAAGGTCAAGGCTGCAGTGAGCCACGATTGTGCCTCTGTACTCTAGCCTGGGTGACAGAGTGACACTTTATCTCAATAAAATAGCAATAATAAATAATTTTTAAATTTTCTCCTGAGTTACAAATGTCAGATATCAGGCTTCCTAAAAAACAAAAAAAATCAGAAGATTCTACTTTTCACTTTTACCTAAGGCTGGCAAAATGATTCAGCAATGTTTTAACAGTCTAAAAATTAAATGGCCGTGAAAGAAACTAAATTAACTATGCTAAATACTTTCTACATAATACCTCCTTTGATCCCTACAATAATCCTATGAGGTAGATATCTCAAATTTTCAAAATATCAAATTCAACACAATAATAAATAGCAGACAGCTACTAAAACATCTATTTTTCTTTGAAGAGTATTCAGCAGTTTCATGGATCAGAAGGGAACCATAATCTCAGCTCTCGTGTTTTGGTGTGCCACTAATTTCTTTCATACTCTACAACCTACTTGTTTTCAAAACTCAAACAACTGATATTTTTATAAAACCTTTCATTTTAGGTAAAAATGTAAGAGAATTATACTTGTTCTTTTTTCCTTTTTTTTTTTTTTTTGCATCCTATGTTTGCATTATTTCTTGAAAGTTTAGTGATAGACACTGCCTCTTAAAATTTACTTATTCATTCAGTAAATTGTTTCTAAATAATTATTATTTATTTTTTCAAGGAACTTTCATTTCTTGAGCATCTACTATATACCAAGCACCGTATTTGATGCTTGGTAAGAGGAAATTAAGGGAGAGGAGAAAAGGCAATAGAGACAAAAAGAAAAGGCCCAGTCTTTCTTCCCTTAAGGATCTACCAGTTTAGTAAGAAAAATAGGTATGTACAACTAGTTATAATACAATGTGACATGAGCTGGAGTACAGAAATGTAAGTGATTATGGGAGCCCAGAGATAAAGTAATTAATGATCTCTATGAGAAAGGCATACTACTAGATATTGGGAGCTTCAAGGATGTAAAAGAATATGTCCCTGCTTTCCAAAAGCTTATAACTCTGTAATAAAATTAAATACATACACAAACAACTACTTCAAGTTGGTAGTTCTAAGAACCTTTAGAGTAATTAAAAAATAGAAGGTCCTATGATTACCCTCACATCTGGTGAGGAGGAATAATAATACTGCCCTTTATGGAATACAAGCATCAGGCATCTTGCTGAAATCTTCATACACATAATTTTCAAATTGTGGGGGTTGACAACTGTAGCAGATAGCTTCTAATATGGCTGCTCAATTATCCCCGCCTTCTGAAACTCCATATTCTGGTGTGATTCTCCTCTGCCTGAGTGCAGGCAGTATCTGAGACTTTCTTCTAGTCATTAGAATATGGCAGAAGTGGAACGTCATTTCCCCAATCATAACATGTAAGATTGTAATATCGGTCTTGCTAGGAGAGACTTTCCACCTTGCTGACTTTGAAGAAACAAGAGGCCACATGGTAAAGGAGCTGAGGGTAGCCTTCAGCCTCCACCAAGCAAGAAACTGATGGTCCTCAGGCCAAAAGGAACTGAATGCTGCCAACAATCATGTGAGCTTGGAGACAGATCCTCCCCCTGTCAAGCCTTGAGTGAGACCATAGCCCTAGCTGGCCCTTTGATTGTGGCTTTCAGAAGAGTTCCCAAAGCACAAAACTTAGCAATGCTATGTCTGGACTCCTGACCCAGAGAAGCTGTGACCTAATGGACATTTGTCGTTTTAAGCCATGAAGTTTGTGGTAATATTTCTATATAGCAATAGACCTTAATACAGTACTGTTATGCTCTTTTTCTTCATTTTTTTTTTTTTTGAGGTTATGCCCGTTTTCAAATGGAGGAACAAGTTTTGAGAGGTTGAGATCACAAAGAATCAGAAATCAAGCCCAAATCCATGCTGAGACAAACTCTATTATTTTGCCTTATAGAAAATGTTATGAAAAAGCAGATATGTGCCCTAAGTCGTAAAGCAGGTAAAGATGGGGGAGGCCATTTCTGGTTGATGGAATGTTTTAAGTGAAGGTCAGAGACAAGGGCATATGTGCCATGTTTCACAATGAATGTTCCCTTTTACCAGAACAAAATACATCTATGTAACCATGGTTTCCCAGATTTCCCCAGTCTGTGGATAAAAAGGTGTTACTTTATCAGTAATAATACAAATATCACTGACTCTTGTCTACATGTGCTGGACACTAAGCCTCCAGTTCACAGCCAAGTGTTTCTAGAACAACCAAGGGAATGTCCTCTTATGTTTTATATGTGCTTGTCTCTGAGAGTCACAGTGTCTGTCTAGCCACTGTTGGTACTCCACAGAAAGTGCTAAACAAAAGAAAAGAATGAATATAAAAAACATTTCAAAGGAAGTGTAAGTATGAATACAAACAGATTGAATATACAAAAACATGAAAAAAGGAAAAAGATCATTCAGATTTCAAGACTGGTGATGAAGAAGACAGTCAAGAGGAGAAGCTGGATGGAAAGGAAAGGTTCCAGCAGGATTGAGTTCCAGCAGGAAATTCACATAGAACCATAAGCCAGTAATTGGAATCTAGAGCAAAGAAGTGAGAACTACTCCAAAAGGCTGATAGTTTTCTCGGTGTATGGGATCAACAAGGAAATGAGTTTAAAGAAGAGAAAACTATAAACTATAAATAATATGAGTCTACATATGCATATGTACATATGCATACACACACACACACACACATAACCATAGGAAGATGAAAGAGAAAAAGATTTAGATTCCTGATAGCTGTAATAAACAGGAACATTATGGTTAACTCTTCAACATCCCTTCCATCCCAGATGATTAATCGAGGCCGCATGGACTAATGAATTCCCCTGGAAACTAATATACATTTCTATATTGACTCAATCATGTTGAAGGGAAGAATTTATATTTCTAAGTTGGGAGAGGTTTTCTAGATAAGCCCAAAGCTACATGCAGCAACAATTATCATTAGAAGCCACCTTGCAACCATGAGTGCAGCAGGTACAAACAAAAAGCCAACTCAAGTGGGAAGGAGAAAATACGAGTTTATGAGAAAGCAAAGTCACAGCTCTAACATGCTGTCTGGATTCTAGCCTCCTCTGGGCTTTTTCTTATATAAAATGATATGTTTTCTTATCATTTAAAACCATTTTCTGAAGACAAAATCTTTCTGACCAATAAAATTGTACAATTAAAAGAATTCAAATATTGTAGACAAGGCCAACTATAAGAAAATTGGCTTTCACCAGTTGAGTAGACTGTATCCTGATTCATCATTATTTACCCCTGCTCCCCCTGAAAGAAGATTACATTTTCCTAGGCCTTGGCATGTGACTGCCCATGCCTCCTGCAACAGAAATACACATCCTACCTTGGATGTGAGTGGACAATGAAATGTCAGTGGATGGGCATATGTTACAAATGAGTAGGTACCTTAAGAGGCATCACAAGTTTTCCATGATTTTCCTTATCCTTTCCATCTGCCACATCCCAAATTGGGGCTGTCTATCACCTAAGTTCTGAATGAGAAGACATATAGCGAGAGCCCAACAGAGCTGAGGAGAGAGAGCCATAGAAGTAGCACCCCACCCACAAGTGACAATACATTACATGTGTAAAAAATAAATATTCATTTTTTTATGTGACTGATACTTTTAGGTGGTTTGTCACTGCAGCAAAGCTGCTAATGCACCAGTAACAGACCCATAAGGCAGTCTTTCTATATTGGCTATGCCAAAGGCAGATCCAAAGGGATTAAGAAATGATGGAGTGGGGAGGAGGGGGGATAGTTCCTCTTCCACTCAGAATGTTGAAAGCCCCAGAGCATGTCATTCACCCTAACAAAGAGAAAATCTTGACTAACATACAAAAGTCATAACTTTCCTTGGGCCCATCAGAGAATCACAGGGCAATAATGTAAACTAAATTCCAAAAGTTTACAGCCTCCTCCAATAAGAGACATGACCCACAAAAATTTGGCAGAGCAGGAGAGGAAGCGAGTAATAAGTGGGTGGTACTAGTGAGCTCCCCCAATTAACAATGGTAAGAGGAAAGCCAAGGCTTAGATGAGGAAAGCAATTGAAGCAAGCACCTCACTGCTCTACCTCGTTCAGTTTCCTGATACAGAGTAATTGTACTCGAGCATACCGAGAGAACTTGCAAATGGGATTTCCCAGCCACTGACAGGAATCTTTGCAAACAGATATCTCTTAAAAGAAGACATACTAATGGTCAACAAGAATATGAAAAAATGCTTAACATCACTAATCATCAGAAAAATGCAAATTAAAACCACATGAAGATATCATCTTATACCAGAGTAGCTATTACTAAAAAGACAAAAAACACCACCTATTGGCATGGATGTGGGGAAAGGGAATTGCTTATCCACTGTTGGTGGGAATGTAAATTAGTAAACCATCCATAGAAAACAGTATGGCAATTTCTCAAAGAAATAAAAATAGAACTACCATTCAAGCTAGCAATCCCACTAGTGGACATCTATCCAAAGAAAAAGAAATCATTATATCAAAAAGACACCTGCACTCATATGTTTATTTCAGCACTATTCACAACAGCAAAGTTATGGAATCAACCTAAATGTCCACCAGTGCTTGACTGGATAAAGAAAATGTGGTATATATACACCCTGGAATACTAAACAGCCATAAAGAGTGAAATCGTGTCTTTTGCAGCAGCATGGATGGAACTGGATGCCATTACCCTAAGAGAAATAACTCAAAAACAGAAAATTATATACTGCATGTTCTCATTTATAAGTAGGAGCTAAACAATAGCTACATATGAACATAAAGATGGAAATAATAGACTGTGAGGACTCCAAAAGGGAGGAGGGAAGAAGAAGAGTGAGGGTTAAAAAATTACTTGTAGGGACAATGTTCACTATTTGACTGATAGGCACACTGGAACCCAAACCTCACCATTATGCAATAATATATTACAAATCTGAACATGTATTCCCTGAATCTAAATTTTTTAAAAGTTTAAAACAGAGAAGTTTAAAACAAAAGACAGTGTGACCTTCGAATAATCAGAGAGAATGGAAAAGAGAATGTTCATGGAGCAGAGATGCAGGTGCAAAATGGGGTACAATTATCAAAAAGAAAGGCAAATTCTGCAAACAGTACAACATGAAGCATGACAACAAATCTAGGCAAGAAGCTACAGCAAGTGACTAAAAGGCTGTTTGAGAGTTCCTAGGACACAATTTGAGTTAACCAAGAATATATAATACTTACATCATTTCTTTATTGAATAAGATATACTAGTGGGTCAGCAAAATTCATTGATATACTTGAACTTTAAGGAAAGCATGTGACAAATTCTTTCCTGAAATTCACATACACAAGATGGACCTATATGAACTAGAATAAGAAGAGTATAAGAGCTTCAAGAAACAGATTATAAGAGTTTGAAAGAAACAGTGGTTCCTATTAAAAAAAAAAAAAAAAAAAAAAAAAAAAAAAAAGATTCCAGGGAAGTAACTATGTATGGGGAGACGCCAGTCAATTAGGGCAAGAAATTAGTGTAATCACTATCAGGATAACCTTAATAACAATAGCAATAATGTGTTGAGCACTTATTACATGCCAGTTCTGGTGCTAAGCATTTCTTTCATACATTAGCTTGTTTAGTCTTCACCACAATCTTTTTAGGTAAATTTATTTTCTCTTTTACAAACAAGGAAACTGAGGCTCAGAGAGGTTAAATAATCTGCCCAAAAAAATACAGCTAGTAGCTGCAAGAATGGAGGCTATACGCTGGGTCTTAGCCAAACAGTGTGCTATTAAATGTCATGCCATACTTGAGATAATGCTAGGCACATATTCCAAATAAGACAGAATAGTGCCAGGCAATGTGGAGAAACCAATGTAGACCTGATCTGAAAGGGAAGAAGCCTAGAGAAACAGGAAGCAGTGGAAAGCCTCTTGTATAACAGGCAGAAGGGATGGATGACAAGACTGAAATGAGCAAGGAAACAGGAGACAAGTTGTAGGGACTTTTTAGTGTGAGAATAGAGACAGAACATGGTGGTTTGAATTGTGATTAATAAGGCAGATTAAAAGAATGATGTGACTTAATTTTCTTCTAACAAATACATTTGAAATTGCACCTCCAGGCTGGGCATGGTGGCTCATGTCTGTAATCCCAGCACTTTGGGAGGCCAAGGTGGGTGGATTGAGGTCAGGAGTTCAAGACTTGAGGTCAGGAGTTCAAGACCAGCCCGGCCAACAGGGTGAAACCCCAACTTCATTGAAAACACAAAAAATTAGCCAAGCATGGTGGTGCACACCTGTAATCCCAGCTACTGGGGAGGCTAAGGCAGGAGAATCACTTGAACCCGGGAGGCAGAGGTTGCAGTGAGTCAAGGTTGGACCATTGCTCTCCAGCCTGGGCACCAAGAACAAAACTCTGTCTCAAAAAAAAAAAAAGTAATTGCACTCTATGGAAGGTTGTACCAATCCAGTTGGCACCCTCAGTATTGCTGGAGGAAATAAACAGACTGGTTGGCAAAGAGTCTTCCAAGGCTGGTGGCACAGACATTTCTGCAGCCTTTCCTTTAAGAACTTTATGACGCTTAACAACCTCCTGATTAAACATTTGGTGTTCTTCACAAATCTCAAATTTTCTTCATCGATCAAACAAGGCAAAATATCATACAAAGGTTAACATTTTTCAATATGTACTCTATTAATCTTATTTCTTTCATTTATACCATTTAAACAGTGGCAATTTATTTGTATAAACTTTAAACCGTAAAAGATACTGCTACTATGCGTTGTGAAACATCGCAGTAACCTCAGCATAGCATTTTTTTCCAAACTTAATGTACAGCAATATATGCTATTTAAATAACAAATCTGGATTTTGAGGAAGCAATTAAAGTTTATGAGAGCAAATAAGAAAAAGTTCAAAAGCAACAGAGCTTTTTAAGTTTCTGTGGCAAATACACACAGATATTAATATAGTCAAATAATCCGAAGATAGCACTATAAATGGAGAGGTAATATTATATGCTTGTATACATTATAATGTGTGTGTGCTTTACAAATTTTGGGTTCAAACACTGCAAAGGAAATGCTATTTTTATCTAAACCTATGGAAACAGTTGGTCACCTGCTGTGTCCAAGGAGAGCCTAAAGTTTTCTGTCATTTATAAGCAGTCTCTTGACTTAAATATAAAATCATTGGCTTACACAGTGAATCATTATAAATCTCTCACAAGCTTTTAAACCAATCAGTCAAGCTTAGAATGCAGTGATTTGGAGAATCATAGCTCTGAGGCTTTGGGGCCTCACTGTGCAAGGGTAATAAATGTAAATGATTTTGTAACTTGTAGAAACATAGGTTAGTTCGCTCTTTACCTCCCAAGGAGCAACTGGGTTTCACTAAGGAGGTTTACTGTGATCCCAGGGAAAAAAAAAAAAAATCTATTATGTCATTTTCTTTCCTGAATCCTGGGGAAAAGAATAACATGAAAAGCAGTTAATCTGTTAAGCACACACAGCTTACTATATAGAAAACTGCCAGTCAAAAAAATCTGGGTTCCTTATGTAATTTCTACCCTCCCCAGTAAGAAAGGAACCTTTGTAAAGCAACATTCTGTAAGCGGAGCTGCTTACCCAGTTTTTCCTGCTCTGGGCAACAGAATCTAAACGCCAACAATTAGAGACTATTCAAGTGTCATCTCCGTTCTCAACAACAACAACAACAAAATTATCTTGTAGTCTTCATGAAATAAAAGTCAAAAATTTGAAAATAAATCATATGCAGAGTTTGGGTGATTAGTTTTTTCAATTTGAAGCTTAATTTCATGGGCACAGGAAAAGGATTTACTGAGAATAATAAAAACATTTAAAAATGAGCATTAGATACATACTATCATATAATTAACTAAAGCTTCATGATATACAACAAAACTATAAATGATGTAAAGTGAGGTTTTGATTGTACTTATTTCTCCTCACTAGAGACCTGGTAAAATCTCTTTATCCAAAACGGATAATAAAATATAGCCTTGGCAGGTCTGGTTGGGATTTGTCATCTGGTGTTGTTTTATTGCTGTTATTGGTCTTTGTGTCCATGGTCGTGCTCAGCTAGTGTCATCTGCAAGGTCATACTGTCATCGTGCAGAACACTTATTACTTAGCCTTTGTTTCCTTTCTCAATGTTCAGGTTTCAAACAAACACATTTCTCACATAGGCTTTGCCAAATTTTTTTCTACGCATCACCTCTGCCTTCACTAGTCCATCTGAGCCCTCAGGTGCCCACTCCTGCCTTCTGCATGCTTTATCTTCATGCAGTGCTGAAGCAAAGAAGGCAGTTCTAATATGCTTTTAGTAGGATACCTAACTGAAGTCCAAATGGCAAGGAGGAAAAAAAAAAAGTCTGGAGACTCACAGTGGGGAAAAATATAGGTAACATAAGACGTTCGAATATAAAATGTCTTTCCCCACCCTTCACCTTCTCCTTGGCTCCTGCTGTACTTGTTTGGAGAATATTCCTTTTTAACCATTTTGTGTCCAATATCATGTAAGGTAAGCTCACAAATGCCAAAGTCTAAAAGGTGTATAGTGCTTTATTTCATCAATGATTTCTACTTTAACTGGGAGAAGAACGTTTGGAGAGGGTAGGTCCTGAACCAGCTGAAAAGGAGCATTTCAGGACAGTGTATGAACGACGTTTAAAGATCGACATGTATGGTCATGGTGTATGAATATACAACACCCTCTCCAGTTAATACATTTTTCTTGATTTGCTTTAAAACTATAATGGAACTTCTTATATTCAAGGCACAGAAGCTAGCATGACATACAATAAATCTTCATTTCTATAGAAAAATCAATATTGCCTATATCAAAATAAACTTTTTTCTTTAAAAAGTTGTTATAATGGTCGATTAAAAGTGATTACTACTAGAATACAAGTAATTAAAAACAAGCAGAAGTTGAATGAAAATTGGTTCAAGAAAACAATTTAGCAAGGGAATTTAAGAATAAGATAGAACATTTGGGATACAGTTTTACAGTTTGACCTATTTTATCATCCCAAATGAAATAAAAAAATTAAAACTATGTATATTGGTGAAAACATTTATTGGCATATGAATGGTTGTCAATTTCATTGTTTATTGGAACCCTGAAACTTTGAAAAATGTTTTCTTAAGCTGCATAAATTATTTATATAAAATATTGATAATAGTAAACTTACAACATTCGGTACTCAAAAGTCTATTAATGCTGCTTTTCCATCTATGCAAATATATTTCAAGAGAAAGTGGGTCCAAACAAGATCTTATGACAGATTCTCATTGAATAAGCAAAAAATAAATTGTCACTATGGTAAAACAATGGAATGAGCTTATAAGAGATTATGGAATGCCTTGTCTTAGAAATCTTTCCCCAAAGTCAATTTTTGTCTATTTTTAAAAAAAGAATAATTAATTTTCTGGAATTAAAAAATGCCTGAACACATGATTGCTCCAAGATCCCTCAGAAATAATTCTAGCATTGCCTTCTTTTTTGTTTTTGTTTTTATTTTGTGTATGTGTATGTGTACAGACATGGAGTAAATGAGCCCTAGTGTTTTTCAGTAGTTACATTATTACTAAAAGTTATATATGTACTAAATATCCCACTAAGGTTTTATGTCTGTGAATTGAGCTTTACATTTCTTGGTCAAGTTTCCAACCATTATTACATACAATGATCCAGTTACATAGTTTATGAGTTAATTTATTAACATTAATTATTGTTCATGTAAAGCTAGAAAATGCAATCTTTAAAAAAAACTAAGTTTAAATATAATATCACAGAGCCAATATTTTAACAGTAACATGAATCAGGTAATAAATAGCTCCCTTTGATCATTGTTTTAAAAGTCTCTTGAACCACGCTTTGATTAGTTCTATTTAATATTTAACATCTGGTTAGTCAATTTCAATCTGCAGGAAACACTGCTGGAAAAATTCTATGCTGACTAAATACATTTATAATACTACAAAGCTGACGTGTAATTGATTTTAGTTCCCATAAAAGGATTATGTTAACTTTCCTTAATCTATATGTTTGTATTTTGTACAATCTAGTGAATTCACACCAGGGATGCTAAGTTTTTATTTCTTATGAATATTTTATGTAAAACTGATAGGATTATACTTTAGTCTAAGTACCACTCTCCAATTTTTTTCCTTGAAAACAAAATAACATTATAAAAATTATTACTTCACAGCTATGGCACTAATACAATAGTGGTTTATTGGCCACTGCAGTGCCTCAATTCCTTGAAAGGGATACTACAGTGAAACATTTCCTATAGGCTATCAAACCCAAGAAACATTTTTACATTTAAAAACAAATGTTAAAGTTGTATTTCCCACAGCTTTGGGTCTGTTTGTTTGTTTGTTCAGTTAAGTATTGTGCAATGGGAAATTGAGGCTTTTGTCATCATTCAATAAAGCAATATTTGGAAAGATTTGTTTAAGTCCGTGTTTTGGCCATTAGTCATTTAATATTATTTTATATATTCCATACGTAGGTGTGTAAGTATACCGAATTTCTAATGAATAGCCATTTCTAAGTAAGCTATTAATTTTATAAGACAGAAATTGTGGTTTTATCATTGTAACATTGACCCTACTGTCAGAGGAGGTTTATTTTTTAGATAAGCAAAACTTACTTTTAGTCATTATTTTTAAATGCCCATGTGTTGAAATTGGTGGGTTTTCTTTCAGTTTCTTTTGTGTGAGTGTTGGGTAAAAACAAAATGTAATATAGAAATTGTGAAGACAAAGTCCAAATCTCAACTTTCTCTCTAATGTTTTCTACATATGATCTCACTGTAGCCATAACAAGTTTGAAAGACACTCACCATGGAAAGAAAGATTATATGAAGCAACATTAAAAGTGTAATAAAACATTCCATTCTAAAGAAAACATCAGCAGGGCACAGTGGCTCATGCCTGTAATCCCAGCACTTTGGGAGGCCAAGTCAGGTGGATCACCTGAAGTCAGGAGTTTGAGATCGGCCTGGCCAACATGGCGAAACTCCGTCTCTACTAAAAATACAAAAATTAGCCAGGCATGGTGGCGTGCACCTGTAATCCCAGTTATTTGGGAGGCTGAGACAGGAAAATCACTTGAACCCAAGAGGTGGAGGTTGCAGTGAGCCAAGATCGTGCCACTGAACTCCAGTCTGGGTAATAGAGCAAGACTCTGTCTCAAAAAAAAAAAAAAAGAAAGGAAGAGAGAGTGAGAGGAAAGAAGGAAGGAAGGAAGGAAGGAAGGAAGGAAGGAAGGAAGGAAGGAAGGAAGGAAGGAAGGAAGGAAGGAAGGAAGGGAGGGTCACCAAAAATTGCAATATCTCACATTAAATACAACAAAAGAGATAAAGATCTTTTGGCAATCACAGTGGTTGACTTTCCCAACTCTACCCAGGTTTCAAACCATAGGTCTGCAATAAACCATGTGTTCTACAGTGTCTTGGATACTTACAGTGTTTGAACCAGTACTGAGCATGGGCTTGATTAATAACTAACAAATATTATACTTGATAAATATTAATAGATAGGGTGCAGTGAAAGCTTGTATATACCAAGTAATTGTTTTTTAATGCACAGAGTAAAAGATAATTTAAGGTCAATAAATATTATTTATCTAAATTCAATATTTGCTTTCTTCTAATACAATTATAATATGTTGCTAAAATAAAATTGGTTATATTGCTGAAATAAAATCATTTTTTGTTGTAAGGACTTTGGCTTTTATTCTGGATGAAATAGAAAGTATTGGAGAGTATTGGAGAGCCAAGTAATGACATTATCTGGTAAACATTTTTTCAACATGGCCACTATATTGAGGATAGACCAAATGAGGCAAAAGTAGTAGAGAGACAAGTTAGGAGGCTATTGAAATGATCTGGGAAAAAGATGATCTTGACCTGGACCAGGGATGAAGTAAAAGAACTAAAACGTAGTTAGACCAAGGGTGAACCCTAATGTAAATTATGAACTTTGCAAGATAATGATGTGTCAATGTAAGTTCATCAATTGTAACAAATGCACCACTCTGGTAGTGGATGTTGATAACGTTGATAACGGGGGAGCTACGCAATTGTGGGAGCTGGGAGTATATGAGAAATCCCTCCACCTTCCATTCAGTTTTGCTGTAAACCTAAAACTGTGTTAAAAGCTAAAGGCCATTTTTTAAAAAGTGGTTAGACTCTGCATACATACTTTGCAGACAGCAGTGAAATATTTGGTCAGAGAGAAGACTTAGATCAAAAGAGAGAGAGGAGCTCAGGCTGACTCTGAGGACTTTGAACACACAGGAAGATTGAAATTGAGGTGTCTGGTAGGCATCAAGTAGACTGAGAAGGCAGTTGGACATACAGGTCTGGAGTCCGGGGAGCCACTACCAACTGTAAGAACTGCTGAACGTGACAGATCTGTGAAGTCTCACCCTTCTGGAAAGTTTACCAATATGTCTGGGGCCAAGGTCATTCCATACATCTAGAAAGCTTATACAATTGGTTAAAACATGGAGATATGGGTGGACACTATATTCACCTTAAACTATAATGACTGTCAATTCAAGTCCTAATTCAACTGTCGCCTAATGTGTTGGTGTTCAGGAACCTCAAAACAAGAAAGCAAAAGAGAGCCTTTATTTATTTCCTTACTTATTCATTTGTTTTTAATTGACAAATTAAAATTATATGTATTTATCATGTACAACAAGATAATACTGTTTTAAAATATGTGTAGATTGTGAAATAGCTAAATTGAGCTAATTAACATCTGCATTACTTCCCATACTTAACATTTGTGGGGTGAGAACACTTAAAATCTATTCTCACAGCAATTTTCAAGAATATAATGAGAGCAGACATTTTTACACAGTTACATTCCTTCTGACATCTTGTGGGATTTTCTGGAAGTATATAAAATGGCAAATACATTTGAGGTAATTCCATTCTATTTTAACAATATTTATTGAGCATTTGTGATGGGATGGTTGCCAAGAGACCTACAAATTAAATAGAAATCCCATAAATTTTGCAAAAATATAAAATATTATAGCTCTCAAGATACCTATAGTCTAAAGGGGAAATATACACAAAATAAGGAGATATGCTTCAAAGGCAGTGGTTTTTAAACTTTAATGTGCATAAGCATCTCTGTGTCCAACTCCAGAGATTCTTTTGGTGGATCTGGAGAGAGGCCTAGTAATTTAACAAAATTCCATGTGATTCTAATGAAGATGGTCTGTGGCTGTAAATAATAGGACCAACTTTCAAATGTATCCAATGAAAACTATCCTTATTAATTTATAATGTTATATGTCTAACCCAGATACAAAGTGGGGGTACCTTATATTGGAGATCTCAGTAAGGTTGGCTCAAATTCCAAAGCCTGGCCCTATGAAAGTCTAAGACCCCCTTAAAGATCTCCATATATTCTAAGGAAGTAAATTTTCACTCTTATGCTCAATTCTCCCTCTCAGAAATCTGCCTCTATCTGTAGATGACCCTTGAACAACAGGGGTTTGAATTGCACTGGTCCAATTACAGGCAGATTTTCTTTTGCCTCTGCCACCCCTGAGACAGTAAGATACCAACTCCTCTTTTTCTTCCTCCTCCTCGGCCTATTCAATATGAAGACAGCAAGGATGAAGACATTCATGATGATCTACTTCCAGTTCATGCATAGTAAATATATTTTCCTTATGATTTTCTTAATAATATTTTCTTTTCTCTAGGTTATTTTATCGTAAGAATGCAATATATAATAGATATAATATCCAAAATATGTGTTAATCACCTATGTGTTTGGTAAGACTTCCAGTCAAAGGTTGGTTATTAGTATTTAAGTTTGGGGAGGTTTAAAATTTACATTCGGATTTTTGACTGTGGCAGTGGCAGAGGTGGTAGTTGGCATCCCTAACCCTTGTTTTGTTCAAGGGTTAATTGTATACTGTTTCTTTTCTGCACCGTTTTTACAAAAATATGAGCCTCCCTCCCGTATCACCCTGAAAGACACACACACACACACACACATATACACACACACACACACACAGTGTTAAAAGGCAGAATAGACTTTACTAAAATGTTGGGGGAAATGTTGAGACAAAGAAAGAGTGGACTGTAAAAATGGTATTAACTTCCAATTCAGCATTAGATATTGCATCCACAAATCAGAAACTGGTTCCAAGCTTTACTAGAATTACATGATGTAATAGCTCTAAACCAGAAGTGAGTAATATTTCAAATTAATGTTTTATGGAGATATAGAAATATCAGGTTATTCTCTGGAATTATCTCTTACTAAGCTAATAGAAACAGAAATTACTGTGACTCCTTGGTCTTGAAGGACAGGTGACATTTTAGGACTTTTCTATTCTTCATCAGCATCTATGAATCTATGGGTAGTTACTACTGTTTGCTTAGAACTTTTCTCTAAGGCTCCCTAAAACAATATATTTACATATGATATGCACTGAGCTTGAAACTTGCAGTAGTAAGCAGTTCATTTAAAATTTGGGGACCTAAGAGACTAAACAGGAAGTCAGAGGAGCCGTATGCTATGGAACTGCTAAACCAACAAAGGATAATTTCAGGAGCTTGTCAGAGAACTCTGTACATATGATACCCATTCCAGCCTAATTTACAGTACCCAGGGCAAGGGAGAAAAGGTCTCCAGGCTCCTCTCTTTGGTATGGATATTGCCTCACCCTGCTACAAAAAGCAATATAAAGTTATACTGCACATAAAAATATAAACACACCAACTACATAATCAAATTCAGTTATACATTAGTGATCTACACAATGTGCTGATGTGTTATTGTTCTTCAAATGATTAGACAAATCAGGAGAGAGAGAATCCTTGGGAAGAGCTCCAGAGAGGAACAGAAATCTGAAGTAGAGAAAGGATGGGCATACATTTAAAAGGAGAAATGGAGACTAAAACTGGAAGTTGATGACACACTGGTGAAGAATGACAGGGATATTTACCTGATTGAAGCAGCATGCCCACCTGTGCATTGTTGACAATAAGGTTGGATAATTTGTAGAGATGCAAGTGGTTCTTCAAGAACGTTAGAGGTTTCATTTCAAGCACATAATTAGGAGACAGAAGATGATCATTTTAGAGCTTGGGGAGGATTCAATTCAAAATATAAAAGTGAGTAACTTAATTTTTAAAAGAAAGCTGCATTGTGTTGTAAAGGTGGACTAGTGGAATATGCTAGTGCCTCAATAAGACTAATGAACAATAAATGAATACACAATTATTATAGTTGTCCATATAATGATAATAGCTAATGTCTACTGAGAGTGTATTATGTGCCAGGCAAAGTTATAAATAGCTTTACGTGTATCACCTTGCTTATTTCCCTCTACGACCTGTTCAGATAGGCAGCATTATTGTAACTTTTTTACTGATGAGGAAATTGAGGCACGAGGTCATTAAATCACATACCTAAGTTTGCATAGTAAATGAAAGAACTGGGATTTGAACCCAAGCAGTCAGGCTCGTAAGTCTTATCTATTAGCTACTATAACTCACTGCAGGGTGCATAGCAAAATATAAAGAGATAAAAAAATAGAGCTTATAAGCATTACCAACAAGAACTGTAAATATTTACGGGTCAAATGAGAGAAAGGAGCTGAAGATGACTCCAAAGTTTCCCGTGTAAAGAACAGGAAAGATTGATAGTGTGTTTGATTACTATTTAAGTTTTAAAAGAGTATTAGTGACACAATAATAGAGAGAACTGATGATGTATTTGTCAATCAATAGATGAAGATCATTTCTTTTAATGTAAAAATTTTTCCACATTGAGAAAAAAAATAGATGAGTTGATTGTGCCTCTTAGTAGGTATATTTAACATACTGTAGCTATTTTTCATGTGAGATAATACTCTGTATTTATGTAACACCCTTCTTCTAAGGAGCTCAAAGCATTTTACCACAATGCATTACCTTATTCATCCTCATAACATCCCCTTTTAAGAAAGGAAGTGTCAAGTATAATGACCACAATTTTACAGATGGGAACACTAAGACAAATGAAATTTCTGACTTGCCAAGATCACAGACAACCCTGTAGCAAAACTAAGTATAGAATTTTTGTTTTTTGAAATTTAAAATTCTTTCCAATCTCTTCTCAATGGTATATCTTAAATTTGCCTTAACGTTTAGCATTACTTTATAAATTCACATATTTGGAATCATGTTATAATCTCATATTATATGAGTAGTGTGCGTCATGAATTTGGTAATTAAATTGAATAACTCTATAAAATGCAAAAAATCAATACTTCATCCTTTTACAAAATCAAAACTTTCCTTCTCAATTAGGCATTTAATATGCCTGGTTTAAACTCTAAAGAAGTTTTGATACATATAAGAACCCTTTCTGAGAAAATGCTGTCTTTTTCTTGAAGAAATTTTGGCATTTAGAAGCCCAAAATTATCAATAAATAATAAAGATAAGATGATACACACACACACACACACACACACACACACACAGGTAATGGAGCAAAAAATTCAGTGGTTTGTTTAAAGGAACTTCCATATTTTCTCCAGATATAGGAGGACAAACACCAATGTCCTTAAATCTTAGGAAAATTTTTTAACTAAAAAATTATGTTACAGTACACTTCTATATCAATGAAGATTTCTATCTCTTTTTAAATTTACTTCATTATAAATATAATGCAAAAGCAATTTATAATTATATATTTAGATGTTCAAGTTTTAAAAAAAGAGAGAAAAGAAGAAAGTGTCAACTTAATTTTTTTTAAAGTTGATAGAATATGTTCATTTTCAAAGTCCTTTAAAAACAATCCTTACATACACTAGTGAGTGGTAAACATGGTATGTGGTTCAAGGTGAACTACATCCGCAAGACTACCTAAGATCAAAAGCTCAATCATTGGCTTACACAATTTAAGGCAGTTATGCATTTTACTTTTCCTCCTTCAGTTGCAGAAGCTCTACCCTTGAGATGTGTAAAGGCTTTGTTTATTTATTTTATTTTATTTTTTAACCAGCAAATACATATGCATAGGGTGCATAATGATGTTCTGATACATGTAATATAAAGCGATCAGATCTCTATCAGTTCAAAAAATGAACTGGAATAGCTTTTTCAGTGACAACCTATGAAAAGAACAAAAATGATGAAAAACAGATGATGTACAACTATGTGCTGAAAATTATGTCAAATCAGATTCACCATTATCCCCAAAGACAGAGGACTATTTGGGGAGCTAGGTTGTATTTCAGGTTTATACCATCTTCTATAACAAGCACAAGGCCCTATAAATAAATACCTCGTATCTTTTTCTACTGTAAAACTGACATTAGGAACTCCAATTAACATTTATGATTAATGGCCAACCATTTCCTAAATCAAAATAAAAATTCTAAATAATCAATGTGAGTTTTCTAAATGAATCAAATTATTATTACATGCTTTGGGTTTTATAAAATGCCAAACTCAATAGTCTCAAAATTAACCCTACATAATAGGAACTTCATTTAATAACACAAACAACATAATGTAAATTCACTTATTTATCCAACAAATATGTGTTGAACACTTGCTACATGTCAAGCATTGCTGAGAGCAATGAGCATAAAGCAATGAACAAAAATGAAGTCACTAATTTCTTGGTGCTCACACTCTAGAGAACGAAGATAGAAAATAATTAATAATTAAGTAATAATAATATGTAATATGTCTAGTGGTGACAATAGTTGAAAAGAAAAGCACACAGCCAAGGAATCAGGGTAGCAGAGGATGGAAATGGACATAACATCCTCGTGTTGCTTGAGTTAGGTCAACTCTGGAAACAATCTAAGGAAACCTAGGTTATTCAAAGAAAAATTTTGTATTATACCTTGCCCTATTGGACAGCTCAGGAAAATACAGAATAGTTGGAAAAACACAACTGTTCTGCCATGTTGTTTGCTTCCGAAATTTCTTCCCTTCTTCCCCATGAAGATGATAACCATTCTGTCTTTTCATTCATTCTGTAAAAGCTTATTGAGGACCTACTATATTTGAGACCTGTGTACAAGGCCGTATGTTCAGGACTGTGTATGTTGAATGAGATCCAGATTTTGTCCTCAAGGCAATTGTACTTTCATGGGGAAAAAAAAAAAAAAAGACACAAAACTAATTTGATCTAGATATGTGACATAACTGCTACAAGAAATATAAAGAATTGAATAATTAATCTCACCTAAAGGATTCAAGAAAAGTTTCAGAGACAAAGTGACATCTGCATGGGGCCATGGAAGATGAGAAGGATTTAGGGCAAATAAACAGCACGAGCAGAGATGTGAGAAAGACTGTGTGACCCTCGGTGGGACCAGAAGCACCAGAAATAGCTGGAGATTGGTCTGAGAAAGTAAGTTGAGGACAGATCCTGAAAGGACTCAAGTGAATCAATTTAAACTTTATCCGGTTGGCAATTGGTGATCCACCAACTATTTTTGAGGCAACAAAAGACACTAAGAAAGATGTCTGTGGCAGCAAGGCAGTAGCGGCATAGAAGAAAGAAAACAATACAGTGAAATAGAGTGTTAGCTCTTGCATGGGAAATGATAAAGGACTAAATGGAAACGGTGGAAATAGGAATTGAAAGGATGGAATGACTGAGACTGAAACAAGTTGGTGACAAACATGGAATAGGGGAAATGTCTTTTTATACATGCAACAAAATATTCCAAATCAGAAGTGGAAACAAGTAAGAACCTCAAATTTTTTCTGGAATCAATTCAAATATAAACACGCTGCTTGGAAAGCAAACATAGCTTTCCACTTAATGAAGTATATATTGAGATCCTAATGGGATCAACCAGTGTTGAGATCCAACACTGGTAACCTCTGTTTGGAATGAAAATATAAAGCCTCAAGCCAACCATTTCCTCCAAAATAAAATATAATAAACTGCTGAAGTCAGTATAAAATGCAGAGATTAATTATGTAGCACAATCTAAAAATGTTATGGGGCACTCGTGATTAACATGAGCTCTTGAATAATTGGTGGACACTACATTAGCCCATCTTAGATTTAATATCTTTGACTTTTCTGTTCATGGAAATAGATGGAGAGTCAAATGACGGGATCAGTCTTTCCACTCACCTGAAAACAACTACTCAGTCAAGAATCATTTTCTCTCTACTTTCAAATTCTCAGAAAGAATAGGTATTTTTAACTTCCTATTAGAAGAGTTTTCCAAAAACTAATGATTTTCAATGTCAAAGAGTTCTTCTGCCTAAATTACTCCTGGTAACTTACTCTTTTATATCATTTTAAATAATTCCACTATCACCTTTTTAACTTTCAAATATTTGTAGAATCTTATAATGTACTCCGTAGTCATTACTTGCTGAGCTATATATTTGTCTACTTAAATCTTTACTTATAACTTAATCCTTTCCTTCTCTTAATCATCACAATTGCTTTCTCCTGGGCTAGCTCCAATTTTTCTTCAGATTATTGGTACTGGAATGCCTAAAATCTAACAAAGTATTTCAGGCTTAGACTGTATCTAGACATTTCCTTTTTATTTATTTATCATTTTGCCTATGTATATGATTTGTTATATACTGTTGCCCCTATACTCACTTGACCAGGGACAAATATACTTCATACCTTAAAGATAATCATGACTCCCAAATTTGATAAAGATATTTATTTCTATACAGCACTTACTATTATGAGCCTTAAAACATCCACCATCTGCATTAGTGAAGTAAGTTAGTTGAACTTATTTTGTTTTTGTTTTCCTTCCATTTTATTTTAGCATCATATTTTCCTTCTTGGTCTTTGTAAAAATTGACTCAACTGAATTATTTTGTTTCCTAAAGTCTGTATCACCTGGTAGAAATGCATATGTTCCCAAAATTATTTTGTATGTTTTTCCTTTCATAGTGTATTCTGCCTAAATTAGTATATTGTGTCTGTTATGCTAGTTATTGTGGTTTAAAAATAATAGTATTTATTCAAGTTTTAACAAAATATTTGGATCTATTGCCAGCATTATTATTAATATACGCTATTATTTAAAATAGCAATCTATGCAAAGATGAAGACAGCATTTTCAGAAGGAATTTTTTAAAAGAAAAAAAGCAGCCTTTATTTAGATAGTAAAACTTTCACACTTTCTTTTCTTTATTATTTTTCTTTCCATTTTCTCTGACTGCCAGGAATTTCATGTGTGTTAATGCACGTTTCTAAAATTGCTAGCCATTTGATAGTAGTAAATTTCAGACAGCAGTTAGCCAATTGGTGAAATTTGAATTGAATAAGCTCTGTAAATTAGATAATAGTGCTGTACTAACCATTAACTTCCTGATTGTGCTAGTATACTGTGACTATGTAAGATAATGTTTTTGTTTTTAGGAAATACATACAGAAGCATTTAGGGAGAAAAAGGTATTATGCCTATAACTTATTCCCAAATGGTTTTGAATAAAACACATACATACATATATGTAGAGAGACAGAGAGAGCTATAAAAAGAAACAGGGAGGTCACAGTGGCTCAGGCCTGTAATCCCAGCACTTTGGGAGGCCAAAGTGGGCAGATCACAAGGCCAAGAGATCAAGACCACCCTGGCCAACATGGTGAAACCCCATTTCTACTAAAAATACAAAAATTGGCCGGGCGTGGTGGCTTGTGCCTGTAGCCCCAGCTGCTCGGGAGGCTAAGGCAGGAGAATCTCTTGAGCCCAGAAGGCAAAGGTTGTAGCGAGCCAAGATCATGCCACTGTACTCCAGCCTGGCGACAGAGTGAGACTATGTTTCAATAAATAAATAAATAAATAAATAAATAAATAAATAAATAAAGAGACAGGGAATGGAGAGAATGATTAAGCAAATGCAGAAAAATGTGAACATTACAGAAATATGAGAATTCTTTATACTAATGTATGCAACTTTTCTGAAAGTCTGAAATCATTTACTATTATTTCAAAGATAACTTTTTAAAATAGTTGTATTTTGTTGGTAAGTTGTATTTATAAAATGTTTTCATGTACTACACTATCTCACTAAATCCTTCTCATAGACTTTTTCTTTCTCTTTTTCCTAATAAAGGAAACAGGCTCAGAGAGTGTCAGAACTGGAAATAAAAGACTTCTAACTTGAAGTATATGGTTCTACACACCACTACGATTCTCTTTAATTAAAAAAATACTCAAATCAATTACCTTGAAGCATTTTAAGTGTTTTACATCATTAAGAAACATTTTGTAAATAATTCTTCAAATAAATGAATTCAACCTTGTTTCTCCACATCCGAAGTCATCAGAGATTAAAAGCTTATCGAAAGCCTGTGGAAACTATCACAGTCTCATTAGATCCATCCACTCTGCTACTCATCTCCCCTCACTCTCATCCACATCCCCTTCCTGATCACTGTTTCCTGGACTGGGATCACAAAGATGCAAATACTCAGATTCTCCATGAAATCTAATCAAAAAGCAACTTGCAGGAAGAGTGAAATACAACAGGTCCTTGCATAATGTCGTTTCCTCCAATGTTGTTTTGTTATAACCTTGATGAGGGAAAAACAAAAAACAAAATCAGTTTCCAACCAGGGCCACTGTCTGTGTAGAGCTTCATGTTCTTTCAATGACTGCATGGGTTTTTCTCCAGGTACTCCGGATTCCTCCCACATCTCAAAGATGTGCCCGTTAGGTGTACTGGCCTGTCTACCTGATCTCAGTCTGAGTGAGTGTAGGTGCGCGTGTAAGTGCACCTGCTGTGATGGGATGGTGTCCTGTCCAGGGCTGGTGCCCACCTTGTGCTCTGAGCTTACAGGATGGGCTCTGGCCACCTCTACCCTGAACTGGAGTAAGTGGTTTGAAAAACGAATTAATGAATACATACAAATTATTATAAAATAAATATTCATCGTGTTCACAGTAATCATACAAATGCACGACAATAAACAAGGTGATACGAAAGCACTCAGCGAGCCCTCCATCGCATATTAATGTTTGTTTGTGAATTGTGTAGAGGGAGGAGGTGCGCCTGACAATGTTCTCTTTGCAAACATTTATTTCTTGTTTTAACCCACCACCAAGACCACCACCATCACTCACTGATTCACCAAAAATGGGATAAATAATTATCTTACTTGTTTTTATTATCTTTTTAAAACCTATGTATGGCTCACATATATTTCAATGTTTAATTTTAGAAGTGTTCTGGGTCTTTATTTAGAAGTTTGGTGATGTTTCTGTGACCATAAATATTATGTAGCAACTTAACTCTTGCTATATCAATTAGCCTTTGGTAAGTCAGTCATTCTGCTTAAAGTCGCAGTTTCCAAGTACCTCTGGGCAACATCAAGTGAGGGCTTACTGTATATTAAATTGAGGAAGTGGCATTCTTCTGGTTTCTTTCTGACCCTAACATGACTGAATGGCATCCTAGTTTCTTGAAAGAATAGGGACTGTCCCAAGAGTGATCTCATCCAGGCTACTTCATACCCTTTAATTAACTCTGAGCTTCAGTGGCCAGAAAAAGTAACCACAACTCCACACGTCTCTCCAGGATTCATTTACACGCTGGAAGAATACATATAAATAGACTTTTACTCAGACTTACTGACTTTGGCATGTCATGCCTTAGTTTCAATAATTATTTTCATCTCTTTTTCCTGAGTTTTTCTATACTTTTTCTTTAACAATTTAACCACTTCCCAATCATTTCTTTTTTCTTTCTTTTTTTTTTTTTTTGTTCGCTTTTTACCCAGTACACACTGATTCCAATAAGCTCAACTATCTTGGCATTTTACACACTTTGGAGGCAGAATAAATGATTAGTCCTGACAGATTAGATTTTATTACAAAGAAAACTACTTTTCTTCTGTTTAAAAACTACTCACCAGTTAACTAGTTAAAGCGCTTTCCTTTTCTCTCTAGAGGATTGACCCTGAACTGACAACAAAAATGTAGGTGAGATATTTAGATCTTAAGTGAGTGGTCAGTTAAGTGCCTGGAGAGGTAAAAGGACAGATAGCATATTTGGTATGCTAATGAATCTATTTTCTTCAGAGAAAGTGACAAAAACATCAATCAAATCAGAAGAGGCTATTAAGGACTGTTAACTCCATTTCAGATGAGCAATGATTTCCACTGGAATTTAAATAAATATTCATGAAAAGGACCAATGACAAAAATTTCACCAAAAATCACACCATAGTAAGGTTTCTACACAGCTGAACCTGACTTGCTTGGCTCCCAATTTTGTAAGAGTTTTGAATATTTCTAGCATGTTCTTCTTTAAAAAAAAAAAAAAAAAAGGAGATTGGCATTCTTTTTATATCTTAAACCTAAAATACCTTTACCTAAAATTATGCTCTTGTGGTATCTCTAATTCTCAAAAACTTGAACAGCATCTTCTCCAAACATAAAAATTGCACTATTGCTAATGCATTAGTATTAATCAGAGTGTACTGTAATTTAAAAAACAAAACCTGGGGAAGAATAAGAAAAATAAGGAAGCAGTATAAAGCCATAATTTAAATTCATATGCAAATTATGTAAAGAGGAATTTTATTGAACAAGTCAAGGGTTGGGTGGCTTTTCCGTGTTTACCACCACCTGGTGACAGCTCTGTGCAAGTTTACTATAAATACCCCGAAATAAAATCCCATTAGTAAAGTCCAGTTCAATTCAGTTTATTGTAGTAAATATCTACTGAGGTACTACTATATTTTTAGGACTGGTGTAGACTGTTAAGAACACAAGAATATTGCATAGGGACCTTATCTTAAAAGGGCTTATAATCAAGATGGAAAGGCAAACAAATAAAAGAAGCAATTCTTAGGCAACATGGACCAACATTAAGTAAACACTAAATGTAAAAGAAAAAGAAAGAAACCAAATGTAGGCCTGAAGTTTCAAGGGTCTAGATGAAGAGGAACTTAAGGTAGAGTTTAGAACAATTGGAAGAAGGTAGATTATAAAGGTAAATTAAAATCAAGAGGATGTTAGACTTGTTGTATGAGGTATTGGGAAGCCTGGAGATTTATTAGTCACATGATTAACATAATAAAAGTAGGATTTTAGGATGATTCATCCAGAAGTTTCCAATGTGGACAAGACCAAAGATATGGAGACCGTTTCAGAACTAGTACTCCAACTATGAAATCCTGAGGTTTGCTTTTCAGAAGTTAGTTGTTAACTAATGATAGCATTATATAGTACTTCTCTATTTTTAGCTCTCTACAAAAGAGTAGTTTCACCTCAAAGAAATCCTCATGAAAATTAGTCTTGATAAGAATTCATATTCAACTAATTGAGTTCCTTCTAACTGCCAGTCACTGTGGTAGACACTTTCACATACATTATCACATTTAATTCTCATAGCAACTGCGTGAAGTTGTTTATCTAGAAATTCTAATTAATTATATTGTAATGAAAATGCAACTGCCAAATATTAATCAAGTATTCATTGAATTAATTAGACATATATTGTTTGATTTCTAATCCTATATTGCTCCACTGCCCAGATTCCAATTTTCCTTTTAATAGACATTAATAGCACAAAGTAACAAAAAGAGTATTCAATGTCAAATAATGCACATGAATAAAATGTCTCCGTGAAAACAGAAATATATTGGGGGATGGAAGAACCAAGTTACAAACTGAGCTCAACCTCAAGCAAATCACTAAATTTTCTTGAGGCTTAGTTACTTTATCTGTCACATGAATTAATTATTTTCATCAAGTCTATCTTTTGGGGTTGTCGTAGAGGTCAAACAAAGTATTGGTAAAAGTTATTTACTAAACAGAAGGATGCAAATTAGAGGTGGGACACCGTGGCTCATACCTGTAATCCCAGCACTTTGGGAGACTGAGGCAGGCAGATCACTTGAGCTCAGCCTGGGCAACTTGGCAAAACCCCATCTCTACTAAAAATACAAAAATTACTCAGGCATGGTGGCACGTTCTGTAATCCCAGCTACTTGGGAGGCTGAGGCACAGGAATTGCTTGAACCCGGAGGCAGATGTTGCAGTGAGCTGAGATTATACTACTGTACTCCAGCAAGACTGTCTCAGAAAAGAAGAATGCAAATCAAAGGTTTAAAAGAAAGGAAAGATGCTATTTTTCTCTGGGTCCCTCTTCTTCTCCTTTCATTTTTAAAATATTTGCCTAAGAAGGCTCAGAGGATAAAGAGAGGTGGCAGGAAGAGGGACTCTCAGTTTCCATCACCTGGGAGACCCTATGGTCCTCATCAGTGTCCACCATCCATCCATTTTCTTCTTAGTTCCCCTAAGTCTATGCCCAGATACATCCCCGCACCTAAAACTGCCAACTTGCTATTAATGACTGTTTAATAGCAACTTGCTATTCATGATTGCCTAGTCATTAATAGCAAGTTGGCAGTCTTAGTTGCAGGGATGTATCACTATTATTACTCTTGGCTTTAGCCTTTAGTCACTGAAACTTGTCAATGAATTGAGAAGTCCTTTAAACAGGCAGAAGAACATAGATTGAGTGTATACCAGGATATTAACTGCAAATGTGAGTTGAGTTTACCTGTAAAGTCTACTTCTTTCAAAACAGGATCTTAAGAAAAAGCTGTAAAGTCATTTGGAACAAAACCCACAAAGAGCTTACCCAACAGTTAATTGTACATGTCTATATCATTAAAAGTTAACCCAAGCATCACCAGAGCATGAGTGTGATATTAAAGACCAACCCTTCATTTCTGGGAAACCAGTGAAGCAGTAACCAGCAGAAGCTCAGGTTATATCTCTGTCCTTGAACCTGGTCCTTTTTTTTTTTTTTTTCCTGAGATGGAGTCTTGCTCTGTCACCCAGGCTGGAGTGCAATGCGCAATTTCGGCTCACTGCAACCTCCACCTCGGGGGTTCAAGCAATTCTCCTGCCTCAGTCGCTCAAGTAGCTGGGATTACAGGCACCTGCCACCACACCTGGCTAATGTTGGCCAGGCTGATCTCAAACTCCTGACCTCTTGATCTACCCACCTCAGCCTCCCAAAGTGCTGGGATTACAGGCATGAGCCACCGTGCACGGCCTGGTCCTCTTTTTCCAAGTCTTACTCTTGCTTATTTACCTAGTACTGTTCCCTTCTTCATTTCATTCTGGACAGCTCACTTCCATCTTGATGCTGGCATGTTAAAATTGGGGAGGTGTCAGTCTTTCTATGTGCAATTGCTCACAAATTTTTCTCTCTGAACCACACAAAGTTACTAATTGTATTTCACTGTTACTTCTGTTCAAATTCAATCTAATGAATCTGTGCAGTACAAGAACTATATAAGTTTCACCTCCCCCTGTTATTCTTTCAGTATAAATGCATATAAATGGTCCTTAAGATAAACTTTGGCCATCATGTCGCTGGGTGAGAAAGCTTGGGAGACCTCTGTAGCTTTAGGTATGCTAAGAAATATCTCATCAGAGGTTCTCATCTACCATTCAAGGTTTCCATCCAAGACTGTATGCTCCCCCATTCCATACAAGGGTCGCCCTGCACCTTCCAACTTGCTATGAGCTGCTAACCACTGAATGTTGCCTCAATTTGGCCTATAGCCAGGGTGAACTGTTCTATTTCACAAGGATTGAACTATATAAAGGTTTTATGTATTTGGAACTGTGAAGCAGACCCCTTATCTTCCTCAACTTTATGTGACCCCTCCCACTGTCACTATAACAAATGCCATTTATGAAGCCAACACCTATGGTACTGTGCTTAAACTTTCCAAATACGAGTTTGAACAATGTGGAATAATCATCTTATAGGCCAAATAGAGGCAATTTATTATGATCAACGTAATTTCTTTTATTCAAAACCCTCAACAACCATAAAAAGTAGACATAATCATCCCCATTTTAGAGCTGGAAAAACTAGAACCCAGACGGATAAGTAACTAGGCAATGATCAGACACCTGGGGAAGTAGTGGAGCCCAGTTTAGAAATAACTACAGAGATTAAGATGACAGATAGGAGGTAGGACTAGCTTGCAGCTCCCCATCAGACAGAGAGAGCAGTGTGTGAAGACTCACACTGTGAACTTTTGCTTCAAGAACTACTGTAGGAACATACCAGGAAAGCCTAGAGAATCTATAGACCCTTTGAAGGAACTGGATCACTTCTGCAGGCTTCCTGAGACGCAAAAAAATATCTGTGAATCTGCTTGCCTTCTCAGCAGGGAGGCTGGTGGTCTGGGGCAAGTTTTCAGCCCTGGTCACCAGCTGCCTGGAAATAGGCTCGGTGCTGTTAGGAGGGCACAGTGGAAGTGATACTGGACTTTGAGGACTGTGGGCTGTGTGGGAGCAGGGTGAGGCCTGTGACTGCCAGCTTTCCCCCACTTCCCTGGTGACCCATATAACTCAGCAGAGGCAACCATAATTCTCCTGGGAATATAACTCCACTGGACTGGGAGTCACACACCCATCCCCCACACCAGCCACAGCAAGACCCACCCAGGGAGATTCTGAGTTCAGACATGCCTAGCCCTGCCCCCACCTGGTGATCTTTCTCCAGTTGTGCTGGTAGCCAAAGACAAAGGTCATAATCTCTTGGGAGCTCTATGGCCCTGTCCACCACCTAAGAAACCTGATTGATTACTTAACCAGGTGTCCCTAGGGCAAGTCTGCATCCTCCTTTTGGACTGCAGCTGATGCGCTCTTGGAAGTGCCACCTCCTGGCTGGAGGACAATCAACACAAAACTGGACCACTAAACAAAAACACAACCAAGGACACTCACAGAGTCCACTTCACTCCCCTGCTACCTCCACTGGAACAGGTGCTGGTATCCACGGCTGCAAGACCTAAAGACAGATCACACCACAGGACTCTTTGCCATCACTCCCCAGTGCCAGCCAGAAGCTCGGAAGCTCCACTGGGTGGCTAGACCTACAAGAGCAAAACAATCACTGCAGGTCAGCTCACAGGAAGCCCCATTCCTAGGAGAAGGGGAAGGGCACCACATTAGGGAGCACCCCATGGGACAAAATAATCTGAACAGCAGCCCTTGAATCCCAGATCTTCCCTCTGACAGTCTACCCAAATGAGAAGGAACCAGAGAAACAATTCTAGTAATATGACAAAACAAGGTTCTTTACCACCCCGAAAAGATGATACCAGCTCACCAACAATGGAACCAAACCAAGGTAAAATCTCTGAATTGCCAGAAAAAGAATTCAGAAGATTGATTATTAAGCTAAAAGGAGACACCAGGGAAAGAGAACCTAAATCAAAAACATGCCTGGGTGCAGTGGCTCACACCTATAATCCCAGCACTTTGGGAAGCTGAGGCGTGTGGATCACTTGAAGTCAGGAGTTCAAGACCAGCCTGGCCGACATGGTGAAACTCCAACTCTACTAAAAATACAAAAGATTAGCTGGGTGTAGTGGTGCATGCCTGTAGTCTCAGCTACTCAGGAGGCTGAGGCAGGAGAATCACTTGAACCAGGGAAGCAGAGGTTGCAGTGAGCCAAGATTGTGAGACTGCACTCCAGCCTGGGTGACAGAGCAATACTTCATCTCATAAAAAAAAAAAAGAAATCAAAAACATGATACAGGATATGCAATGAAAATTCTTCAGTGAAATAGATAACATAAATAAAAAACAATCACAACTTCTGGAAATCAAGAACACACTTAGAGGAATGCAAAACGCACTGGAAAGTCTCAGCAATCGAATCTAACAAACAGAAGAAAGAACGTCTGAGCTCAAAGACTCGACTTTCAAATTAACCCAATCCATCAAAGACAAAGAAAAATGAATTTAAAAAAATGAACAAAGCCTCCAAGAAGTTTGGAACTGTGTTAAAGGTCCAAATCTAAGAATAATTGGTGTTCTCAAGGAAGAAGAGAAATCTAAAAGTTTGGAAAACGTATTTGAGGGAATCATTGAGGAAAACTTCCCTGGCCTTGCTAGAGATCTAGATATGCAAATACAAGAAGCTCAAAGAAGACCTGAGAAATTCATCACAAAAAAGATAATCGCTTGGGCAAATAGTCAGCAGGTTATCTAAAGTCAAGAAAAAGGAAAGAATCTTAAAAGCTGTGAAGCAAAAGCATCAGGTAACCTACAAAAGAAAACCTATTAGATTAATGGCAGATTTCTAAGCATAAACTCTACAAGCTAGAAGGGTTTGGGGTCCTATTGTTAGCCTCCTTAAACAAAACAATTATCAGCCAAGAATTTTGCATCCAGCAAAACTAAGCTTCCAAAATGAAGAAAAGATAGTCTTTTTCAGAGAAAGACTGAGAGAATTCACCACTACCAAGCCAGCACTACAAAAACTGCTAAAAGGAGCTCTAAATCTTAAAACAAATCCTTGAAATACACCAAAATAGATTTATGCTCCTTAAAGCATAAATCTCACAGGGCCTATAAAATAGTAATACAATGAAGAAAAAAAAGGTATTCAGGAAACAAATAGTACAATGAATAGAATAGTACCTCACATCTCATTACTAACATTGAATGTAAATGGCCTAAATTCTCCACTTAAAACATACAGAATGGCAGAATGGATAAGAATTCACCAAACATTTATCTATCTGCTGTTTTCAAGAGACTCAGCTGACACATAAGGACTCAAATAAACTTAAGGTGAAGGAGTAGAAAAATGTATTCCATGCAAACATGAGCAGGAGTAGCTATTCTTATATGAGACAAAACAAACTTTAAAACAATGGCAGTTAAAAAGGACAAAGAGGGACATTATATAATGATAAAAGGAATAGTCCAATAGAACAATAACACAATTCTAAACATATATGCACCTAACACTGGAGCACCCAAATTTACAAAACAATTACTACAGCAACACAATAATAGTGGGGAACTTTAATACTTCACTGACAGCACTAGGCAGGTCATCAAGACAGAAAGTCAACAAAGAAACAATGGACTTAAACTATATCCCACAACAAAAGGATTCAACAGATATCTATAGAACATCTTACCCAACAACTGCAGAATATACATTCTACTCATCAGCACATGGAACATTCTTCAAGATAGACTATGTGATAGGCCACAAAACAAGTCTTAGTAAATTTTAAAAATCAAAATTATATCAAGTACTCTCTCAGACCACAGTGATATAAAATTGGAAACCAACTTTAAAAGGAATGCTCAAAACCATGCAAATACATGGAAATTAAATACCTGCTCATGAATGATCATTCAGTCAACAATGAAATCGAGATGGAAATTTAAAAATTCTTTCAACTGAACGATAACAGTCACACAACTTATCAAAACCCCTGAAATACAACAAAAGCAGTGCTAAGAGGAAAGTTCATAGCATTAAATGCCTACATGAAAAAGTCTGAAAGAGCAAAAATATACAATCTAAGGTAACACCTCACAGAACTGGAAAAACAAGAACAATCCAAACCCAAACCCAGCAGAAGAAAAGAAATAACAAAGATCAGAGCAGAACTAAATGAAATTGAAACAAACAAACAAACAGATAAAAGCAATATAAAATATAAATAAAACAAAAAGCTGGTTCTTCAAAAAGATAAATCAAATTGATAGACCATTAACAAGATTAACCAAGAAAAGGAAAGAGAAGATCCAAATAAGCTCAATTAGAAAAGAAATGAGAGACATTACAACTGATGCCACATAAATAAAAATGATTATTCAAGGATACTGTGAACAGCTTTACACATATAAACTAGAAAACTTAGAGGTGATAAATTCCTGGAAATATACAACCCTCCTAGATTAAACCAGAAAAATATAGAATCTCTGAAGAGACCAATAACTATCAGTGAGATTGAAACGGTAATTTTTCAAAAATGCCAACAAAAAAAGTCCAGGATCAGATGGATTCACAGCTGAATTATATCAAACATACAAGGAAGAATTGGTACCAATCCTATTGACACTACTCCAGAAGATACAGAAAGAGGGAATTCTCCCTAAATCATTCTATGAAGCCAGTGTCATGATAATACTAAAGCCAGGGAAGGACATAACAAAAAAAGAAAACTACAGACCAATATTCCTGATGAATATAGATGCAAAAATCTTCAATAAAATACTAGTGAACTAAATCCAACAGCATAACAAAAAGATAATCCACCATGATCAAGTGGGTTTCATACCAGGGATGCAGGGACGATCTAACATAAGTCAACAAATGTGATACACAGCATAAACAGAATTAAAAACAAAAATCACATGATCATCTCAATAGATGCAGAAAAAGCATTTGACAAAATCCAGCATCCCTTTATTACTAAAACACTTAGCAAAATAGGCATAGAAGGGACATACTTTAAGGTAATAAAAGCCATTTATGACAACCCCACAGCCAACATCATACTGAATGGGGAAAAGTTGAAAGCATTCCTCCTGAGAAATGGAATAAGACAAGGATTCCCACTTTGACCACATCTCTTCAACATAGTACTGAAAGTCCTAGCCAGAGCAATCAGACAAGAGAAGAAATAAAGGGCATCTAAGTCAGTAAACAGGAAGTCAAACTGTTGGTGTTTGCTGATATGATTGTATACCTAGAAAACCCTAAAGACTCATCCAAAAAGCTCCTAGAACTGGTCAATAAATTCAGCAAATTTCAGGACACAAAATTAATGGACAAATCAGTAACTCTGCTATACACCAACAGTGTGCAAACTGAGAATCAAATCAAGAACTCAACCCCTTTCACTATAGCTGCAAAAAATATAAAATATTTAGGAATATAACTAACCAAGGAAGTCAAAGTCCTCTACAAGGAAAACTACAAAATGCTGCTGAAAGAAATTACTGATGACACATACATCAGTACGGAAACATATCCCATGTCCATGGGTGAATAGAATCAATACTGTGAAAATGACCATACTGCCAAAAACAATCTACAAATTCAATGCAATTCCCATCAAAATATCACCATCATTCTTCACAGAACTACAAAAAAAAATCCCAAAATTCATATGGAACCAAAAAAGAGCCTGCATAGCCAAAGCAAGACTAAACAAAAAGAACAAATATGGAAGCATCACATTACCCAACTTCAAACTATACTATAAGGCCTTAGTCACCAAAACATGAGTATGGTACTGGTATACAAATAGGTACAAAGACCAATGGAACAGAATAGAGAATCTAGAAATAAAAACAAATACTTACAGCCAACTGATCTTCAACAAATCAAACAAAAAGATAAAGTGGGGAAAGGATACCCTATTTAACAAACAGATGGTGCTGGGATAATTGGCGAGCCATATGTAGAAGAATGAAACTAGATCTTCGTGTCTCACCTTATACAAAAATCAACTCAAGATGGATCAAAGACTTCAACCTAAGACCTGAAATCATAAAGATTCTAGAAGATAACTTCAGAAAAACCGTTCTAGACATTGGCTTAGGCAAAGAATGCATGACCAAGAACCCAAAAGCAAATGCAACAAAAACAAAGATAAATAGAGGAGACTTAATTAAACTAAAAGACTTCTGCACAGCATATGGCCAACAAGCATATGGAAAAATGCTCATTACTAATTATCAGGGAAATGCAAATCAAAACCACAATGCAATATCACGTCACTCTTGAAAGAATGGCCATAATCAAAAAATCAAAAAATAATACATGTTGGCATAGATGTGGTGAAAAGGGAACACTTATACATTGTTAGTGGAAATGTAAACTAGTACAACCACTATGAAAAACAGTGTGGAGCTTCCTTAAACAACTGAAAGTAGATCTACCATTTGATCCAGCAATCTCACTACTAGGTATCTTCCCTAGAGGAAAAGAAGTCATTAAACACAAAGGAAGTCATTGTACAAAAAAAAAAAAAACTGCACACATATGTTTATAGCAGCACAATTTGCAATTGCAAAATATAGAACCAGCCCAAATGTCCATCAATCAACAAGTGAATAAAGAAAATGGAATACCACTCAGCCATAAAAAGGAGTGACATAATGGCATTTGCAGCAAGCTGGATGGAACTGGAATCTGTTATTCTAAGTGAAGTAACTCAAGAATGGAAAACCAGACATCATATGTTCTCACTCATATATGGGAGCTAAGCTATGAGGACACAAAAGCATAAGAATGATACACTGGACTTTGGGGACTCAGGGAAAAGGGTGGGGTCGTGAGGCATAAAAGACTACACATCGGGTACAGTGTATATTGCCCAGGTGATGGGTATAATCTCGCAAATCACAACTAAAGAACTTATTCATGTAACAAAATATCACCTGTTTCCCAAAAACCTATTGAAATAAAAAACTAAAAATATTTTTTATATTTAAAATAAAAAAAATAGCTAAAAATCTAAAATAACTACCAAAGCAGCAGCATCACACCTAAACCTAGAAAGATAGATTTTGCAGGTAGATGAGGGTGTAGGGAAATCCCTGAGAGTAACTATATGTAAAGAACATAAACCATATACTGAAAAATGAAACTGGACCACTACCTACCACCATGTACAAAAATTAACTCAAGATGTATTAAAGAATTCAATGTAAGATCTCAAACTATAGAAATCCTAGAAGAAAACCTAGGAAATACCCTTCTCAATATTGGTCTTGGCAAAGAACTTATGGTTCAGTCTTCAAAAGCAATTGCAATAAAAACAAAAATTGATAAATGGGACCTAATTAAACTAAAGAACTTCTGCACAGCAAGAGAAACAGACAACCTACAGAATGGGAGAGAATATTCAAACTATGCATCTGGCAAAGGCCTAATTCCAGAACCTATAAGGAACTTAAACAATTAACAAGGAAAAAACAAATAACTCTATTAAAAATGGGCAAATGGCATGAACAGACACTTCTCAAAAGAAGACATATAAGTGACCAATAAATATATGAAAAAATGTTCATCTTCACTAATCATCAGAGAAACGCAGATCAAAACCACAATGAGATACCATCTTACACCAGTCAGAATGGCTTTTGTTAAAAGATAAAAACGTAACAGATGTTGGCAAGGCTACATAGTAAAGGAGACACATACATTGCTGGTGGGAATGCAAATTAGTCCAGCCATTGTATGGAGCAGTTTCAATATTTCTCAAAGAACTAAGAGTTTAACTACCATTTGATCCAGAAATCCCATTACTGGGTATATATATAAAGGAAAATAAATCATTCTACCAAAAGGACGCTGCACCTATATGTTCATCACAGTGCTATTCACAATGGCAAAAACATGGAATCAACTAGGGTACCCATCGACAGTTGATGGGATAAAGAAAATGTGGTACATTTACACCATGGAATACTATGCAGCCATAAGAAAGAATGAAATAATGTCCTTTGCAGCTACACAGTTGCCATTGGAGGCCATTATCCTAAGAGAACTAATGTAGAAACAGAAAACCAAATGCTGCATGTTCTCACTAATAAGTGGGAGCTAAACATCAGGCACTCATGGGCATAAAGATGGCAGCAATAGACACTGAGAACTACCAGAGGAAGGAGAAAGGAAGGAGGGACAGGGCTGGAAAACTACCTATGCTCACTACCTGGGTGATGGGTTCAATCTATACCCCAAGCCTCAGCATCATGCAATATACCTTTGTGACAAATCTGCACATGTAACTCCTGATTCTAAAATAAAAGCTGAAAAATAAAGAATACAGGCTAAAAACCAACACGAAGATGATAACACAGAGACAACAAGTAATAACAAACCTTAAGAACTCTTCTATGAATGACAAAAATACACTCTTCTTCCTCTCCACCCAAGACAGAACAGAAAGAAAAAGGAATAGATTACATTACAAAATTAGCTTGAAAATAAAGAAAAATATCCTAGCAATTTAATTTTTTTTTTTTTTTTTTTTTTTTTAAACAGAGTCTCACACTGTTGCCTGGACTGGAGTGCCATGGCTCAATCTCAGCTCACTGCAACCTCTGCCTCCCAGGTTCAAGCGATTCTCCTGCCTCAGCCTCCTGAGTAGCTGGGATTACAGGCACCCACCACCACACCCAGCTAATTTTTTGTATTTCTAGTAGATACAGGGTTTCACTATGTTGCCCAAGCTGGTCTCAAACTCCTGACCTCATGAGGAAAGTCTTCTTTATGAAATTAGTTGACTCATACTCTTTTTCCTTTAAAATGGGTAATATCAGGAAACCTAAATAGAAATAAATAGCCAAATGACTTTTTAAAATCTTAATAGGCTGGCTTCCCAATACAACTCATAAGTTGGGACAGCACAATGGGAAAATGTAGAGAGCCTGGGAACCTGGTGGCATTGCTGAGGTGCCATTCTGATCCTAACTTGTCTGTCCCATGACTGCCCCTAATAAAGAACTTACAATTGAGCAGTGCAACTCTGGGGCAAAGGCAGAAGAAAAGAATTGGGTAAGTTAAGTCTATGCTGTGGGAGAAAACAGAACTCAAAAAGAGGAACATCAAGGTTAGAAAATGTAAAGGACGAATATCTTATAAGATTGAATAAAAGTATAATATCTTGGTAATGTCTAAATTCAGTGAAATGCTGGGCCAGTCTTCAGTAAGAGAGAAAGCAGAACATTTGACCCAGGCACTATGCTATGAAGGGCACGGGATTCTCTCTCAAAGCTACTATTAAAACACTGAAGGCCACTGTCATGATGTCATGATGAACTGCACACAAACACATTTCCATCTAATGAGATACTACACTTTCATTCATTCACTGAGCTTCATTCACTGAGCTTTCTCTTCTTCTTCTTCTTTTTTTTTTTTTTTTTTGAAAACCATAGAGATAAATTCAATATTTTTTCTTTTTTTTTTTTTTTTTTGAGATGGAGTCTTGCTCTGTCTCCCAGACTGGAGTGCAGCGGCATGATCTCGGCTCACTGCAACCTCCACCTCCCAGGTTCAAGGGATTCTCCTGCCTCAGCCTCCCAGGTAGCTGGGATTAGAGGCACCCACCACCATGCCTGGCTAATTTTTGTATTTTTAGTAAAGACGGGATTTCACCCTGCTGGCCAGGCTGGTCTCAAACTCCTGACCTCAAGTGATCCACCCGCCTTGGCCTCCCAAAGTGCTGGGGTTACAGGCATAAGCCAACATACCCGGCCAAATTCAAGATATTTTTTAAATGAAAAATCATCTATAAACATTCTGATCTAAACTAAAATAACTATTTTCATATCTAAATTTCCTTTCCATAGTTAATTTGGGTCATTGTGACCATTGTGAACATAAAGTTTTCTTTCTACGTTTTTCTACTTATACCACAAACATATCTGTATGTTTATAATTGTCACTTTAAATGCCGTCATCTGCAAGGCTTTAAACTAGAAACTAGGGTCTATTCTGAATACTCAGCTGAACAATTGAAAGCATTTTTTTTTTAATTTTTTTGAAGCTCTGAAAAAAGAGATCTGTGGTAGGCATCTGCTCAGGATTCATTTGCCCTTCTGCAAGGACCATAGCACAAGAGCCATCTCCTTTTGGAACACCAACCTGCTCCTACCTAAGCCCATTTGGCTGAGGTAGGGTTGACCCCAGCCTAGGAATTGGGTAGTGACTGGATTGGATGAACTGACTGCATGGGGGAAAAAAATCATGTGACCCTACTCAGTCCAGTGAGAAACAATCTTTTGGAAGAAAAGTTCTTTATCTGCTGGATTTGAAGCTAGTGGAGTATAGGCCTGAATTTACTAAGGGTCACCATAGGCAAGTTTTTGTCTGGAATTCCAGTTAACATAAAAGAGTAGATTTGGACAAGGGATACGGAAAAGGAGAAGAAAAAAAGGCCAACCTCTATTTGACTTTTTTGAGTCACTGAATGCAGCTGTGCCTGATTTTTCAAATATTTAAGCCAACAAATTCCCTTTAAGGTTTAAGCTAATTTGAGTTAGACTTCTATTACTTGGAACCAAAATAGTCTTGAATGATACTATATCTAACAAACCAGACACAAAAACAATAATGAAGAGGCTATCTAAGCTTAGAGTCTTTCATGTAGGGAATATATAACAACCTTCTCTGTTCATACATTCATTTCACCTTTCACCAAGGACTATAGTTTGGATATTCATCCCCTCCAAAACTCATGTTGAAATTTGATCCCCAATGTTGGAGATAGGGCCTAATGAGAGGTGTTTGGGTGATGGGGGCAGATCCCTTGTGAATAGATGAATGCCCTCCCTGAGGTGGGAGAGAGTGAGTGAGTTCTCTATTAGTTACCGCGAGAACTGGTTGTTGAAAAAAGTCTGCCTGGCACAACCTCCTCCTCTTTCTTGCTTCCCTTGTGATCCCTGCACATACTGGCTCCCCTTTACCTTCCACCATGAGTGGAGGCAGCCTGAGGCCCTCACCAAAGGCAAATACTGGTGCCGTACTTCTTCTACAGTCTGCAGAACTGTGAGCCAAACAAACTTCTCTTTATAAATCGCCCAGCCTCAGGTACTCCTTTATAGCAACACTAAATGGAATAAGGCACCCAGATATAAATTAAATGTGATAAATGGGTTCTAAAACTTGAAATTTATCAAATGCAGAGTTGTGTTATATTGAGGTTCATCAAGTGACTGAGTGAGACTGCAGAGCTAGCTGGGCTATTCCAGGGTTTGGCTGCAGAATCCAGATCCAACCTTTTTCTAGCTGCTGCTTGCTGCTCCCTGCTCCCTGATAGGAGTTGTCCACTCTCCCTTACATATTGCGGGGACAGGATAAGTGGCAGTGATTTGAGGGTTCTGCTGCTTAGTTGGAAACTTTTGTTGATCTGATCCAAGATGCATGGGTTAGAAGAATACTAGGGATGCAGGGACCTGTCTAAGGACTCTCCTCCCTGACCCAGGCCTCTCCTTCCCTCCCTCCCTTTCTCCCTTATTAGAAAAGAATTTTAGTTGAGAACAGGACTGGACAGAAGAATATACCCAATTGGCTCTATCTCAGGGTTTTTCTGCTGTTGAATTTGTTATCTCTTATCCTGTTGCAGACATATTAAAAATATATATGTATGTATGTACATATATATGTACGTATGCATGTATATGTGTGTATGTGTATGATCTAATTTAGTCCTAAGTTGATATAAGGCAAGTCCTATTCATATGGCCATTTTATAGATGAGAAAATTATTGAACATCAATAGAAATGACCCCAGATGTTCCACTTTGAGCCCCTCATTTTACACATGAGGACTGGGAGCCATAAGTGGTCACAGCTGGTCCAAAAACATCCAGCGAGTTGGTAACAAGCTCAGAGGTTGAGCTCAGCCCCAGGATTCTGTTCTTCTTTCCTTCCCTAATGCTCACTATGGTCTTTGTTTTTCTGACTCATAGCACTTAAAAACAGATATAGAAATTGGGGGAAATTAATATTTGACAATGAAAAATAGAGATAGAATGCCAAACTTCAAAAACAGTGAGGAAGGAATAAGAAATTGGGGGAACAGGCCATTTTGGAGTTTGGCAAAGGACAGGAGAGAGAAGATCCAGACAGATCCTCCTTGGAAAGGAGAAGAAACAGAGCTCATGTTCTTACTTTTGACTGCCATATTTATGATCTCCCCTTCCAGGTTCAAAAATAACCTTGATGGAGAAAATAACCATGAAAAAAAAAACTCAAAGATGGTTAAGAAATGAAATTTTTACCATTGAAAGAAATGAGAATAAATGTCAAAAGAGGTAGTATTTTCCTGATTATTAAATAACTTCTAGCAAGACAGTCGGAAATAGGTAAGTACAAGCAGTGGACTTACGATTGGGTAGAAATCAGGGATTGTGATATGAACGTGATTTTGAAAATCAAAATAACAGAGATAGTGGGTAATTTACTCACCTAATTAAGGCTCAAGTTAAGCTCAAGCCAGTACTTGCATGATGCCTACGGTGAGTGACTGGGGTCAATCTGTGTGCTCTCCTACTCCATCCCATCATAAGGAAATGCATTAAAAGAAAGAAATGGTCAGTTTCTCGTCTTTCTTAATGCATCACACGGATCAGATCCAAGCACAAATCTCTCTTAAAGAGCCTGGGTAAGCACCACAGGGTGCCGAGTAAAACAGACACAAAGAACCCCAAGGTGGCTTATTTAACTCACTAATTGTTAACTGGTGGGAGGTGGGCAATGGCAGGGAGTGGGAACGGGCCCGCCTTCTGCATGAATGAATTCAGCACATGGAATTCATGTTCATATTTACATTTACAGCTTACAGAATTTCTATGTCATTGACCCCAAGCTGATAAACATAATTACAAAGTTCATTTTAATTCCACAGACTCGGCCAATCTCATCAGTCTCCCCATTAGGTTTTCATATTAAAAGAAAGAGGAGAACAATGAGAAAGCATATGTTTATAGCCAAGAATAAATATAACAATAATAAAGGAAATAAAAAAGGAAAACGAATCTTGGCACAGTTACTTAAATTTTTCCACCTTTCTCATATGGATGGTTTCCAAGTTCTACCATTTCAAAGAAAACACCTCATCGAAGAACATGTAATTGCATGTTGTTTCCATTCTTTAAATGGGGGAAATGAAGCCTTTTCACATACACATCATCAGCTGTGCCCCAGGAAACCTTCCATTCTTTCCAAATTAGTTTTTGTATCATTAAACCAATCAGCATTAGGTGCTTAGGATTATTTTCTGGAATAAACCCTGAATCATTACCTATATCATGTATGTAATAAAATCAAATAATGACATCATTATTAGCACATGAGCACTGACCCTAAGTGACCAGGACCAAAAGAAATCAGGGCAGTCCTAATAAGAATCAGGCAGGATGCCTAATGAAAATCAAACAGCAAGCCTAATAAGAAACAATGTATTTTGCCTCTCTTTCAAATTCACTTTTGATTTGCTTTTCATGAGAATCCCTGTTTGAAGTGGAGCTCCCGCAGGCTAGAATTCTCAGGGCTAACTCTGAGATGAGTAACTCCCAGATGGTTCTCTGGGCCATTTGATCTAAGACAAGAACCACTCACTCATGCAGCAAGTATTTGTTGGACATTTACCATAACCATAGGATTCATCGTGGCTGTTTTTTATTCAACAAGCTTTTATTGAGCGCCTAGTACAAGCAGGGGAGGGCGCTAGGCTCAAAAGTAGAAAGAATAAGAGATGTCATAGACGTTTCTTACAGCGTATTCATTGTATGCCAGACACAAATACATATTCATTACTGATTAATAATTTAATATTCCCAGCAGCTCCATGAGGAAGTGCATGCTTTACCCCATTTCACAAGTATAGAAAATAAGGTTCATACAGATTAACAGACTTACCTGAGGTCATACTGCTAGGGAAGGGAGAAGGTGGTGGGGAAAATTCAATCTGTCACGATCTCAAACAGTACCTTAGATTCAGCTTGAATCATTTGTGATCGCTGATATTCCACCTTTTTTGGACCTACAGATGACAATTGTATTACCTCTCACCCAGAACAACTCAGAGTATGGTAGAGAAGATAGAAACGTAAACAGAGCACCAGAATAAAGGAGGGCTTGCAGTCTGATGATCATCCATATCACCATATGCATGCACCAGCCCTCTCCACTATCCTGTGGCCTTATCTGCAAGCTCAAATATCTTCACCTTCTGTCCCTACCTAAAATCCAGCCATGATAAGAGAGCACATAATGTGCTCATCTGTGCTTGTCTTTATCCTATTCTAACTAAGACTCCAACCACCCTTGTCATAACTCTCATAGGCCAGGTACAGAAAAGGTTCAGGTTTGTCAGTATTTGCCCTGCCCAAGAACAAGATGCAAGTATCCCAGACAGAAAGGACCTGGTGTGTGTCAAAGGAAACCAAGGATAAGCACATGGAAGATACCAAATAGAATTTTTGCAATATTATTTTATACAGAATGTTAAAACCTTGATCATATCATCAGACTCGAGGTTCATGCCATTAAAAGTAATGGCAAAAACCACAGTTACTTTTGCACCAACCTAACTAAAAATGCATGAACCCTGAGGGAAAATCAGGAACTTATTTATCTCTGAGGATGATTCCCTATATATGTTACATGTGTAAAAATCGATAGGATTGGTTGATTAACACAATTATTGCAGAGACTTCATCTTTTGCTTTCAAGACTATCAGCCCCTTGAAAGCAAGGGCCACACCTTTTAATTCTGAATTTTTCACACATTAATTGCACATACTGAAAGTTGCTTGGTTGGTTTGAGTCTCTAATAGTATTTGAAACTACTAGAGAGATAAACCAGGTAAGAAGTTGTGCCTGTAGCCTTGATGTTTGTAATCAAAAAAGGGCTGAGTTGCAGGAAACAATGTTTTATCAGTCAACCATTAAAAATATTCCACACGGTATTATACCTATGCAGAGGCACAACTGACCAACATGAAATACTTCATCTCTTTGGACAACATATCCCGTAAATTATGGAAAGAAAATGGTATTTTATGAGAGCCAGGCAACCTCATTTTCTAGGCAGCACATTTCATTCGTATTGCAGTTATTAATAGGTCACTTACAGGATTCATAACTGGTGCCACTGAGTGAAGGTACCCACACATGAACAATCACCGTGGCAAAGAGTAGTATATCTCAGTTCTTTCCAGAGCAGTAACTTTATCAAAACTATCACAGATGTCCTTTGAACTCCACTCTGACATTTGCTAATTGGATTTTAGGTTGTGTTCGCCAGAGTTCCTATAAGACTTTTTTTTAACTTGAAAACTTTCAAAATCTCCTTTTCAACTAATGAATTTTGCCTACCGACATTAGCATTTCCTCCATGGACTATTGCATGTAAAAGTGCCTGGTGGTGCTTTTGTAACTTTCACATCAGCTAGTCTCTTGCATGAGCAAACATATTCAATATGTTTAAAATTAGAAGTTGAAGAATACACAGGATGAGATGTCACTATAAAGTGAGCTAGGACAGATAATTAAGGATTAAAATCTAAACCATTACCTCTCGTGCAAGGTAGAGCAAGAAGCATGGATGTCTCATCTCCTTAGAGAAATACAGATACAATGTATCAGATAAGGTATTCTGTAGTTTTCATTACAAAGTTAATATTTATTTTACAGCATTGAGTTTATCTTACCAACATATCTCATTCAGAAATAGAAGAATTTCTTGATTTACCACATTAAAGTAAATATTGCTGTGAGATACGTGTTAAATTTTTAATAAAAACCACCCTATCTTTGTTGGATCAAAGAAAGCTGCTTCAGCTGAGATACAAACAAAACCAAATAAAAATACATAATTTCAAATACTGAGCATCACCACACATGTTGACCAGCCTGCCCAGGACAATTGCAGTTTTATGTGGCTGAGCATTTTAGAGCTTCAACTAAGTTTATTATAAGTCATAATCTCAGAGCTAAAAAATTCCAATCACCTGTGCTTGTAATGCTGACCCACAGGAGAGCACTTCAGAACTGCACGTACCTTGTGCCTGAACCATGCCCCCAAAAAGGTACAAAAGTGAAATTCAATTTAATTAGATTTACAAATATCATCCTTTGCCTGTGTGGGTATATGTGTAATACAGAAGATTTATTAGCATGGTGTGTTTTCTCTCTACAGGATAGAGTTAGATGTAAAAACTTAGTTTGTTTTCACTGATCCGTATTCCTTAAGTCAGCAATAAAAATTCTATTACCAAAAAGCAAAAATAACTGATATAGTGATCCTGATTTTTCTCCTTGTATCAAGGAGAATGACAAGTCAGCAAGCCCAGGAAAGGCAATTCTCCCCCTTTCCACCTCTTCATGAAGTGGTTCTCCAGCAGCCTGTAGTTAAGTCTCATGGAATCTCTTTCTCATCCTGAAATATGGATAGAGGGTACAGCACATGACAAAATGATCACAGAAAAGAAGATTGCTTCAAATCTTCAGGTTTAGAAGAATAAAGTCAAATCTTCAAAATTACAGCACATAAATCAAATAAGTACATTTGGGACAATATAACAGCTTGGCCTGGCCTCCTCTCTACTGCTCCCTACAATAGAAAAGCACCATGACCTAAAACTACACACTTTGCCTCCAGACTACCATGCATTTGCACCTCAGCTCTGTCATTTATTAGCTGTGTGACCTTGAGGAAATTTTATAACCTCTCTGTGCCAGAATTTTCTCATCTATAAAATGGAGATAATAATCATATCTATCTCCAAGGGTTGATATAATAATTAAATAAGTTAACATTTGGTAAGCTCCTAGAAAGAGTCTGGCACATAATAAATGACACTGTATAAGTTTTATTAAATAAAGTAAAATATTGGTTCTGCTGGCTCTCTTTATTTATATGACCAGAGAAATTCAAATATTGCCTCTTCCTCTAACTCCATGATTTTTCTGTCCCCCTTTGTCCAACTCATTAGCCTCTTAATCACAAGCAGAGATATTTTTTGTCTTAATTAAAAGAAAAGCTAACATTTTGTAAACATTCCATATGTGCCAGGCAATTATCTGTTAATTATCTCATTCAGTCCTCATAAAATCCAATGAAGTGGATGCTGTTATTATCCCCATTTGACAGATGAAGAAATGAAGGCACTGAAAAACTAGGTAAAGTGTGTATGATAACATACTTATTACGGAGCAGAATCAGGATTTGAATCCAGGCAGTGTTGAAATTTGTTTCACAGAAAGAATATATGCCACAGTACAAAAATATTCCCTAATGAATTTATGTTTTAAAGAATTACAAAAAAAATGTTTTAAAAATATCCCTTCTACACCAGTCAGGCTCACTGTGTATCAGCTAACACCCAGACAACCTGCAAATCCATTAGAATGATTGATCATTGTGTTAAAACCACTGAATTTGGGGATGGCTTCTTTTACAGTATGCTTATAGCAACAGTTCATAAATACAGGATTTGTGTGTGTGTATATATACATACGTGTGTGTGCGCATGTGTGTGTGTGTATATATATACACATATATATATATATATATATTTTTTTTTTTTTTTTTTTTTTTTTGAGATGGAGTCTCGTTCTGTCACCCAGGCTGGAGTGCAGTGGTGCTATCTCGGCTCACTGCAACCTCCACCTCCCAGGTTCAAGCAATTCTCCTGCCTCAGCTTGCTGAATAGCTGGGATCACAGGCACATGCCGCCACGCCCGGCTAATTTTTTGTATTTTAGTAGAGACGTGTTGCCCAAGTTGGTCTCAAACTCCTGAGCTCAGGTAATCCACCCTCCTCAGCCTCCCAAAGTGCTGGGATTACAGGCATGTAATCCTTTTGTATACTTTTGATAAATGAAACCAAAACCAAATTTGAAAATGTCTTGAAACAATGAAACAAAGAAATATTGAATGCTTACATAATTTTGGTAGCAAGAGAGAGATGTTAGGTTGACTGAATGCAACATAAAGCTTTTCCTTAAAAAAAAAAAAAAATCCTTTTCCTCTTTAATGTCTAGTTCTATATTTCAGTTAACACACTTTTGTAATCAACAACAAAGTAAAACTGTATATCTTACATAAGATCCAGAATTCCATGAAGTCAAGGAAAGTGCTTTGATAAAACTGTTCATACAGGTATGCAAAGACGGTAACCAAAACAAAGTTAAACCAGTCAACAATTGGAGAGGAGAAACATCAATAAGTATGATGACACAAGTGTTTCCAAAGAGACACATTCAAATGTCAAAGGCTTAGGGGATACTCTTGCAAAAACTGATGAAACTCTTGAGTAATTTTACAAAGATGACTTTTTTCATGATTGCACTATGCAAATAAACCAAGATAGCAACTCCTCTTCCAGGGGGCAGAGCTGAGCTATCTAAGCACAAGTAGAATTCTGTCCAAAACAGGGAAAAATTTGATTCACCTTTTGATATTTAGTTGAAAATAAAATGTATATTTGGTTAAATATAAGAACAATTATGCATATTTTTATAATTCTTAATTTTCTTTTTTAAGATAAAGCCTCACTCAAGTCATTTTTTCCTAATCTGACTTTTGCCAGGATGTGTTTTTTGGTTTGTTTGTTTGTTTTTCAGGCTGGAGTGTGATGGTGTGATCTCAGCTCACTGTAGCCTCAAACTCCTGGCCTCAAGTGATCCTCCCACCTCAGCCTGTCTAGTAGCTAGGACTTTAGGTGCACGTCATGACACTTGGCTAATATTTTTTTTTTTTTTTTTGGTAGAGATGGGAGTCTTGTTATGTTGCTCAGGCTGGTCTCGAACTCCTGGGCTCAAGCAATCTGCCCACCTCGGCCTTCCAAAGTGTTGGCCTTAGAGACACGAGCTGCTGTGGGTGACTAACCAGCACTTTTAAATGGATTAACTTTCAGAAGACTTTTTCTCTCCAGTTTCAATCATCCTCAGACAATGAGGTAAGGAGAACTTTCCTACATTTCTTTGAGAGCTTCCAGTAAGTAAGCCCGTCTAAGTCACAAAAAGATTAAAACAAGAGTAATTCTGCTATCTGGTGGCAAAACAGATAAACAACAAGAGCAACAAGGGATTGGATACCAAAGAAGGGGTCTAAGTCTTTATTACATTTCTTTAAAATGACACAGTTTCTGATTTCAGCTAAAAAGAAACAACTTAAATTTTGTCAAAGAATTATTAACATTAGGGATAAAGGATAGAAACTGAAAGGCTAGAATATTATTAAATACTATGTGCTATGTACTCTGGAAACCCTGCATTCCATTTAAGAATAAATTTGAATCATTAAGACCTTCCTTCACCAATCAAGAACTCTCCAAACCAATTCAATTGCCACAAAGATAAACTGGTCAATTTTCCATTGTTACATAAGTATTTCTGCTGACTTAGAACCATACAAAATGAATTTTAGAGCAGGAAGAGATCTTAAACAGCATCTAGGACATTCTCGTTTTACAGATGACAAGACAGAATCCAGAGTTAAGTGACTTGTCTAAGACCATACAACCTGTCAGAGTCAATGTAGGGTCTAGAATCTACGTCTCTCAACCAAAGGCCAACAGCATTCTTGCCTTGCTGTATGCTGAGAAATAGTACTGTTGTTACCAAAGAGAATTTCAACCAAAGCCCATTTCACCTCACCTATTCTCCTCAATGAGCTTATTTCTTCCATTTGAAAAGGGGTGGAATAGATATGTCAATGGTGAGTTTAATACTGTTTTCCATACTTAACAGAAGAGTGCCTTAAACCCACAGAGCAGGGCTGCAGGGAAAACAGTCTGTGGATTTCATCCGCCTCTCACTGCCACAGCCAGCACTCTGGTGCTGAACGCAGACTACACATGGTTCTCAAAGTGTGGTCCCTGGACCAGCATCATTAACATCAACGAGAATGTGTTAGAAATGCACATTCTTGGGTCCTATCTCTAAACTACTGGATGAGAAACTCTGAGAGTGGGACCCCTAACAATGTGTGTTTTAACAAGCCCTTTGGGTAATTCTGATTCATTAAAACCTGAGAACTACTAGTGTATATAACCAATATAGTGGCTACCTAACTAGAGTCTGGTGATGTTCCACCTGAGAGGTGGTGGCTGTGATATAGAAGTGCTGGCTTGCTTGGCAAGTGTGTTTTGTTACTTCAATTTTGAAGCACTCACACAAAACTTCCCTGATAGCAGTTGTTTCGATTTGCTAGTGGGAGCCCATTCCTGCTTTTATTCAAGATTTGGGGGATTTTTTGTTTTGTTTTGCTTTATTCTCCACAGAATATGTGTCTTCCTATCAATGCAGAAATAGATGATCAGAAGGGAGGAGAAATGTCATAGGCGCGCAGAGACCAGTACAAAAGACATCTCTATTGCCTTCTCTTTCTCTCCTTTTTCTACCTCCTCCACCTCTGGTTCCATCTCTGCCCTCTGAGCCACGACCATCTCTTCAACCACAATTGACTCTCTTGTCTCCATAAATGCTGCTTATGTGCCCCTGTTCCTTCAGCTCCCATGACCGCCACCTCTGCCCCTTTTCACTTCACTTTTTCACTGCCGTAACATCCACATTTTGGCTGCCAATTTGACTACACAATCCCTTAGCTTCAGAAGATCAAGTAATCTCATTACCTACAAGAGACTTAAGCCTAGTCAGGTCCATCTATTACAGATTAGAAGACACCCATGTTTGAGAAAGTTAAACAAATTATTTAGTATTATTCAGCTCTTCCAATTAGATAGATAAGGTTATATTTTTTTCTCTTATGTAGATGTTTTACTTGAATCCAGCACTTTAGCACCTGAGTAGCATGTTAAAGCTTGGTTTTGTCCTTATATAGGTATTCTTCCTAGCTTAGATTCATCAAAAATTTTTTCTAAGCCTGCCTTTTATATTTTCAACCAGGATTTATTAAGAATAGTCAGAAGCCTAAAGTACTTAGTCTACCTGAGACTTTTTTTGAGGCCGAGGTGGGCGGATTACCTGAGGCCAGGAGTTTGAGAACAGCTTGACCAACATGGAGAATCCCCGTCTCTACTAAAAACACAAAAATTAGCTGGGCATGGTGGCAAGCACCTGTAATCCCAGCTACTCGGGAGGCTGAGGCAGGAGAATCGCTTGAACCTGGGATGTGGAGGTTGCAGTGAGCCGAGATCACTCCTCTGTCTGCACTCCAGCCTGGGCAACAGAGTGAGACTCTCTGTCTCAAAAAAAAAAAAAAAAGAAGGAAGGAAAAAAGTGAAATAACATGTCAGATACCAGTAAGCACCAAGGAGAAAATGAAGCAGGGAAGGAGAATACAGAGTGTCAGGGAAGATTACAATTTTAAGTAATGTGGTCAAGAAAGATCATTAAGAGGGGTGATTAAGATATTTTAATATCTTTGGAGGCTCTCATGTGTTTTGCTAAAACGTCAAGCATGTGTTTGACAGCACTAACCTCTTAGGTAATTTTTGTTGAGGAGTCACTAAAAACCATTTGTTTAGCCATACATTCTGGAATTTTCTAGAATTTAATATCACACTTATTGGCTTGTACTTTCCTGAATTTGCCCTTTATTTTCTCAGCATCTGTGGTAATATCAGAGATGCCAGTAAGAAAACACAACTACTGGCATACAAAAATAGATAGAAAACGTAGTGTCACTTCAGAACTATTTGTTTCCCAACGCAGAAAAATACCATGGAAGTTACCATTTAGAAAACATGTTTTGCCCTTCTATGCCCTTACCTACTGAAAGAAAAAATATCAGTGTTTATTATTATTATAGCCAGCTTCACAATCTACTAAAAACTCAGCAATAAACTGTGAAATGGCCACATGGATAGAAGAGAAAAATTGTGGGAGGAAAACAGGCTGAACCTTTATAACATCCTTTACAGAGAACTGTATTCACCTTTTTGTCCCAGCCTCAACTAGTAAAGGCATAATTTATTTATCTGGAGCACCTCAAGTCAGATATAGTGTCTGCATTGTCCGGGAGATATCTTTTTATGCCGTTTTATGGCTTGGTTCACACAGGAACAATGAGTTCAAGTAATCTGGCCAAGGTCATATGCCGAGAGTTTCTGGTTTTGTCTATTTTGAAACAGGAGAACTTAATGGTTTCTTCTTTTTATTGTACTCACCAGAATCCATCGTCTCTCTCTTTACTTCTCTGCCTGATTTTACAGAAAAAAAGAAGAAGTCTTGAAATCCTTAACTGCTATGACTGTTTTGGTCATTTTAGTTCTTCCAAATTTGGCAGTAACACAAATTGCTTGACATCTAATATCATTTAGTCAGTGTAAAATGTTTACAAAAATGAGGCATCATTGTTTCCAGAAAAAAAAAGCGGGCGGTGGGGGGGAATGCTGTGGGGATGCTTGGTAAAAAAAAAAAAAAAAAAAAAAAAAAAAAAAAAAACAAGTCCTGTAGAATAAACAGTATCTTTGAGTCAGATTTCCCAGGGATTTATGCAAAATTTGATGATGTAGCTTTGTTTGGAGAAGATTTCTGGTGATGAGCCAAAAAACTTCAAACTGTACTGGCTTCTGTGCAATAGAAAATCTTATTTTTTGCTTTCTTTCTATTTAGCGATTTTTCAAAATGATTGCTTCTGACTCCTAATTGTCTAATTGTCTTACTACACCAAATTAGAACCTTACTTCTAGAGTTCTTTCTCCAGTCCAAAATTCTCTCCTTTATTTTTTCCTGGTTTTTTAGAACTAGTCCTGGAGTCAAACCCTGTCTTCTTTAGTTATGTCCTGGGTGCCGTGTGTGAACATAAGCCAGTTATTTACCTCTCTGAAACTTACTTTCTGCTAAAATAGCCACAAATAGTACAAAAACTCTTTGGATGGGTTATTTTGAGGATCAGATAATAAATATGATATTACTGACAGTAATTGTTAAATCAATGTTAGTTTCTTTCTCACCAAAAATTTGCCTCGTTTGCTTAAAACAATGTTTCCTGTTACAAAAGTATTATGAGATAATTGTCAGAAATCTAGAAAATAGAAATAATTAAAATGAATAAAATTTAAATTATTCATATTCCTAATAACCAAAGATAATCAGGTTAACAGATTGGGTGTATCTTTCCAATCTTTTCTTCTACAGGTACATATAGTACTTACTTTTTTATTATCACTACCTTAACTCATTATTAAAGTATAACATACATACAAAAAGTGAATAAAGCAATGACTTTTCACAATGAACACACCCAATATCACTAGTTTTTGATGTGCTTTTGGACTTAATGCATGGGGGCCATGACCGTGTAGCAGAGGGTTGGAGCCAGGCTCTGAAGCCATAATGCCTGAGGTTGAATACTGCCCAGCAATTTCCTAGTGATGTGACCCAGGATACATTATTTAACTGTTCTAGGTCTCCGTTACCTCATCTGTTGAATAATCATCGTTTCCCCCATTATGAAGATTAAATGAGTTAATGTAAATAATTTCCTTAAAATAATGTGAGACATATAGCACACATCCAATAGGGAGAGTAATTATTAGTATTGTGCAATATCTGGAGAACTTTTTCTCTCACAATAATTAAACTTTCCCTCCTGTGCATGAGAGTCATTTTTTTTCTTTAGGAATTTGGTTAGCTCCCTAAATAGCTTCTCTGCTTTCCTCATTGCAATTAGCTAAATGGAAAGCAATCGTGATCTCACGATAAGCCTCATGTTTACATTTGAGATCAGATGCCCTCACCCGGTACGAAGACCTCAAAGCAGCCCCAAATACACCCTAACCCATCTTTCCAAGCATAAATCCTTTTGTTGCCTTCTATAAGCGCTCCTAAATCAAGTTGCTCACTTACCTTTAAATACATCTTGTTCTTTTCCATCTCTGGCTTTTGGGGCTTCCATCTCCCTGCCTCCTGGAAATGCCTTTTTCGATCATGTTTTCCAAACTCCCGACATCCCTTTAGGTAGAGCTTCCTCTCACCTCTGAATTTAGTATTGCCCCCATTTGGCAATCCCCATGCACTGCCATATTAATATCGTAGCAGTTCACATGTGTATTTGGCACTTATAAAACACCTTCACATACAGAGTCTCTTTTGATCTGCCCAATAATCTGATGGGATAAATAAAGCTGTGATTATTATCCTCACTTTAGTATCAAGGAAACTGACTCTTTGTCATGAAAACATATCCAGCCTAGAATGAAAGTTCCTCCAGACTGAAGACATTATATTTCTCTTCGTTTTCTTGACCACAAGACATATTTACTCAGGAACTGATGATCTCCTACCCAAATAATTGTTATCAATACAAATAGCAAATTTTTTGTGCCTTCTGCATATCTCTGGGCTAAACACATATGGTTATCATTTATTTATTCAACAAGATGTTAAATGTCTACTATGTGCCAAGCACTGCATTCCATCTGTGTGTGCTAGGGGCTTGTTTGTGTGCCTGTCTTCCGGTTATGTGAAACAGTACTGTATTACATGCTAAAAGAACCAAATTCAACTACTACCTCTCTGACATACGTACATGCAGACTTCCCTTGTTCATTTCTGGACCTCAATTTCCTCATCTACAATAGAAAGATAATAATCTCTGATCTGACTACATTGCAAGATTATTATGAAGATTATTATTATTATGAAGATTAAATAAGGTGTACAAGTGCTTCAAACACTTTATAAAATATAATCGTATCAGTGTTATGCATTTGTTATGACATGGTCCAAAAATCCAGTTAAGAAGACAAGAAATGTACATAAGAAGACACGTTACAACATAAAATGGCCTGTGCAAATGTTTAATAGAATGGTGGAAGGTGCAAATATATAACAACTTGAAAAATGAGAAGGTAACACTGTGCCTTTAAATTCGGAAGATTAAAACATTTTTCCAAATCTTAGTTTGTCCTCCATTTTATTAATGTTTAAATCATGAAAATATTAATTATTCTTGTGGGAATTAACTGTCAACCAGAAATAAGATTGTCTATTTGGATTTTTTAAATGTTTCTAATACCCTGTATTACTGTGGCAGTACTTCACCCAGGCTCATTTCATTCTTCTACACCTATTCCAATGGAATTGCAAGAGTTATTGCCCCCCCGGACTTCCGAGGTGGAAAGAATAGGAGAAAATGTAAGGAAGCTGCTCTTTGATCTCCGCGTACATCAATTACAGGTAATAAATCCCCCAGCAGTTGAAGCTAAGACAGAATCTCAAAAGCACATGGACTTTTCCTATTAGAAAATATAAACCAAATAGTGACTATTTGTTGTTTAGATTTATTTTGTGAGTAATGTAACTGAAGAAACAACCCAGCATTGAAGGATGTATCATTTTTAATCTCAGCACTTTTAGCTACTGCCAACACCAGATAGAGTATCTTATTGCAATAATTCAAGGATTTCTCTATTAGTTTCTCTAAGCCCTTAAAGCAAATGAAGCTCTTATGATATAAAACACCTTCTTTCTCTATTTTTTTTCTCAGCTCTCAAGCCTAAATGCATTTCAGGGTAGAATTTTAAATGAACTAGATAAATGAAATTCTATCTAACTGTATTAATTTTTGACACTCTTTTTATGATTCTTTTAAAAAGAACATAGAAACGAATTGCAGCTCGGGCTGCTGTACAGTCATGATGAATAGCATGCTACAAATAATATTTTTTTCAAACTTTTGAAAGAACAATTTAGATTTTTAATCTCTTAGGTGGGTTTACAAACACCCTATATCGATAACTGACCAAGGAGCTATGAATGAGGTTTCTTAAACAAAGAAAAGCATTCGTCTACTAAAGGAAGCATTTTCATACTTTTTCTCCCTATTGTTTAACCTTTTGTTCCCATCACAAATATCTACACGTAGTTTTATCTCTGACCTTGAGGGACTGTGTAGTTTTATCGAGGCTTCCTTTTAGATCATAGATGACCTTCAGCTGGTATCATTGAGCTCTGACCTGCCTCAGTGATCTGCTCACACAAAATACATATGCTGAGCAGTGCTGGTGTGTGCAGTAGGGGTAAGTGAATTATTTACAAAAATTTGAGTTGACACCTTTTATCAAATGTGGAAAGATGAAGACAAAACAGCTGCTATTGCTGTCGTAAGCAATCTGCTGGTGATTGAATAAAAGTGTCAAGAAAATGGCTGCTTGATGGCCTTTTGTTCTCCCTCATCCAGCTTGATGTTAGTTTGAGCTGTCAGTTAGGAATCACGGCAGTGTGATTTATCAATAGACTGAGTGACCTTCTATTTTAGCTTGTGATAGAACTAGAAGACAGCACCCTCTACTGCGAATACACAGCACTTCCTCTTAGTGTGCCATTAGTCCGAGTGGTTGGTTTGCACTTGCTAGCAGCAACTTATCCTTATGATAATTACGGCTTTTAAATTTTTGTCCTGTTTCAATTGCCTCCACACATTTATTAAAAATTAGTAAAATCCAAAAAAAACTTCAAGCATATTTCTACACCTTCCAGCAAACCAATTTAGAAAATCAGTATTTGAGATAAAATGCTTCCTCCTCGCTAATTAAACTGCAGAATAAGGAAACATTATCTTTGATAGCAAACTGAATCTTTAAACAGTGTTTGGATTATATTGATATTAATAACCCATTTGCATTAACTCAAATTGTTTTATAGTCTCTATATAAAGAAGGATTTAGACTTGTTTTTTTGCCATAATATTGTGAACTCCTCAGGGAAAGATATTATTACCAATCAGAGCTTTGTGGATCCTTGAGTGATATGAAATCATAGTGGACCAAAATCTTATAAATGAACATTTCTTCTGCCATCATGTAGAATATCATTATGCATTTTTAAAGTAGGTTTTTTTGTTTAATAGATATTTATTTTATCCCAACCTCAAATAAGGTGAAAGTAAATTATGAGAAAAAGAATATTATAGCAGCTATTGAAAAGGAAATATTGAGCATATTTAAATGAATTAAAACAGTCTTGTCTGATTTCCAATAGCACATAATCTTTTAATGTTCAGATCTAATTTGCTACAGTGTGTAGCAAATTTTAGTTCTTTAAAAAACTGTTTATATATTTACATACATGCTATTTCACATGCAGTTTTTTTTAACATTTCATAGTAACTTTGTATTTTAACTTCTCATCTTATATTTTTAAATTAAATATGAAAATCACTGTTAGTATTATTTTGTTGGCTGTAAAACACACTCAACTACTTAAAGATATAATATGGGACCATGTCTTTCTCCAGTCTGTCTGAGATGTAGTTTGCATTGCACCATAGATTAGAGCACACCAGGTTAGGAGTATATAAAAATACATACCTAACTAGTTCACAAAATTTTCACTTTGTATTCAATGCCTTTCCTTCCCTGATTCAATTCAGACCATTAGGTATTTACCTCATTCTCACTTAAATCCACAGAAGCACTACAAACAGATCCAAACTTAGGGTTCAGACCTCAATTCCTCGCCTGAGCTTTGACTTTTTCTTTTCCACCCTAATATACATACACACCATGACTTGTTCATAAAAGCTCTGCAGCAAAGTTGAATAATATGTAAATTTTATGTTGTAATGAATTAGGTCCTAAGATCTCTAAAGGTCAGACACCTGGTATAATACATCACATTCTTTAATATCAACTACAAAATAACTGTAATAAATTTTTCCAACACCACATCCTCACACACTGTTACCCACAAGGAAGCACCAAAGGAAATGTGTCATTTGTCAAAACATGCAGAAAAACTGGCATGTGTACAAGTCACTTTAAAAGTAATGCTCAGGTTAGAAATAGCTTTCCAAATGACTGTTTTGTGGTTAAACAAAGAAAAACACATTAATACTTAACTAAAATTATCTCCTGATACGCAAAAAGAAAAATAAATAAATAACAATCTGGGATACACGATAAAATGGTTTTAATTAGTTACAGAATAATGTATAATTCACAGGCAAAGAGCCTTATTTGATTATCCATAAGGAAAAATTTAACAGGCATGGAAATTTAAGCATGGATGAGTGAGTGAGCTATTATAAAAATGTATAGCTATCTGAGTTATAGAAATTTGATAGTTGCTATTAAATTAAAAATATTTATTTCTTTTATAATGCTATTTGCAAGCTTTAATTACAAGTCTCTATTATAAGAACTTGTCCATTATCAAGAGAAGGAAAAAAGATTTACCTGCAAATAAAGCAGATTTTGGGGATTAAAGAAAATATAAACTCATATCACTTCATGTTCTCATTCCCATCCACACCGTGTCTGTATTCTCCAGTAGTGTATTTTGTTAACTTAAGATACAAGTGAAATGGGTGTGTATGCAGAAATGTCCCACTAGGATTTCTAGAGTGGACCCAGCTAGGTCTCTGATATATTACCTTTAATGTTATTTAAGGTATGTCCTTAAAATATACATTGTAAGTGATTATTTTACATATACCCTCTGGTTTGGCAATAAGTTTTTTGATAGGGATTAAAACTGTATTTGCAAAACCACTGAATATATTTATCAATTTAAATAATATTTGTGCTTTAAACTTAAATATGCTTAGGAAAGACTGTGACCACTTTAACAACCAGTTTCATTTTTTCCATTATATTCGATAATGGTTTTGTTAGCATGTACAGATGGTATCAGTCAATAGTCACAAAATGAAGTGGAAATGTTGTCAAGATCATTAACAGGCACCCCATAAGTTAAAAAAAAAAAAAAATGAAACCAGCAGTTTTAGTATTTGAAAGTTCTGGAAAATTGCCAAAATCCCACCCTTTTTAGTGCATATACATATAGTCAGCCAAAATATTCATAACCTTTATTGCCAAATCTAAAACGGACTTTCTAAGCTGGGGCAAATGTGTTGGCATGAACTCCCCCAACAAACAGCTGAACACCTGTTTTCTTGCTCCAAACAAACCCAAGGTAAATCTCATTAGACAAACTGAAGAAAGTAAAGAGATCAAGAGCGAACCTTCCGGTGTTTTAATTAATTTGTTCAAAATGGGCAAAGAACAAAGGAGCAATTTAAGGAAAAGAAACATATAGTAATCACAGGAAGGCAATTTAAAGTACATCGACCCCCCAAACATGTTTTAGACCATAACACATAATGCTCATGAAGCTGTAGTAAGAAGGACATGCTCATACTCCGCTGGTAGAAGTATACATTTCTTTACCTTTCTGGAATGATTTAGTAGTAGGTATCTGCTAGGCAATTTGTCAGTAAGAGCCATTCGTTCTTTCATTCAACAAAGGATTATTAAGTGCTTGATTTGTGCCTGACAGTGAAGAAAACAGGCAAAAACTCCTGCCCTCGTGGAGCTGATATTCTGATGAGGAGATGCAGACAATTAACAAGCAAATAATTAAATAGCCAGCATGCCAGATGTTGGTAAGAGGTATGGAGAAATTATTTGTATTTGCAGGGGAGGTGGCATAGATGTCTGGCTACTTCAAATAGAATGATTAAGGGTAGAATCAACCAAAAAGGTGTAATCGGAGCAAAGACTAGAAAGAAGTGAGGGTTATTGAGGGGAGGAGCCCCAGTTATGGTTGATCTCAGAACCCTGCCTAGACTATAGTCCACGCGATCAGCTGGGCGCATTGCTAGTCAGTATTGTCAGGAAGACCCCCAACCAGCATGCTCTCTGCTCTGATGACCATATGGCAGATCTGCTACCTTAAATGTCCCTCTACTAGGGAACCCAATACCACCTCAGTGGGGCAGGCATCCTGTCCCAGGGATGTCAGCAGTCCTCCGTGCTGACAGGTAGCCAGGCCACAGGGGTAGGGCAGACAGCAGGACATAGATAGCCATTCGTAAGCCTCTGGGCAGAGGGAGCCCTGCCCACGATGACATCCCCATGAGACTGCAACCTGTCCTCACCCTTCCTATCATGGCTCTAGTGCTCTCGGAAAAAACTCACATTAGTGCTCTTCATCTATCCTAGTGAATTAAGCAGGAATCAAAACCAAATATGTTTGAAGTTATTAATCAGTAGTTTATACTGTAAAAGAAATATTCAGTGGAAAGGCAGGATTGCAATTTGTATTTACAATTTTTACATATACGGATGTGCATGGAAAACAGATACAATAGAATGACACTAATGTATGAGCAATAGTTACGAAGCACGGGTCAGCAAACTATGGCCCAAGGCACCAAATCTGACCCAGTGTCTATTTTCGTGCATAAAGTTTTATTGAAAGACAGCCCATTCATGTAACTGCTTTCGCGCAACCACAGAGTTGAATCGTTACAGCAGAGACCATATGACTTACCAAGTCTAAAATACTATCTGGCCTCAAAAAAAGCTTGCAGGTCCCTGGTCTGTAGATTTGGATTACAGACATTTTAATTTCCTCCCTATGTCTCTGTCTTTTCTGTCTGTTCTGCAGATAAAAATATATGGTGGTTATAGTCAGAAACAAAAGGTATATAAATAATTTTGTTCATTTCCATTGTTCTGGGAATATGCTATTAAAGAATGAATGGTTACTATCAAATCCAGTTTGGTCATCATCCATAGTTAAATAGCTCATAATGGGGGCTATAAAATTACCATTTATGTCACAAACATTTGTTGTTAGCATTACTACGTTTCAGGCACTGCTCTAAATGCCTTACAACTGTAAACGCATCCAATCCTCATAACAATTCTATGAGATAGAAATTATTATTATCCTTACTCACAGATGAGAAAACTGAGAAACAGGGGAGTTAAATAATTCACCCCTGGACACAGAACACATGCCCATTCATTGGAGCCAGTGTTCAAATCCAAGTCGTCTGGAGCCAAGTCTACACTACACCTTGTGACTGTTTAATTCTTGCATCACTTTCTTACAAGGAAGATGTTCTTTGTTTAGGGTAAAAATTAGTTTTCTCAAGTTAATAGCTAAAGTTCAAAAACTTTTGCGGAGGCTGAAAGGGGGAAGAGGTGGGTGGGAGAGAGAACAGAAGGAAGAATGTAGGAGATTAAATTTTCATAGTTCAGACTTTTTTTTTTCTTTTTTTTTTTTTTTTTTGTGAGAAGGAGTTTCACTCTTGTTGCCCAGGCTGGAGTGCAATGGTGCGATCTCAGCTCACGGCAACCTCTGCCTCCCGGGTTCAAACGATTCTCCTGCCTCATACTCCCAAGTAGTTGGGATTACAGGCATGCACAACCATGCCTGGCTAATTTTGTATTTTAGTAGGGACGGGGTTTCTCCATGTTGGTCAGGCTGGTCTCGAACTCCCGACCTCAGCTGATCCACCCGCCTCAGCCTTCCAAAGTGCTGGGATTACAGGTGTAAGTCACCACGCCCAGCCAGTTCAGACTATTTTTAAGATAAGTCACGAAAAGGAGTCTGCTAAGTGTTCCCTAAAGAAAAATAACCAATAGGATATGTATGGAAAGACAGAGAGAGAGAGAGATACAGAGAGGGAGAAAAGAAATGAAGGAATTGACTCATACGATTATGGAGACTGTCAGGTCTGAATTCTACAGGGTAGGCCAGCAGACTGGAAACCCAGGGAAAAGCTGATGCGGCTTGAATCCAAAAGCAGTCTGGAGGCAGAATTGCTTCTTTTTCTGGTGACCTCAGCCTTTTTCTCTTAAGGCCTTCAACTGATTGGACAAGGCCCACCTCATGATGCAGGGTAGTCTGCTTAGTAAAGTCTATTGACTTATGTGTTAATTTCATGTAAAAAAAAACACCTTCACAGCAACACCTACACTGATGTTTGACCAAATATCTGCCTGCCATGACCTAGCTAAGTTTATACAAAAGTAACCATCACATCTGGGTAAACAAACCAGAGAAAGGGAAAGAAAAGAAAGAGGACAAAGGCAGACAGCTGTAGTTAGTGCAATGTGGGATTCAGGAAAGAAACACATACTCCTCTTCCCTCAAGGAGTCTACCGGCTATTAGGAGGAACAGACAAGCTGGCAGGAAAGGTACAGCTGTAGGTGGGGTCATGCCGTGACTCTAAACTGGGATGTGGACACATCTGAGTATAGGTAGCCAGTGGGTGGACAGGCAGCCTGGGGAATTGGCTTGAGGGTTTAGCTTAGAGGTGAGGGGAGATGGTGGGTGGAGGAGAAGTTGGGAAGAGCAACAAGGAGGCCATAATCTAATCCCTGATCTTGTGCTGCAGGCAAAAGCAGAAAGCCCTGTCTCCAGAAGGCATTCCATGACCCTCCACAGCACCAGCCATGCCACTTTGGTGAGCAGAGGTCCATGTCATGCAGAAGAGGAACCCGGGGGGCCCTTGCTTCAGCTCCCACGGTGAAGATTCCGAAGACCTAAACCACTTTTAGGTCTTAAGGGCTTGTAGCTTAGGGAGGTTTAGGAAACAAGACTCACTGCATTCTCACAGTAGTACCAGTGGGGTCTCAAATGAGTGTCAAATAGGGGTTTAAGCAACAGACGTGGCTGAGATCAGATGGGAGGTTACTGAACATGAGCACATGTCAGACTTACCTGGAAAATGTCCACAACAACTGATGAGCCTATATGGAGTTTATTAGGGATTTGGGGTTGGTTTAGTGCTCCTATCACCCCATTAGTACACATAGGCTTAGAAAACGTTGGTGATAGAGCACTCTGTGATACCTGTTTCTGTTTTGTCTTATTTTGTTTTGTTGTGGAGGTTTTGTTTGTTTGGTTGGTTTTGGGTTTTTTTGAGTCAAGGTCTTGCTCTGTCACCCAGGCTAGAGTGCAGTGGCATAATCATGGCTCACTGCAGCCTCAACCTCTTGGGCTCGAGTAATCTTCCCACGTCAGCCTCCTGAGTAGCCAAGACTACAGATGTGTGCCACCACTCTCGGCTAATTATTTTATTTTTTTTGTAGAGACAGGGTCTTGCTATGTTGCCCAGGCTGGTCTCAAACTCTTGGCTGCAAGTAGTCCACCAATCTCAGCTTCCCAAAGCCTTGCAATTACAGGCGTGAGCTACCACACCTGATCTGTGATGCCTGTTTTGATGAACTCATGCACAGTGTGGAGCAGAGGCAAGGTGCCCTGAGAGGCCTTTGGAGTTTGGACAACTGCATGTAATTCTGGGGAACTTGAGCATGGAACATGCAGGGGAGTGAAGGTTGAGTGACAATCATTGCTTTTCTGGGTTTGTAGACCTTTTCAGATTGAGTTTTTGTATTAGTCTGTTTTCACACTGCTGATAAAAACATATCTGAGGCTGGACAATTTACAAAAGAAAGAGGTTTATTGGACTTACAGTTCCATGTGGCTGGGGAAGCCTCACAATCATGGCAGAAGGCAAAGAGAAGCAAGTCACATCTTACGTGGATGATGGCAGGCAAAGAGAGAGAGCGCTTGTGCAGGGGAACTCCTCTTTTTAAAACCAACAGATCTCGTGAGACTTATTCACTATCACGAGTACGGCATGGAAAAGACTTGCTGCCATAATTCAATTACCTCCCACCAGGCCCCTGCCACAACACGTGGGAATTCAAGATGAGATCTAGGTGGGGACACAGCTAAATCATATCTGTCTTTTTCAGATTGAACCAACGAACTACAGTGATTCTTCCTTCCCGCTCCTTCCACCCACTACTCTCCCTATCAGGTCACTGCAAATTTGTATTCCTTAATGTTCGTCCTACTCCCAGAGAAAATTTTGGTATTCATTTGCAGATCAGTAATTACCAAATGTGTTTGATTGGAAACAAAAGTAGAATGTAAGCACCATGTTGGTCAGGCTGGTCTCGAACTCCCGACCTCAGGTGATCCGCCCACCTCAGCCTCCCAAAGTGCTGGGATTAAAGGTGTGTGCGTCAGGGCAGGGATTTTGTTTTCTGTTGCTCACTGTTTTACCCCCGGTTCTTGACAGAGAGTAGGCAGACAAGATATGTTGCAAAGACAAAAGAAAATAAAAATGAGCTCAGTCTCCTTTTATGTTGGATATCAGTAACTACTTATCACACAGAGGGAAGCCCAGAAGATGTAAAATTGCTTATCAGAGTGCCTGGCACATGGTAAGGTATCAGCAAATGCCAGCTGTTTTTACTTATATAAAGAAAAATAAAATCCAGGAAAAAAATATTAAGTTGCTAGGAATGTAGTAGGGGTCAGATTATGAGGGGTCTCTGTATTAAGACGTTTAAATTTTATCCAAAGGCATAAGGTGTTACTTTCAGAGAACTTCAAGCAGAGGAATACATGGTATGAGTTACATTTTAAGGTGACTTTTCTTGTAGCAATATGAAGACTAAACTGAAGTGGAATTTTGAAAAGTCAGGACAATAGAAAGACAACAGATTGGAGAGGTATTGGGGAGGTAAAATCAGCAGGCATTGTTAAGCAATTCAAAGAAAAGAAGAAAAAAGGCTCAGTGAGAGAAAACACAGCATGAGCACTTTAGGCTTAAGAGAGAATTTCTGGGAGGCTGAGGCAGGAGAATCACTTGAGCCCAGGTGGTGGAGGTTGCGGTGAATGGAGATCGCACCTCTGCACTCCAGCCTGGACAACAGAGTGAGACTCCATCTCCAGAGAAAAAGGAGAAAGAGGATTTCCACAAATATATAAATGGTTTACCAAGAAAGCTCATGCAATCTTCTTTCCTGAAGTTCTCTAAAAATGAGATGAAGCCCTCTTTCTTTGGTACCTGAAGGCGTGGGCTTGATCCAAAGTTGATCCACTCTTTTGATGCTATGATTTCAATAAAAAAAATCAAAAAGGAGGTATAACAGTGTATAGAAATAATGTGTAGTATTTGTAAGGCTTTAATGATATACACATTTTGTCTTTACATCTCCATATATTGTTTTTATTTACTTACAGAACTTTTCCCATTCACCTTTAAGTATGCTATCATTCTGTGCCCGTGATTTCTTTCCAATCATGTTCTCATTATATCTCATCACTTTACAACAATGACATTGCTGCACAGTGACTTCATTACTGTAAAGAAACAATATGAGTTTACAGCTGAAAAAATATATATTTAAAAGCATAAATTATGGCTGCTGTCAAGAAAACAGACATTAACACTGAAACTTAGAACATAATGCAGAAATAGGTTAGGTTCATGCTACCTGAAATCATTGTGGACCTTGAATGTTTTGTCTACAGATAACTCACCCAAAAGTTATTTCATCTTTTTAAACAATGAAACTGGGTGAATCACCCTATATTGCCTTTTGTCAGGTCTTTTCTCCTCCTGATACATGCCACACTGATATTAAAATATGTTATGAGAATTATTGAAGGCCAGTGAAAGAGATGTTAGTATAAACTAGCTTGCATAAAAAACCAAAGCAATTATAAATACATACACTAATAGAAGTCTTTAACCTTGTAAAAAGTCCAAGGAAACTTATCCAACATCTAAAAAATATGATGTTTTAACTGCCATCTGCTAGGTAAAATTACAACCATATCAACTTTTTAATTGGGTACAATTTTGGTCCTGGGAATCTCTTAACAGACATGTTTTTGCCTGGAATGATGGGCCTCAGAGACAGAGATCCAGGAGAGAGCTGTGTACAAATAAAGGGTGCTTGGCCATTTTATTGGGGATATTGGAGTGGAAATCTATAATTAATTCAAGGAGCTAGAATAGATGAGCTCAAAGATTACCTACCACTTAGAGATTTCCAAATCTATAGAAAACACACACACGTACACACCCTGAAAACACCGACACTCCAAAATAACCTTCCTTCCCAAAACTTCAATGTTTTCTTCTGTGTGTATCTGTGTGTTTGTACCTATATCTACATATCTATATTTAGGTAGATACATGTATGGACATATATATCCATATGACTTCTAGATTCTTGAGTACTTTAATTATACATCTATATGTATAAATAGATATACATATCATAAAATTAGGCACACTGACTCATCAATGTTTCAGAGCTTTTATCTACATATAATCCTACAGAAAAATAAAATTATATAAAGAAAATGTATCTAAGAGCATGTATTCCTAAATATATTAGCAAGATCAAGTCTCCTCTGCTGAGAATCGCAATAGGACAGTCACTCTAGTGTGGTTCCAATATAAGAAAACACAACATTTTCCATTGTTTTCTTTTTATTTGTATATAGTAATCTACTACATATTTCCTAATTATTGACGATTTTTGCAAACAGAAAACTAAGAGGATCATGCCTATCAGATACAAAGAAATATTTTCCTAATATCAAATACAGACTATTGTTCCTATATTTCATTATTTCACTGCTAAAGGATCTGCATATGTGATAAACAAGCAGACTCTTTGAAGAGTGATTTGTCATGTTTACCAAAACGTGAGGTCTAATTTCTGTTAAAATATTTTTCAATATTTTTAATGAATTTTAATAAAGGTTTATCAGGCGCTTGTTATGGTGCAGAACTTTTATTAAATTCTGTGATCCATAAAACGTTTTTTTGAATGACACATAGTTTAGTTTTTCATTTAGAGGCTATAAAAGTGTTCACAAAAGTTATGTTGAAAAAAAGTGATTGAAAGTGCTAAAACACTGTACAGAATATAAAATCCTTTCATAGACTTTTTATGACACATGAAACATGAGTCTTAAAGGTTTAATGTTACTGACTTTTATACAAGGCTTTTTAATTCTTGATTCCAGTTATGGTTCTGCAAATGAACTGTGACATTAAAAGGAATCAGGCTGGAACTGCCTGGGCTCACTTTCTAGATGAGCTCTGACTGGCCATGAGGGGTTTGCTCTAGGACCCACCACCCACAACTGATTAACACCCACTTGCTTTTGTGGAGCAGAGGAGTGAGTCTGCTTAACAGATTCCCTCCTACCTAAATTCAGTATTAATGTTGGGGAGGGCTCGTAGGTTACTATTAGCAAATACGAAGTGTGAAGGATGACCATGTCTTGATCCTTGTTTCTTTAATTCTGTACACTATTTACTGCTATCATTGTAATGTTGTCTTGGTGAAATATGGAACCGATATTGCTGTCTGTCCCGTTATAATAATGAATAGAAATTCAGTTTGGCTCTACCTTGGGGAGTTTCAAGTCAAGGTACTGACTGGTCCAGTACAGAAGACAAATTTACCATGTTCTGTTCATTTAAAGCATTGTATTCAACCAAATGAAGTTGCCATTTTTGTAGTTAAAATGATTAAAACCTTAATTTCTTATGACTCACCTTAATTTTCCAACACTGAAAAACTACTGTTTCACAAGTCACAGTGGTGGTTTGTGTTAAGAGAAGAATAGAACAATATGTGATGAATCAAATCACTATAAGAAGTTGATTTTGATCATTTAGATTAGATTTCAGAATAATATGCTTGACTTAAATTATCTGGAGTAGGAACTCAACATAACCCATCATTTTGTATATATAGACACCGTCCTTGTTGGTTAATTTCCTAAAGGAATCACAGAAACCCCCAGGTTCTATCTGTTGATATTGTACTGTAAAAGTCACTTAGGCAAGAGCTTGAATATATCGAAAAGAATGAAAAAAGTATAGTATTGAATAAGTCCATACCATAGAAACTCTAGACAGCAATAGTAGTTCTACAGTTCACCAAAACAAGATTGCAATGATAGAAGTAAACAGTGTTGATCATGAAGGAAACAAGGATCAAGGCATGGTAATCCTTCACACTTTGTATTTGCTAATAGTAATCTATGTGCCCTCCCCAAAATCAGTCATCAATGGTCTACACTAAAAGACTGAAATAAAATATCTGTGCCATATACGTTATTCATTATTCATCTGTTTGTTTTGATTTTTCCCTTTCTTATTTCAGAATTATTTTAATATGAAAAGGACTAGACATTGGATTTCTCAAAATTAGTCATAACTTAATATCCTGAATGTAACCAAAAGAATGATCAAATATAATAAAAATTTCTACTTCTTTGTAATCCGTGATGTTTCTAATACGAAGCAGATGATTCTAATTTAGTAAAATTTATATAATAATTTCTTTCTCTCTACATCTTAGCAATAGACATTTAAAACCAAAGGCTTACACATTTTATAATACTTTTAGTGTACTTCAAAAATTATTGAAAGACATATTTTTGATACATTACTATATAGTGCATTAAAGACCTATTTTTTCATTAACTTACATGATTTTATGTATTATCCATTTGTAGCCCAGTTTATTATATATACTGTGTCTGTAAGATATTAAAACTGCATTTCAGCTAGAATATTCTGCATTAAGACTATACCTTAAGACAGATTTGCTGTTCTCTCATGTATTCTAAATTAATATACGTTTACTAAATTGCCAAATGATTTCTATACTGTATGATCTTTGAATATTCCTTTCTGTCTATTGCCCTAAAGATGCACAATACAAAATTCAAAATACTTAGTCCACTAAAGCCAAGAGCTAACACACAAACATCCTTCCTGACACTCAAGAAACCATAAGAAAGCTGTCCAGAGGGAGAGAAGCTTCTGAGGTACGTGGATAGAACTTTAAGCAAGCCAAAGGGAGCAGAGAGGAGACTTTACAAGTTTCAGACATATTAAAGACATTTTTAGAGCCATCAAACATTGCTAATTTAGAAATGAAAAAGAATAAGCTAAATAAATTAAAAAGCCAACTTTTGGAAAAACAGTTTCTAAACAGATATTTTCTCAAAATCATATTTTAATCATTCAGTAGCTATTGTCTGTATTTCTTCTTTTAGGATATTTTTATATGGCTACTGTTTGCTGTCACTGGATTTTAATATTATGAGTAGGGTGGCTCCAAGAGACCTGTGTTACTTTCAATTGGAGGCAGCAAGAGCAGATATGTGATCCTATGTGGCCATTCCCCATCAGCAGTTGTTTAGAAGCCACAGTTGATATGGCAGAGCTAACCAATGGAAGAACTCTGGTTCCCTGGGCCACTGCATGGCAAAGAACTGCTCAGAAGAATCACCTGACCTGCTCTGCAATTTGCATGAGAAAGAAATAAACCCTGTTATATGAAATCACTAACAGTTCAAGATTTGTTTCTTCTACAAAGCCTAGTTTATCTTGACAATACTCTCATACAAGCTAGATAACACCATCTTCAATTTCTTCCTCTTGTTCACTCACTACATCACATCAGTCCACACATGCATTTAGCTTCTCTAACTACTGAGCTAAGTTCAACTATTGCTATTATAAACCTGGATAACATAGCAAGACCCCACTGCTACAAATAATTAAAAATTAGCCGGGCATGGAGGTGCATGCCTGTAGTCCTAGCTACTTGGGAGGCTGAGGTGGAAGGATCACCTGAGCTAAGGAGTTTAAGGCTGCAGTGAGCTATGATCATGCCACTGACCTCCAAGAGAAAGACTGTGTCTCAAAAAATATACTTTATTTTAATTTTTAAGAAATTGTCTTTATTTCTAAGTTGCTATTATAATACTGAGACCTGTTATAATAGCCTCCTAATTGGTTTCTCTGCTTGCAGACATCTCTTGCCCTCCATTACCCTCCATATCAATCCCTCTAAGTGTCAACTAGGTTATCCTTCTAAAGTTCAAAACTAATTGAGCCATTCACCTGCTTAAAAACATTCCTGAGTTTACCTTTCTACCTCATTTCCTACAACATTGCCTTTTGTGCTCACCATGGAAAACTCCTCATCTTCCACAAACACCCCAAACTTTTCACACTTCTCTGGTTAGTGTCTACTCCCTCTAAACTGATGGCCAATCTCACTCTCCCTTTCTCAGCTTGGCAGCCTCCCACGATAAAGCATTTGTTGGCACAAATCGGTGGAATGAATCACACCTTCTGCTCGTGCTCTGCAAATCGCTCTGCTATAACAGTAGTAATAACTAATATTTATTGAAGACTTACTTTTTATCAGGCACTTAAACACTTTCTACATAGATTGTTCCATTTAATTCTCACAAAAAGCCTATGAGGTGGCTATTACTATTATGCCCATTTTACAAATGAGGAAACTAAGGATTGGACTGAGTAGCCAACCCATGTTTTTACACAGCTAGTAGGTAATAGAACCGGCATAAGAACTTATCTCAGTTGGATACATGAATATCAGATTTATGCACTTAACCACTATGCAAAATGTCTTGGCCCAGTACACCGCCTCTAATCTCTTTTGCTACCTTTCCTCCCGTATACCCAGTAATTTAGCTGTATTAAGCATTCACGTGCTTAGTATATTATTTCCTCATCCCCTCTTCTCAATTCCCCGTGTTGAATGAATGCCTCCCTCACTGCTTCCTACACACATCTTTTGGAGCATGGACTACCCTGTGCCCTAACCATTGGTGCAATTTTCTCTTTTGCTCTCATCACCAAAGAGCTACTTGAGGGCTGACATTATGCTTAGTCTCTATCCCAAGCACCTGCCTGTCTGGTTTGCAGCAAGCTCTCAATAAATGCATTTGAGTGAATGAATGAATGAATGAATGATGTAGATTTTAATATTCACATTTTATCATTATTAAAAACTTGGTCTTCCAAGTTGTTAACTTTTTGTTTTTGAGTAAAGCACATTTTTTGTCCCTTTTAAATAACTTCCTGATGAAAGATTCCATTTGTGAGTTATATTACAATTCCATTCAATGTTGTATTTCTTAATTCATTATTTATTTCACTCATATATGAATGAGCAGATATATATTGCAGAAAATTAAAGCCCCATAGTGAGAATTAAACTGAAATTTTCTCCTAAACTTTTGATTAGAAAACTTAAATTTCAAAACTTAATCTTGAAATGTAACATTTTCAATTTTATCATTTCTCTTGTAGTTTCCCAAAGGATCTAATAGTCACCTGAGAAAACAATAATCATCGTGATCTAAATGTATTGAGCTTATTATATGTGCCAATCTCCGTTTTCATGTTTCACATTAAGTAGTTCATATATTCCCCATAGCAACTCTACAAGATTGATGTTATTATTATCTCCATTTTACAGATGAAGAAACTGAGTAACTTTGAGATTGAGTAACTAATTTAATGTCACACAGCTAGTGAAAACAGAATGTGAAGGTTATTTTCAAATTCGAAGTCATCTTAGATGAGTATTTCCAAGGAAGATGAAGTTTTTCATGTTAATGCCTATACTTCCAAACTAAGAAGAATGATAAAATGTAAGTAGCCCATATTTAAGCTATGAGAGAATTATAGGGGAGATAGATGAAAGATTCTCACATATTGCATTTGGTCCTGATTGCATATCCTATGATATCTTGGTGTAGTGCACTCCATGAACTCCCCTCTCCTACAGTACACATATGAAAAGATAGATTTGTAAAGAGATTTCTTTCTTATTCCAGCCTCAATATTCACATTGCCGAAGCTTTTGACTCGTTGGCTGAGTTGATAGAGCTCGTATTCAGAGATTCAGGAGGACTAAAACCTTATGATTAATTTTATTATTTTGTGGATCACTCAAAATTATGGTGATTTGCTGATCATGCATTGTATATAAATACTGCCTCTGATCCTGTCTTTAAAGATCTTATGATCTAGCATGAAAAATAAATAATCAGAATGCAAGACACTAAAAGATATAGGGTACAAGTAGAATTTCAGTTAGACCCTCAAGTAGAAGAAAAATTTCAACAAGTAACCATAGGGAATATAAATCTGGCCAAGGGCAATAAGGTGGAGGCTAGACACTTGAGGGAGAGCCAGAGAACAGATGGGCTGATACATGGAGTATGTAAAGGGAAAGACTGGAAAGCAAGAAGGGAAGATCTTTGAGTCCCATTATATAGGGCCTTGAATAAGAAGCTAAGAAGTTAATGAGACTCTTTAGGAATTGGAAAGTTGATGAAGGTTTCAGAAAGATATTTTCTGGCAAAACTATCTAATAGAAGAGTAAAAAGAGAAGCCAGAGACTAGAAATTATGAGGCTGTTGCAATACATCAAATTGTTCGATAATAAGGACTTAAAGGAGATGGGGAGAATAATCAAATTTACAAGATGGTGTGAAAATAGAAGCTATAGGCCTTGTAACAAATCATGTGTGAGGGAGAACACTCAAAGTTTCAAGTCTTGTTGATCTTGGGACTATTGATGGCTTTATTCAGAATAGAAAACACAACAGCAGAAAAAAGCTCCACGTGAAGGATGACTTCCATATCTGGACATGTTACATTCTGTGGGGCAGGGACTGTCCAGTGGAGATGCCTAAGTGGCAGGACCAGACTTCAGAAGAGAGTCCGTGCTAAAAATATACGTTTCTAGGAAGTGACTTGAAACCACAAGACCCTAACAGATGCCCAATAAGGAAAAGGCAGCTGATAGAACGCAAATGTTAAGGAAGTGACGAAGAAGCCTCCAGAAAAAGAGCAGGCAGCAGGGAGAAGACTAATATGAAGGAACAGAGTCACAGAAAACAAGGCAGTAGAAACTTTACATAAGAGCAAACAGGGCACCATGGCTAACACCTGTAATCCTAGCACTTTGGGAGGCTGAGGTGGACAAAGCACTTGAACCCAGGAGTTTGAGAAAGTTTACATAAGAGAGTTAAATTTTGCAAAAACATCTAGGGAGAATTATAAGGAAGATGTGAGTGAAATGAAGTGCGGATCAGATGGAACATGAGGACAAGATATAATCTGGGACTGCCTGGGCAAACCAAGGCATAGGGTCAGCCTTATTATAATTGAACAAGTAATTGGTGAATTGCAAGAGACTTTCAACTTGACAAAATCAACCGAAGTGCGATGTTTCTGGCAGCACTGGGTATCCAAGCTCTCTTGCAGAGCTCCTTCCCATTTCATGTCCCTCAAAGAAAATGAAGATCTGGAAAGAGAAAAATAAGGTAAAAACTAAGAAGTTGATATGAACTATTCTTTAAAGAAAAAGAAAATAAGAAATTTATCCCTTCAACAGGAATTTATTGAGTGGTTGTCCTACGTAAGACTGTAGACAATACAAATTAGAATAAAAAGTGGTCTCTGTCCTTGGAGAACTAATTACCTATTTAGGGAAAGAATGTGCTTATAGTTAGAAACATAAGAGTCATTTAAATAAAATTCAGAAAACTAAAATCAATACAGAAAACGAATTAAAGAGAAAAGAGAGTTTTTAAATTATTATTATTATGATTATTATGATTATTATTATTATTATTGAGATGGAGTTTCGCTCTTATTGCCCAGGCTAGAGTGCAATGGCACAATCTCGGCTCACCACAACCTCCACCTCCTGGGTTTAAGCAATTCTCCTGCCTCAGCCTCCCAAGTAGTTGGGATTACAGGCATGCGCCACCATGCCTGGCCAATTTTGTATTTTTAGTACAGACAGGGTTTCTCCATGTTGGTCAGGCTGGTCTCAAACTCCCAACCTCAAGTGATCCACCCGCCTTGGCCTCCCAAAGTGCTGGGATTACAGGCATGAGCCACCGGGTCCGGCTTAAAATTTTTTTAAGAATTTCAAAATCATCCAAGCAGAATTAAAGAACATGTTTGAGAGAAAAATGAACAGGCCCCCCAGGGCACGGTGACTCACACCTGTAATCCCAGCACTTTGGGAGGCCAAGGTGGGCGGATAAGGAAGTCGGGAGATCAAGACCATCCTGGCTAACATGGTGAAACCCCGTCTTCACTAAAAATACAAAAAATTAGCCAGGTGTGGAGGCACGCACCTGTAGTCCTGGCTACTCAGGAGGCTGAGGAAGGAGAATGGCTTGAACCCGGGAGGCGGAAGTTGCAGTGAGCCGAGATCATGCCACTGCACTCTAGCCTGGGTGACAAAGCGAGACTCCATCTCAAAAAAAAAAAAAAAGAAAAAAAAAGTAACTTGAGCCAGATAGATAACATGCATAAAGGAACTTTAGAAGATAGATATGCCACATTATCTTGAGTGGCCATGTTATCATATTGTCCTCATTAACAGCAAAAACAATAGCATGAGCACCTACCACCTGCTGTAACAAGGGCACTTGGTATGTGACATAATTAACTAACTGAACATTAAATTGCATAGAACCATTAAACCTAAAATATGATTTGGGAATGTTAGGATCTTTATATTTAAAGTAAAATCCTCTGCAAATGATTTAGTCTATAAGCTAGTCATGAATGTTCAACTGTTCATATCACACAACTGACTAGGTTTTAGAATGTGTCAATGAAGTTTGCATATCCATGGGAGGTAAAAAGTAATAATCCCTCAATTACTAGGGATCCCTAATGAAAAAAAAAAATTGGTGGTGTTAAATCAAGTCAGAAAAATGCTTCCAACTTTCTAGACTTATTTTGGCAAAGGACGAACAAATAAATTAAATGGTTAGTAAATACATTTGGGATGCAAAGCAGCAATGCAAATAACAATCCATTTTTTATAATTAAAGCTTAGCTAAACTATCATTTGGTCACAATGATAATTTTTTATAGAACTATAAATACCAACAGGGGATTTGTAGAGAAAAATTGCCTTGCAGCGTTTTTGAAAAAAATTAATGCATATTCAATATTGATCTTGAATTGTGCATGTTAAACTGTGCCTCTCAAGTAGAATATTCTTAAAGAAGTCAATAATATGCCATAATTTCATATGACACTAATAAAATAACGAAAATGACAATTCATTTTTGTTTACTTGTCTATGACTTAATGGATGGATAAATTTTGTTAAAAGAGGAAGCACAAACTTGGTGCATAGTAGGCATATTTATAAAACAATTGTGATTGATTTTTGGGGTCACTTTCCTAAGAGAGAACATGAAACAATCAATCTCTTGGAATTCCTTCCTGAAAAGTGTTTTTATAGCCATTGATATATGCGATGAATTTCAGAGGACCAAAGCTACATATATTAAGTAGTTTGTTTGTTCCCTAAGATAATAGAGTGATGGTGTTGCAAATAAAGTCCAAGGAAGCTAAAAATATGCAAAACAGTGCCATTATAATGACTTTATATGTAACACTACTAATTCTATTAACTCAAAATTGCTGAAATTAGTAACACTAAAGCTGTTTTCTTGTACTCAAGGGACACTTGTAAGGGAAAAAAAATTATTGAACAGTGAGATAGCCAAGTGAAGTTTTAGATTCAAAAAAAAAAAAACGCAGAGCAAATAAGAACTATTTTCCATCTAATCCAATTTTGCTGTTCATCCATTATGAGAATGCAATGAATCAAGGACTTAGGTTTACTCAATACACCAATGAGATTTGCAGTAACTAGTTTGCACAAGAAAATACAAACAACATATCTTAAGAAAACAAATCTGAACTTGATTCTCCCTGGTGTCTGTTATTTTCTAGTCATCATTCAAATTCTTAGAAAGGCATGTTAACCCTTTCAAGACACTGATAATCCATTTAGACTATAGTAGAAACATTAAAATAACAGTTAAGGTGCCACTTAAACCCACAAACTTGCAGCCCAGGAATTCCTTAGATGGTGAGAATTCCTCTGAGGCACATATTTTCTGGAGAAAATACAGTTTGTCCACAGTGTGAGTTTAACTATGAAGTATAGAGAGCTGGAATGTTAAACAGAATAGTAACTTAGGTTAAAAAAAAAATACTAATTAAAAAAAATTAGAGTTGGTTCATCTATGGAAAACTAGGACTTAAAAGCAAAAGGAAGATCTAGCCCCTTCTTGCTTTATTGGAGTCTTCCAAAAAAAAAAACAAAATCCAAGTTAGTAAATCTTTTCCATTACCATGTTAAAAAAAAATTTAACTCAAAATGGAGCATAGAACTAAATGTGAAAACTAAAACTATAAAACATCCAAAAGAAAATTTAGGGGGAAAAATCTCTGTGACCCTAGCTTAAGCAAAGACTTTTTAGATATGACACAAAAGGTAGGATCTGTAAAAGAAAAATAAAAATAATAAATCAGACTTTATTAATATTAAATTTTTCTGCTCTTTAAAAGATGCTGTAAAGAGACAGAAAAGACAGATCAACATTCATCTGGAGAAAATATTTGCAAAACATAATTTGATAAAGAAGAACTCATTTCCAGATATATAAAAAACTCTTGAAAATAGAAAACAATGTAGTTTTTAAATAGGCAAAAGATTTGAATAGACATTCACCAGAGAAGATATACTTACTGCAAATAAGCACATAAAAAGATGGTAATTATTATTAGTCGCTAGAGAAATCCAAACTAAAACCACAATAAGATACCACTAGATACCTATTAGAATGTCTAAAATTTTAAAGACTAACCATACCAAGTGTCAACAAAAATATGGAGTAACTGGAACTTTCATACACTGCCAACAGGAATAGAAAATGGTACAACCACTTCAGATATAGTTTGGTAGTCTGTTAAAATGTTAAATAGACACCGGCCATATGATCCAGCCATTGTATCCTTCTATTTACCAAAGAGAAATTAAAACTTATATCTGTACAAAAACTTGTACATGAGTGTTCATAGTTTTATTTGTAATTGCAAATATGTCATTATTATTTCTATATTACCACAGAGGAAACTTGAATTCACATGGATTAAGTAAAGTGCTCAAAATTCAAAACAACCCAAATGCCCCCCAATAGGATAATATATTCATACAATACAAACCTGCCACAAAGAGATCTACTGCCGATGCACAGAATGACACGGATAAATCTCAAAATGATTATGTTGTGTCAAAGAACCCAGATAAAAAAAGAGTATGTGCTGTGTGATCCCATTTATATAAAACTCCAGAAAATGCAAGCTAATCTAGAGTGACAGAAAGTAGATCAGCCGTTTCTGGGACAGAGCTAAAGACAGTAAGAGAGTTTGGGAGAAAAGATATGAGGAGAAAGTACAAAAGGGGATAGGGAAATATTTGGGTGTGATTGACATGATCATCATCTTGATTGTGATGATGACGTCACAGGTCAAAACTTTTCCAGTAGAATACTTTAAATATATGTAGTATATTGTATACTAATTATATCTCAATAAAGCCTTTTCTTTTTTTTCTTTTTTTTTCTTTTTTTTTTTTTTTTTGAGACGGAGTCTGGCTCTGTCGCCCAGGCTGGAGTGCAGTGGCGTGATCTCGGCTCACTGCAAGCTCCGCCTCCTGGGTTCACGCCATTCTCCTGCCTCAGTCTCTCTAATAGCTGGGACTACAGGCGCCAGCCACCATGCCCAGCTAATTTTGTTGTATTTTTAGTACAGACGGGGTTTCACCATGTTAACCAGGATGGTCTCCATCTCCTGACCTGGAGATCCGCCCGTCTCGGCCTCCCAAAGTGTTGGGATTACAGGCGTGAGCCACCGTGCCCAGCCAATAAAGCCATTTTTTAAAGAAGTTCTAATTCCTTTTTTGCTTTACTGGAATCTTTCAGACCAAGGAAAATACAAATAAGTAGAAAATATTTTCATCATAAACTGCTGAGTTTAGTCTGTTTAATGGAATCTGAATTCACAGCATCTTACTTTCAAATTTCTTGGTACATATGGCACTCCCATTACTGATCTCACATTCTCAAGTGAATTTTACAGTTCTTGTTTGTGCACCTAGGAATCTTAACTAGTTTTTAAAAGCTAATCTTTAAAGCTAATTTAAATGTTTGATTTGCACTATTTCAATTAAGTCTCATGATAATGCCATGAAGTACACATCATCACTATTATTTCTATTTTACAATACAGGAAATTGGGACTTACAAGTTAATTGCTCAAGGTCACATAGCCAGTAGTTCCTAGAGCCAGGATTTGAATTCAAGTCATCAGAAACTAGAGTTGCATGTGCCTAAACCCAATGTTATGTTGCTTCAATGTAGTCCAAGACTGTGTGGTCATGTGATCATTGATTTGCCACTAGGAAGAAGTAGAGAAAAGGAATGTTAATTTCCTATATCTGCCAAAATAAAATAAGAAAAACTAGGTACCTCAAAACAATAGAAATTTATTGTCTCACAGTTCTGGAAGCTAGAAGTCTGAAGCGAAGGTGTTAGCAGAGCACGCTGCGTTTCTGATGACTCTAGGGAGGATCTTTCCTTGCCTCCTCTACTTTCTGGAGTTTGCTGGCAATCCTTAACATTCCTTGGCATGTAGACTCATTATTCCAGTCACATAGGCATCTTCTCCTTGTGCCTCTTCACATCATCTTCTCTGTATGCAATATCTCTTTCCCAGTCCAAATTTCCCTCTTTTTAAGGACCTTAGTCATAGAGGATTAGGACCCACCCTAATAACTTCATTTTGACTACCTCTGCAAAGACCCTATTTCCAAATAAGGTTGTATTCTGAGCTACTGAGTATTAGGACTTCAACATTTCTATCTGGAAGAACATACTTCAACCTATAACAAGAGGTAACAGAAAACAGAACCAAAGGATGTGAGAAAACTGTAAGATTTGCTTTATAACAATGAACTGGTTCCTGATCTTAAACACTGGTAGAACCTATTGTGGATCCATAAAACTGTAAGAATGAGTTTGCAATCAACCAGCTACCTGGAAATTTATAGGAAAAGAATGCATCATAGGCGACTTTCTTACTTAAAGCCCTAGTTTTCTGTACAATGTTCTGATTTTTACAAATTATAATATCACTAGTTGGGTGTATAGTGGCTTCATCCTTTTATTAATTCTGTAAATAATAATTGAGCCCTTTATTATATGCCAGGAATAGTGCTGGCTACTGGGGATAGAGGTGAGACATCAGAGTCTAGCAGAAAGGCAGATAAGTCTATCAAGTGCAATAGTGTGAAAAAGGCCGTCATAGAGATTTACGTAGAATGCTATTGGGTCCAAAATAAAACAAATTACTCTATTTGAAAAGGAGGTAATTAATGATGAAGGAAAACCTGCGACAATTTTTAAAAGACTTAGAGCAGCCTTCCAGGCAGCAAAAGTTGAAGAGGCATTTCAGAATGCGTAAAGTTAACATGGCCCAAACAACCCTTATTCTTTCCCCCAAACCCTCCCCACATCAGTCAACAGCAACTTCATCTTTCCAATTGCTCAGAACAGAAGACTTGGACTCATTTTTGCCTCCTCTCCTTCTCTCATACCTTTATCCAACCCATCAGGAAAGACAGTTGTCTCTGCCTTCAAAATTTATCCACAATCTGACGACTTTTCACCACCACTGCTGTTCAAAGATACCATCATCTTGCATTTGGAATTGAAGCCTTCCTAGCCTTGCTGCTTCTAGTTTTGCCACCCTCTATCGTCCTTTCTCAACACAGCATCCCGCATTACCACTTCAAAATGTAAGTCAGATCATGGTGGTCCTCTGCAATGACTCCCCATTTCACTGAGACTAAAAGCCAAAGCCCTTACAATGGTCTAGAAGGCTTTCAAGATTAGGCCCTTCTACCTTCCTCTCTCCCTTCCCTGCCACCATTGTCTCTTAGACTCCTTCATCCTACTCTTTGCTATCCAGTCACACGGGTCTCCTTGCTATTCCTAGGACAGGACAAGCATATTCCCATACCAGGGTCTGTGCACTGGCTGTTCCTCTGCTGGAATACTTTTCTTCCAGATACCCACGTGGCTAATTCCCTCTCCTTCTTCAAGTCTTACTCAAATGTCACCTACCCCAAATACCCTATACGAAATTGCATCTCACCTTTATCACCAAACTACCACCTCACATTCTCAATTCCTGCTCTAACCTCATCATAGTACTTATTAGCTTTTTTTTTTTTTTTTTTTTTTTTTTTTTTTAAAAGACTGAGTCTCACTCTGTCACCCAGGCTGGACTGTAGTGGCATGATCTCAGCTCACTGCAACCTCCACTCCCCAGGTTCAAGTGATTCTCCCACCTCAACCTCATGAGTAGCTGGGTTTACAGGCGTGTGCCACCACGCCTGGCTAATTTTTGTATTTTTAGTAGAGACGGGGTTTCACCATGTTGGCCAGGCTGGTCTCAAACTCCTGACCTCAGGTGATCCGCCCACCTTGGCCTCCAAAAGGGCTGGAATTACAAGCATGAGCCACTGTACCCAGCCTCCTTCTAACATGCTGTAATTTACTTATCAATGACGCTCATTGCTAGTCAATCTTCCTTCAGCAGAATATAATCCCCATGAGGGTAGAGATCTTTGTTCTCTTCATAGATGTCTTCTAGAAACAGAGGCTGTTACATAATAAATATTCACCTTTTTCAAAATAAATGAAAATCTCATTGAAGTAAGAAAGAAAGGAATTCCATTGACTGCAAATAATTGTTGTCACCAGAGCATTAGGAGCATGCAGGATAAGGGCAGAAGGGAAAATTGGATTTGCAGAGGATCCTTCTGTGCTCTGTTAACAAGAACCATTGATTAGATTTATACAGAGAATGAACATGCTCATATTTGCATATTATATCACTCTGACAATCATGTAAATTAACCATCCCCCACTTTCAATGTTCACCAAAATCAAATTTCTAAAATGATTTTTATGGTATCGTAAACCTGTCCCTTTCTGAGTGCAATAGAAGCATAATTCTTCAGAGTACACACCCTGGAAGAGACCGCCTGGGTTTAAATCCATTTCCACCAATAGCTATAGGACCTGGAGCAAATTACTCAGCTTCTTTTGCCTCATCTGTAATTAAAATATGTTGTTTTAAGGCTTAAAGAGTCTAAATAAGTAAAACACTTAGAACAGTAACCTGGACAGAGTAAGAACTGTATAGTTTATTTTTTAACATAGTGTAACTCTGCAGTGGCTAGAAGCAAGATTTTGGTTCTCTCAATAGTCTCTACAACAAGTAATATTTAAGTTAATCCGGCCAGCAAACCTGTCATAGATAAAGATATTTTTTAATACTAAAAGAATAAAAAAAGTTGGCAGAGTTAAAGTTTTAAAAAAGAAATAAAATTCATAGATCTTTTATAAAGGATTTTTTATAAAAATACAATTGCATCTTTCCTTCAATAGTTTTGAATTTTCTAAATTGAGTCAGCCTTTTATGCTTAAGTATTTGTGGTATTTTCATATATTTTAAATTAGAAAAACTTAAAGACACTATTATTGAAATTAACACTTCAAAGAGTAAGTATTCTGTTGTGTTTTGATTTTACTTTTGTCTCAGATTTCCACAAATTCCAATCTCGATTAGCAATATTCATTAAAGTACCCACTGCTTGTTTTATTATTTATAATTTAGTGTCTTTCCGTTCAACAAAGAGGCACATTGTCTTCTAGCTGAGACACCTGGAAAGGTGGGTGAAGTACAAAGACCATGATTCAAAAGTCTGCAGTGCAGTCAACAAGCAATTACTTTCGCATGTGATAGGAGACTGTCAGCTTCAAACACAGGACATTCTTTGGGAAGATTAGTCCAAATTACATTTTATTACCTTGGCCCACTTGAATGGCCTAAACTTCATCTATTTCTTATTCTAATGGAATTCCAACTGGGGCATTAATATATTGTTTATGACATGTTTGGAGTTCTTGTGTTATCAGCATGCATTCATGAGAGAAGCTTCAAATGGTATCAGATAACAGTGAGCTGGATGTTGGATGTTGTACAGCACAGGGGATTTTATCATCTTGTTGAACCAGTGGCAGTGATTAAATTAAACTGTCTGAACAAAGCTTTTGCATGTCAGACTGTTGAATGGCAAAATGAAAGAGTGACACACTTCAAAGATCAGAAGAAGGAAGAGAGGGCTAGAAAGACATACTTATGTAACCCCTTATTGAGGAACATTCAGAAACAACATCAACAATTAAGAACAGTTTCCATTTTACTTCATCTTTAAATTTTTCAGTGTCATTTCATTCATCTTCCAAGTACATTTCCCCACCTCCTTTCTCACATTACATATTTAATTTAATTTGGAACGTTGGCTGAATAATGAGATAGTTTCAGGGTTTTCGCTTGTTCTGTTTCTTTGTGAAAGGAGGGTTTTTAATCCGTTTTAATTTCTAATTTTTCCCTAAATATTTCCAAATGATATATTATCAGAAGAAAATCTCAGGGAGATTATGATGTTTCCATGATTTACAAGCACAATTTTTATTCACAGCTAAAAGTACATGGGTGATTTTTTCCCCCACTTCAAAAACAAAATTAATATTTTGAAATAAAAAATTAATGGATGGAACTAAGATTGTTTTTATAAACTGAAATATTGTGATATGTAAACTCTCTGAAGAAGTTCATGAACAGAAAAGTTTTCATACATCTGGGGTACAAAGTAACCTTATAGAAATCCACATGTTTCCCATCCACAAGATTTTTAAATCAACAAACAGTTCTGACATTTATTTATTATTATCTTTGCTAGTTTAAAAAAATGGTTTGTTAGTATTAAGAAAAATGTCATTTCCTCTCAAACAAAATAAAACTGGGAAAAAATCCAGGAAAAGTAAATTATATTTCAGTGCTGTTTCCATTACAAAGTCTACATAGCTTCATTTCTGAATTATTGGCTAGATTGGTGGTTTCCTCTTTATTTAAGTCTCTAAGTAAAGCACTCAGAAATATTTAACTAACTTCAGTGTGCCATAGTACTTACAAAAGATAGGTTTTCAGATGCTATTACCCCGTTGTAAATGTATCCACTTCCACTTTTACTTCAATTGTGATTTATACCATCCTCAGAACTGTAAAATAATGTCCACTTTGAAATAAATCCTGGTTCTTAGTAATGTATCTTTGCAATTCAGTTTTTTATTTATTTATTTATTTATTTATTTATTTATTTATTTATTTATTTATTTTTGACAGAGTCTCCCTCTGTCACCCAGGCTGGAGTGCAGTGGCACGATCTGAGTTCACTGCAACCTCTGCCTCCCGGGTTCACAGGATTCTCCTGTCTCAGCCTCAAGTAGCTGGGACTACAGTAGTTGCGCCACCATGCCCCACTAATTTTTTTGTATTTTTAGTAGAGATGGGGTTTCACCATGTTAGCCAGGCTGGTCTCGAACTCCTGACATCAAATGATCCATCTGCCTTGGCCTCCCAAACTGCTGGGTTTACAGGTGTGAGCCACCACACCTGGCCAAAAATGCATAAGTACAATATTATTCAGCATAAAAAGGAATGAAGTTCTGACACACGCTAACCTGGAAAAGCTTATGCTAAGTAAAATAAGCCAGACACCAAAAGATACATATTGTATGATTCCACTTATTTGAAATATCTACAATAACCAAATTCACAGAGACAAAAAAATAGATTAGAAGTTATCAAGGACTATGCAGTATGGGAGAATAGTTATCAGAGACTATTGATTGGAATAAGCAATAATGGGGAGTTATTGTTTAATGGCTACCAAATTTCTCTTTGGAAAGATGGAAACATCTGGAAATAATTAGTGATGATGACTGCACAGAGTTGTGAATGTAATTAATGCCAGGGAATTGTATACTTAAAAGTGATTCAAGTCGAATATTTTGTTGTATATATTTTACCACAATAAAAATTTAAAGGCCAGGAACAGTGGCTCACACCTGTAATCCCAACAATTTAGGAGGCCGAGGCGGGTGGATCACCTGAAGTCAGGAGTTCGAGACCAACCTGACCAACATGGAGAAATCTCATGTCTACTAAAAATACAGAATTAGCTAGGCATGGTGGCATGCACCTGTAATCCTGGCTACTCGGGAGGCTGAGGCAAGAGAATCACTTGAACCTGGGAGGCGGAGGTTGTGGTGAGCCAAGGTCACACCATTACACTCCAGCCTGGGGAAAAAATAAATAAATAAAAAATAAAAAACAATTGTAGTCCACAATTACTTATCCACAATTCCAAAATCTAAAAAATTCTGAAATCAGACTTGTTTTTTGGAACTCATTTGATGGCAGAATTGGACTTGATCTGAATTCATTTGGCTGAAAAACATGACCTACATTGAAGTGAGTCTACTTAATGTCATTTTATTGTACTTGGTGCTAATATCCATTTGCTTTGCTCCATAAACATTAACACGTTTGATTATAGGATGCTACCCCGGAACCCACTGGGATGTTTCATAATATATGGCATATATTCCTTTTTACCTTTCTACAATATAAAATATTTAGAATTCCAAAGCACAAAAGATTTTGAACCGGTAGAAGTTTTTTGTGCTCTCCACTCATCAAAAATCACCATTTATGATGGCTAAAATATTTTTCCCCCAAACTGTAATACCATCCTGGAGGGATCATTTTTCCTAAAGGTTTTAAAAGTTCAACTTGGCAAGGAAATGACAGTTACTAAATATTTCACTGACTATCTCAGGAAAGTTATTAGAGATGATGGAGGAGAAGGTGGGTGTGTTTCTACAGAGGTAGCAAGAGGAAGGTCCTTGTGGTGATGGAAGAGTTCTTTACCTTGATTGTGGTGGTGGTTACAAGAACCTACACACGTGATAAAATGGCTATAGGACTATCTGTAGATAACATAGAACTATACACACACATTGTACCAATGTCAGTTTCCTGGTTTCGATACTGAACTATAGATACATAAGATGTAGTCATTGGGGGAAACTGGGTGAAGGATGCATAGGAACACTCTTGTTTTAGTCCATTTGGGCTTCTATAACAAAATATCATAAACTGGGTGGCTTATAAACAAAAGTTATTTATTTCTCACTGTTCTGGAGGCTGGCAAATCCAAAATCAAGGCACAGTAGATCTGGCGTCCAGTGAGGGCCTGCTTTCTGGTCTGTAGATGGTAACTTTTACTGTGTTCTCAAGTGGCAGAAGGGGTGAACAAGCTTTCTGGGGACTCTTTTAAAAGGGCATTAATCCTATTCATGAAGGCTCTGCTCCCATGACCTAATCACCTCCCAAAGGCCCCACCCGCTAATGCCATCTCAGGGGTTGAGATTTCAACATACAAATTCGGAGAACACAAACTTTCAGATTATAACAACTCTGTACTATCTTTGCAACTTTGTAATGTTTTTCAAAATAAAAGGTAAGAAAAAAAAATCCACAAGGCAAGGAAATGACAGCTCACTTTTCAATGAGTCTGAATGCTTTGCTTACTGTCTCAAAATGCTTTGCTTACTGTCTTCACTTTCTCAGCTCCTCCAAGCATCCTGAGGGGAAGATGTAAAGAATCAGAGCCAGAGGATAAATGGTGACTCTCCGGGTCCCAGAAACCCTTCAAGATCTTTGAAAATAAGGCCTATTATATCATTCACCATGTGTAGCCCTATTCCTATACTACAGGTTATCTATAGGCTAGCCCTTTGGACAATTTCAGTATTAAGGTCTTAAAAGAGTCTCCAACTCTGCAGTACAGGGACTTCCTGTATTAATTATACAGAGACAACTTGTTGCTGTGATTTACCCTTGGCTTTACCCTCCATATTTAACTTGAGTCTAAACTGTGTGAAGACTTCCATCCAAGAAATTAGGTATTTTTAATATTTGCATAGCTACCAAACTCGTTTTTTCCCTCTGAAATACCACTTTCCTATGAAAAGGTATGCTTTATTTTTTTAAATCACATTAGTTATACCAAAACCTTGTGTAGCATCTACTTATTATATTTACATTCGTTATTAAATTTCTCTGATTACTCTTCTTTCAAAAAGCTAAGAATCCCTTAAAAATTCTAAATTGTATAATTTTATAAGAACTTTTAAAATAATTTAATATTAAAAATAAGAAGGAAAAAATCTAACACAGCATGAAGAATGAGGAAGGAGTGGCAAGTGAAAAAGAATGAAACTCTCAAAGAACTCTAAGAGGATTTTCTAAAATAAAAGATTAGCAAATTCATCTAAAGACTTCCCAGTCTCCACATGGGAGTGCCTATAAGATTCTACAGCCAAAAGAATCACCCCAAACACAACTAAAAAACAAATTGACAAATAGTAGTATCATTGTCCGTGAATTAAACAAGTAATACAGTGCAGTTCAGTTTTTAATTCTTTAAACTCTAAATTTTTTTGTTTATATTTTCTTTGGAAAAAAAAATCAGCATAGGACTAATTATTAGTTTCCATAAGAAAAAGAGCCAAGTCCAACGATGTGCAAACTGGAACCAAAAATTGCAAACCGTATTATTACCACAATATTTAATGCACCATTATTTGGAATGTAGAAAAATTATAATCAACCTAAATGTCCATCAAAGCGGATAGAATATTGTTTAGCAGTTCAGAAAGAAAAAGTTCCATATATACTTATTAACATGGAGAGATGTCCATGGCTTATTACAGGACTAAACACAATTTGTTCAATAAATATGTATCATATAATCCCATTCTTGCAAGAAAAAAGAAGATTTTATGATGTGTGTATTTGTGCGTATATACATACATTTAATTATGGCATATGAATAGACAAAAGGGCAGAATGATAAGCACCCTGTTGTTAACATTGATTGTCTCTGTGCATTGAAATTGGAGAGTACATTAGTTATTGATTGTTGTAAAAAAATTATCCCCAAATACTGTAGCTAAAAACAATAAACATTTATTATCTCACAGTTTCTGTGGATCAGAAACCAGGCAGTCGCGTAGCTGGATGGTTCGAGGCAGAGTTGCTCACAGAATGCATACAAGGTGTTGGCTGGGTCACTTCAAGGCTCCCCTTCCCAGAGGAGGCCCCACTGTTGGTCAGCTTCAGAAGATCTACTTCCAAGCTCATTCCCCAGGGCTGCCTCAGTTCTCCACATGGCCCCTTATCTCCCAGGATCTCTCTTCTCCATGTGGACTCTTCAGAGCATAGTGAGACCCAGGTGTGGTGGCTCACGTCTGTAATACCAACACTTTGGGATGCCAAGACAGGCGGGTAACTTGAGGCCAGGAGTTCGAGACCAGCCTGGGAAACATGACAAAACCCCGTCTCTACTGAAAACACAAAAATTAGCCCCACACATGTAGTCCCAGCTACTCGGGAGGCTGAGGCAGGAGAATCCACTTTAACATCCCCCACCAAAGTGATACGCTTGTTACAACTGATGAACCTACATTGACACATCAGCATCACCCCAAATCCATAGTTTACATTATACTTCACCCTTGGGGCTATACATTTTATGGGTTTGGACAAATGTACCACATGTATCCAGCAGTACAGTATCATACAGAATAGTTTCAGTGTCCTAAAAATCCTCTTCCCTTCTTCCTAATTTCTTTGTTTTCTTTTTTTGTTTTGTTTTGTTTTGAGGCAAAGTCTCACTCTGTCACCCAGGATGGAGTGCAGTGGTGTGATCTCGGCTCACTGCAATCTCTGACTCCCAGGTTCAAGCGATTCTCCTGCCTCAGCCTCCCTAATAGCTGGGCAACACAGGTGCATACCACCATGCCCAGCTAATTTTTGTATTTTTAGTAGACACGGGTTTTCACCATGTTGGGCAGGATGGTCTCAAACTCCTGACCTCAGGTGATCTGCCCGCCTAAGCCTCCCAAAGTGCTGGGATTACAGGTGTGAGCCACTGCATCCAGCCCCTTCTTCCTAATTTCTGACAGTCACTGATCTTTTTTACTGGCTCCATAGTTTTGCCTTTTCCAGAATGCCATATAGGTGGAATCCTAAGTATGTAGACTTTTCAGATTAGAGCCAGACTTTTACTTAGTAATAGGCATTTAAGTTTCCTCCATGTCTTTTCATGACTTGATAACTCATTCCTTTTCAGCACTGAACAACATTCCACTATTTGTCCATTCACCTCCTGAAGGTCATCTCAGTTGTTTCCAAGTTTTGGGAATTATAAATAAAGCTGCTATAAACATCTGTGTGTAGTTTTTATTGTGTATACATACATTTTCAACATTTTGGGGTAAATAACAAGGAGGAAGATTGCTTGATTGTATATATGATATACGTACGTTTAGTTTTGTAAGAAACTTCCTTCCAAAGTGTCTGTAACACTTTGCATTTATATGGTCAACTAGACTTATATACTTATACAGGATTAAAAAAAAATTCAACACCAATTTAAAGGAATCTGATGCAAATATTTTGTGTAATACCCAAATAGTTCAATTGATAATATTTTTAGTTAGCAGTTTTCATTACTCCAGGGCAAATTGAGATGAATGAGCATCTAGTAAGTAATGAGTGATGTGTATGAATAAATCAATTCAGGAGAGACTTTTTAATCATTTTAACTATTGCAAGAAATTTATGTTATTATTAGCAATCATTATTAGGGATATAACAACACACAAACAGAAGTTTTCATCTTTCTGGGGACTTAGAAACATTTAATATCTAATCCTCCCTGTGCCTACTAGAGTTTACTCTTTATACTTGGTATTTTCATCAATATAATATTTTGTCACAGTGCTATTCTTTAGTCAGCAATGACTTTTCTGGAGGGGCAGTTCAAAGTGGTGCTTAAGAGCATAGACTCTGGAGTCAGATTGCATGAGTTTAAATCCCAGCCCGGTCATTTCCCTTAGGCAAGTTATTTAACCTGCCTGTGTCAGTTTTCTCATTCATAAACATGGGGGAATTAGAATAACAATATATACTCTCGTAAGATTTTTTTAAGGACTAAATTATTTAATACACCCAAAACTCATAGAATAATACCTTGTATATAGTTGTCACTCAATAGTTGTCAGACATTATAGTTATAATTATTACTTACATCAAACTTATGAGAAGCATTAACGTAAGCAGATTTAACATGAAAACACTTTGTTACAAACTAGAAGCATGGCCCCTGATAGGGTTTACTCTGTGTCCTCACCCAAATCTCATCTCGAACTGTAATCTCCACATGTCAAGGGAGGGACTTGGTGGGAGGTGATTGGATCATGGGGGCAGTTTCATGATAGTGAGGGAATTCTCATGAGATCTGATGGTTTAAAAGTGGCAGTTTCTCCCACCCTGTCTCTCCTGCTGCTATGTAAGAAGTGCCTTGCTTCCTCTTCACTTTCTGCCATGATTGTAAGTTTCCTGAGGCCTTTCCAGTCATGCAAAACTGTGAGTCAGTTAAACCTGTTTTGACAACAGAAGTCTTGAAACAGTGTTATAAATGGAAGTAAAAGGAGGGAGAGTCCAACGAGCTTTTAGCTTTGGCACTCTGTCTCCCTTAATTACAAGTTGATGTGCCCTGAACATTGTACCTATTGTCTTCTTCATTTTTCTCCAACATTTTGAGGAAGAAGCCTTCATAGACCAAAAGGAAATACAATGAAGTTTAAAGATGAAAAGGCATATGGACCTTTACACATGTTGTTTCCTCTGTTTGGACTCTCCCTTTTTTCTAACCAAGCCTCTATGTATATGGCAAACTTGATTTTCAGGTCTTATTTAAAATTCACTGGCTCCAGAAAAAAACTTTCCAGATCCCTCCAAAATAGATACGTGTTCACTTCTCTTATGGCAGTAATTAAAAAGACGTTTATTGACTCGTGGTTCTGCAGACTATACAAGAAGCAGGGTGCTGGCATCTACTTCTGATGAGCGCTTCAGCCGCTTTCACTCACAGAGGAAGGTAAAGGGGACCCAGTATGTGCAGAGATCACATTACGAGAAAGGCGGTGAGAGAGATAAGGGGATGCCAAGCTCTTTTTAACAACCAGTTCTCACAGGAACTTATAGAGCGAGAACTTAACTCATTGCTATGAGGATGGCACCAAGACATTCCTGAAAGATCTGCCTCCATGGCTCCACCACCTCCCAACAGGCCCCACCTCCAATATTGGAGACCAAATTTCAACATGAGGTTTTGCGGGACAGACATCCAAACTATAGCACACACTGAATTGGAATAGCTTATTTTTAGTCTTTACTAGTTTGTGAGCTCCTCCGGAATAAAAGTTTCTACTCCTCTTTGTATCTGCACTGACATCTTTCATGCCTTACATACTGGAGGAACTCAGTAAATACTGGTCAAATGTATGAATGAACAAAAGCAAGGACTTCAAGGAGGCAAAAAGATGATTCTTCAGTCTTTTCTTATTCTTTTTGTTTTGCTTTGACTTGGAACTGAGCACACCCTGATCCTTTGTCCCTTAGAAGTAGAGCTAATGTTAGGTCCAGAGAAAAAGATGGTACGAAGCTGGCTGTAAAGAGCCCTTCTGGTCCAGGCAACCTGGAAGAGAGTTCTCAGCAGAACCCAACCATGCTGGCACCCTGATCTCAGACTTCCAGCCTCTAGATCTGTGAGAAATACATTTGTGTTGTGTATAAGCCACCAAGTCTATGGTATTCTGTTCTAGCAGCCCAAACAGACTAAGACAGCAGGTGAACAGGTATAGATCAAATAGAGGAATGAAAACTCCAACCATGGACACTCAATTAAAGCTCACTTTTACAGAGAGAAGATCTGTCCTCTACTGCCACAATGGATAAGGGCAAATTAGGAATAAGAAAGGAACAATCTTTAGAGCAGAAAGAAAGCTGGGCTGTCCACTGGGTAAGTTCTTTTCCTGCCTGCCAAGCAGGCCAATCTGTGAGACCAGTCTGAAAATACACAGGCAAAATGGCAGAGAAGATGTCCATCCCTTGTTATCATTGTTATTGCTGTTAAAAATAGCTTTCAGTCATTCAGCATATTTATGGAAGGAGTTGGTTTCCGAATTAGAGATAAGCAAATACCACTATATTCCATTTATGGAAATCAGAGCCGAGCAGTTAAATGCACTGAAAGAGACCATTTTCTAGCTCAATAGATCTAAGGAATTCTTAGCTTTTAAACTCAGTTTTATCAGATTGAAGGAAGTATTATTGGAGAATAGAGGAGATTAAATGTCAAGACTAAGGCCATATCTACATACAGCAATCAAGTTAGCCAAAGTGGAGTGAACCCAATATGCTTTGTTGTTTCCATGATGAAGCTGTGCAGTGATCAACCATGTCAACTGTTCATTGATCCAACTTAGTCTCTTAGAAACAATCCAGTCAGCTCTGTAGTAATCCAGTGACTTTGGTTATAATTCTAAATTTGTTGTATTTGGTTTTCCTTTAAAACTTCATAAGGAAACACAATTCAGTTAAAATGGCCAAATCTCTTGAAGACTGAAAACTAACTTAAAATACAGGATTTCTGCAAACTACAGAGGCTTTCCAGAAATGACTGGTTACTTAAACATACTCATTAAGGTTCACATTTTTGTTTTAATTACTGAACTTTTCTTATGTTATGTATTTTTCTTTGCGTATATAGTTTTATCATGTTTGTCAAATTGCCTAATGAGCAAAATGGGTTTTGGCAACATTTTGCCTACCTTTTATATAGCATGATGAACATACAGTTCTCACACATAGCATAACAGTAGAAACAAATGTCCAACAACTAATAGCATGTATGACCATAGTTATGAATAGACCACATAAATAGACTGTCCATTTTCCTGTCTCCATTTTTGAATGTATAGTTTAATTTTACTGCCTTTGATGTCAACCCTTAATTTCTCCTCTAGTCTTCTCTACTCCACATCATCTTGCTTTTCCCATTTTCTCACTTGCCTACATGCATGCAAAAGAAATTCATAATAAGAGCCAGCATTTACGTTCTTTATGCTACAGGAACTGTGTTATTTTCTTTATAGACCATATCTTTTTCCCCAGTAACCCTAAAGAGAGCTACTATTATTATCATACCTATGTAAGACATGAAGACACTAGGACTGACTAAGATTTAGCTATTTATTCAAGTTTGCACAGGCAGGGTGTTTAGATTATTGTTCAGCAAATCCTCTCTTCCCTTCCCACTGTTACAGAGTAGACATCTCTGCATTATTGATGTTGTACTTGCCCATAGAATTTGCTTGGGTCCATGCAATGTTAGCAGACATGATGTGAGCAGAGACCTTAAATATGCGTCATGAGTTTGGCTTGTCTCTTTCATTCTGGAAGATCTGTCATGAGAGGATCATGTTTCACGTGAATGCTGCTGCTTCATTGTAACCCACATAACGAAATATAGACAGCAGAACTCATTCCCTAGGAAGTCAATGATCCCAGGAGTATCAAGACTCATAGTGTAAACCTGAGTTAAACCTGTAGCCTAGAAACCAGAGCCTAGCTGAGCCAAGTTGCCACTGACTTGCAGTCCCGTAAGCAAGGGAATCAGTGTCAGTTGTTTGATGTTGTTAAAATTAGGGTCATTTTGTTGCTAGGAACTGAATGTTTGTCTACCCACAAAACTCATATGTGAAAGTCTTAATCTCCAATGTGATGGTACTTGGAGGTGGGGGCTTTTGGAGATAACTTGGTGATGACGGTGGAGCCCTCATGACTGGGATTTGTGCATTTATAATAACACAAGTAAAGTGATCTCTTTATCTCCACCATGTGAGGATGCAGCAAGAAGGCTGCTATCTGCAAACCAAGAAGAGAGCCTTCACCAGGAACTACATTGGTCCACACCCTGATCTTGGACGTCCCAGCCTTCAGGACCATAAGAAATAAATCTTTGTTGCTTAAGCTGTAGTCTATAGTATTTTGTTATAACAGCCCAAACTGACTAAAACACTAGTGGTGCAGTATTTTTGAGGAGATATTAGATAGTAAGTTGTAGAGCAGGGATGCAAACTGTATCTATCAGATACCAAAACAGAAGCACTCACATCTTGCTTGATACTGCCTATGTGTAAAATGATAGAATAGGGAATTGAACACAAAATGTATAGCTTCAAAGTCTGAGGATTATAGGTTAAGTGATTTTTAATAGTAAAAAGGAACCTAATCCAAGACAATGAATAGAGAAGATCCTGGCCTTAAAAGCATCTTGGGAAAGGAGATAATATCTATGACGAAGGGCCTCCCATGCTCAGACTTCACACCCACACCTCTTCTTCCACCCTCCTGACCCAACCTGCACCTGTGAATACCACTGAGAGGACAGAACCGATATATATTGGTTCTGGCCCAAGGAAAGCACACTGCTCTAGAAAAATCCTGGAGTCACTATTTTGCATATTTTTTTCATCTTTCACTTTGAAGGACTAAAGAATACTTCCGCACATATTTCCACTGGTTGCAAGGATCCAGAAAACCACTTATGAGTCAGTATTTTACAAATGTTCAAATGTAAGTGGATTCTTTTTGATAGCAACATCACTTTCTGATGGGATAGGGACCCAGAAATTCACAATAGTGGTTTTCATTAAAGAGCATTCTTGGCACTTTTTATGGCAAAAATTATTAGCACTTGTCTTGTGACAAAATTCCAAGCCAAGAAATGATATCATACCTGTTTATGCTCCTCCCACGATTTCAATGTCATTCTTCTTGCTTTCTTCCTTGAAACAATGTGATATTACTATGAATGCCTAATTCACTTCCAAAGTCAGTGAGCCATGGTTTCTGTTTTCTTAATACCAAGGCTTTTAGAGTTTTAATTAACTAATCATTATAAAGCAATCGTATGAAAGGAAATATAGTATTTATAACATTGATATCAACTGATTTTATAATACTTAAAGTCAGTAAGATCAGTAAAAGAGACAAATTAGGAAACCTGCTAGTTCTGCTGCAGTTCCAACACTTATGATATTTTAAATAGTTTTTGCCAGGATTGAGGCTTCTCTAAGAAAGACTTACTGCTTAATCTAGATTTTAGTTTCACTTGATTAAAGACAGAAGCACTTTAGAGCAAGAATGAGTGAGCCTAGATTTTATTTTACTTTGGGCTGCTAAATTTATTAATATCACACATGAACCTGGGATTTATTATAATGCCTGAAATCATACCTTCCCAGAGGGTGAAAGTGCTCCCTAACTCATATTAGTCGTGTGTGTGTGGTGTGTGTGTGTGCCCGCCCGCATGTGTAGACAGTGAGACAGAGACAGAGATAGAGAAGTAGAGAGAGAGAAAGACAGAGATTTTAAGAAATTAGCTCGAGAAATTGTAGGGGTTGGGAAGCCAGAAGTCCTCAGATCAGGCTGGCAGGTTGCGGATTCTAGTAGGAGTTGGTGTTGAATTCTTCAGTCTGAAAGCAGTCTGGAGGTAGAATTCTTTTCTCTTTGAGGTATTTCAGTTTTTCTCTTAAGGCCTTCACCTAATTGGATGAGGTTTACCCATTTTATAGAGGGTAATCTCGTTCACTCAAAGTGTAGTGATTTAAATGTTAATAACATCTAAAAGAATCTTCACAGCAATATCTAGACTTGTGTTCGAAAAATTATTGGGTGCCATAGGCTAGGCAAGTTGACATATAAAATTAACCATCATTCTCATTGATCACTAAAGTGGGATAAATGTATTATGGGAGGTGCTCTGGACAATCACATAACATGGAGAAAAAAAAAATCCTTTTTACATTTATTTTTATCCAAAAAAATTTATTTTCGCCAATATTTAATGCATAGATTGACACTAATACTTTGCTCAGTCCACATATGAGATGTTACATGTCATTATCAGCATTTAGGGTGTCCTATAAGAACAACGTGGGAGTTCAAGGCAGAGTCTACTTTTTAAGTTTATCTAGGACACTGTGGCAGACTGTATAATGGCCCCTCAAAGACATTGATGTCCTAATCCCTAGAGCCTGTGAATATATTACTTCATATGGTATATTATTCAGAATTCTCCAGATAAACAAAACCAGCTGGTTATAGATATAGATATAGATACATTTATGATGAGGAACTGGCTCACGTGATTATGGAGGCTGAGAAGTTCCATGATCTGCAGTCTGCAAGCTGGAGACCCAGGAAAGCCAGTGGTATAATTCAGTCTGAGCCCCGAGGCTCGAGAACCAGGGTAGTTGATGGTGGAAATACCAGTCTGAGAGCAGGAGAAGTTGAAATGAGATGTCCCATCTCAAGTGTTTAGGCATAAAAAAGGGGGCAGATTCGTTGATCTTCCACCTTTTGTTCTTTCCAGGCCCTCAATAGATTGGATGATGACACCCACACTGAGGAGGACAATCTACTTTACCCAGTCCACCAATTCAAGTGTTAACCTTATTTGGAAACACTTTCATAGAAACACTCAGAAATACTATTCAATCTGGGCACCTCATGTCCCAGTGAAGTTGGCACATAAAATTAACTATCACACATGGCAAAAGGAATTTTGGAAATATGACTGAGTTAAAATTTTTGAAATGGGGAGATTTTCCTGCATTACTTGGGTAAGCCCAATGTAATCACAATTCATTGTAAAAGGAGTGCAAGAGGATACAGAATCAGGAAAGAATAGTGACAGTGGAAGTGGAAATTGGAGTGATATCATTTAAAAACAGAAGAAGAAGCCACAAGCCAAGAAATACAGGTGGCCTTTAGAAGCTGTAAAAGGCAGGGAAACACAGTCTCTCCTAGAGCTTCTAGAAAAGCTGCAGCTCTGTTAGCACCTTGATTTTAGCCCAGTTTGATCCATGTCTTTTAAAACAGTGTATTAACAATAGAAAAAGTAGATATTTCTTGCAAAATTTTAGTGCAACCTCTACATCATTTTTTACTGGGATTTAAAAACATACACCATGATTTTAAATAAGCACTACACATCTGCAGTTACTAGCTGGTATCTCTGTGAGTTATTTCAGTTATGGCAGCCATTAATCACGTATCAAAAAAACTTCAGGCTCTTGCCCTCTCAACATGTGATGCCCTCTGACAAGTTATGATGCAACATGAAGGTCCTCACCAGATGCTGTTGCCATGGTATTGGACTCCCATAATTGTGAGCTAAATTATGAGCTCTTTTCTTTAAAAAGCAAAAATCAAAAACTTCAGAATCATTTCTTCAAATTATTTAATTACAAATGGGTAAGTCAAATTTCAAAAATAATATTACATATCCATTTGCATTGATAACCTGTCTTAGTCAATTTGTGCTGCTATAAAGAAATACCTGAGGCTGCATAATTTATAAAGAAAAGAGGTTTATTTGGCTCACTGTTCTGCAGGCTATACAAGAAGCACAGCAATGGCATCTCCTCAGCTTTTGGTGAGGACTTCAGGCTGCATTCACTCACAGCAGAAGGGAGCCAGTGTCTGCATCATGTAGAGAGAGGTGGGAGATAATAGGCTCTTATTAACAACCAGTTCTTGAGTGAACTAATAGAGTAAGAACTCACTTATTACCACGAGGATGGCACCAGCCATTCATGAGAAATATGCCCCCATGATTGAAACACCTCCCAAAAGGTCCCCATCTCCAACACTGGGATCAAATTTCAACATGAGGTTTGGCAGGGTCAAACAAACCAAACTGTAGCAGAGCCTAACTCTATTAGTCCATTTTCACTCTGCTATGAAGAAATACCTGAGACTGGGTAATTTTAAAGGAAAGAGGTTTAATTGACTTACAGTTCCTCATGGCTGTGGGGTCCTCAGGAAACTTATAATTACGGCAGAAGGCACCTCTCTTCACAGGACAGCAGTAGAGAGAATAAGTGCTGAGTGAAGGGGGAAGCCCTTTATAAAACCATCAGATCTTGTAAGAACTCACTCACTATAATGAGAACAGTATGGGGAAAACCACCCCTATGATTCAATTATCTCCACCTGGTCCTGCCCTTGATGTGTGGGAATTATTACAATTCAAGGTAAAATTTGGGTGGGGACACAGAGCCAAACTAAATAACTAACACACCACAAAACCATCGCTAAGAATACTGGTTGATGTAGTTTGTATATTTGTCCCTGCCCAAATCTCATGTTGAATTGTAATCCCCAGTGTTGTAGGTGGGGTCTTCTGGGAGTGATTGAACCGTGGCTGTGGATTTCTCATAAACGGTTTAGTACTATCCCCTTGGTGCTGGCCTCATGATAGTGAGTGAGTTCTTGAGACATCTGGTTGTTTAAAAGTGTGTGGCACTTCCTTCCACCTCTCTTGCTCCTGCTCCGGCCATGTGATGTGCCTGCCTCCCTTTTACCTTCTTCTATCATTGTAAACTTCCTGAGGCCTCTGCAGAAGCTAAGCAGATGCCAGCACCATGCTTCCTGTAAAGCCTGCAGAACCATGAGCCAATTAAATCTCTTTTCTTTGTAAATTACCCAGTCTCAGGTATTTCTTTATAGCAATACAAGAATGGCATAATACAGAAAATTGGTACCCAGGAGTGGGGCCTTGCTATGAAGATGCCTGAAAATGTGGAAGCAACTTTGGAACCAGGTAACAAGTAGAGTTTGGAAGAGTGTGGAGGCCTTAGAAGAAGACAGGAAATTGAGGGAAAGTTTGGACTTTCTGAGGCTGGTTAAAATGATTGTAAACAAAATGTTGATAGTTATATCAAGAGTGAAGTCCAAGCTGCTGAAGTCTCAAATGGAAAAGAGGAACTTGTTGGGAACTAGAACAAAGGTCACCCTTGTTATGCCTTAGCAAAGAACCTGGTTGTGTTGTGTTCATGCCCTAGGGATCTGTGAAAGTTTGAACTAAAGAGTGATGATTTATAGCATCTGGCAGAAGAAATTTCCAAGCAGCAAAATATTTAACATGGGGCCCAGCTCCTTCTAATCACCTATACTCAGATGTGGGAGCAAAGAAATGACTTAAAGTTGGAATTTATAGTTAAACAGAAAGCAGAGCATAAAAGCTTGGAAAATTTGCAGCCTAGTCACATGGCAGAGAAAGAAAAAGCATTTTTGGGAGAGGAATTCAAGATGACTGTGAAGCAAGCACTTGCTAGAGAAATCTGCTAGCTAAAAGGAAGCCAAGTGCTAATAGTCAAGACAATGGGAAAAACGTCTGGAAGGCATTTTGGAGATTTGCATGGCAGCCCCTCCTATCACAGGCCCTGAGGCCTAGGAGGAAAGAATGGTTTTGTGGGCCAGACCCAGGGCCTCACTGCCCTGCAAAGCCTTAGGACACTGCTCCCTGCATCCTGGCCCCTTGGCTCAATTCGTGGCTCAAAGATTCCCAGATACAGCTCAGGCTGCTGCTTCAGAGGGTGTGAGCTATTTGCCTTGATGGCTTCTGTGTGATGTTGTCTGTAGGCATACAGTGCAAGAGTGAATGAGGCTCAGCAGCCTCCATGTACATTTCAGAAGATGTATGAAAAAGCCTACCTGCCCAGGCAGAAGCCTGCTGCAGGGGCACAACCCTCATGGAGAACCTCCACTAGGGCACTGTGGAGGGGAAATGGAGGCCCTACACAGAGTCCCCACTGGGGCACTGCTTAGTGGAGATGTGAGAAGGGGACCACTGTCCTCCAGACCCCAGAATGGTAGATCCACTGGCAGCTTGCCCCCTGCACCCAGAAAAGCTTCAGGCACTCAACAACCTGTGAGAGCAGCTGAACCCTGCAAAGCCACAGGGGCAAAGCTGCCCAAGGCTTGACAGCCCACTTTTTGCACCAGCGTGCCCTGGATGTGGAACATGGAGTGAAAGAAGATGATTTTGGAGCTTTAAGATTTAATGATGAACCTGCTAGTCTCATACTTACATGGGGCCTGTATCTCTTGTCTTTTGGCTGATTTCTCCCTTTTGGAATGAAAATGGTTACTCAATGCCCATACCCCCATTATATCTTGGAAGTAAATAACTTCTTTTTGATTCTACAGGCTCAGAGATGGAAGGGACTTGCCTTGTCTCAGAAGGGACTTTGGACTTCTGAGTTAGTGCTGAAATGAATTAAGACTTTGGGAGATTATTTGGAGGATGTGATTGTATTTTGCCATTTGAGAAAATCATGAGATTTGAGGTTGGTTCAGGGCAGAATGATATAGTTTGGGTGTTTGTCCCTACCCAAATCTTATGTTAAAAGGTAATCCCCAGTATTGGATATGGGACCTGATAGGAGGTGTTTGGATCATGGAGGCAGATCCCTCATGGATGGCTTGGACCATCCCCTTGGTAATCAGTGAACTCTTACTCTGAGTTGAGATGAGATCTGATCATTTAAAGGTGTGTGACAGCTCCCCCTGAGCCCCCGCACTCTCTCTTGCTCCTCCTTTCACCATATGACATGAAAGCTCTTGCTTTACCTTCTTCCAGGAGTGAAAGCTCCCTGAGGCCTCCCCAGAAGCTGAGCAGATGCCACACCATGCTTGTAAAGCCTGCAGAACCATAAGGCAATTAAACTTCTTTTTAAAAATAAATTATCCAGTCTCAGGTATTTCTTTATAGCAATGCAAGAATGGCTTAACACACTGGCTTAATGTCACCCACCAAGCAGTTCCTCTGGTCAGGGCAGAATTGGGGGCAAATATTCTCACAATTAGAGACCCAGAAGCCTTTAGAATGTGCCAGGGGAGGAATGAGGAGTGAATGACCAAAGGCTGGTCGGTACATACCTAATTTTATTTTGACCTACAGATTATCACCCCTGGGTATGAGTGGTCCTGGCTGTGGCTGCTGATTTCCATGGAAAATGGGCAAATTATGATTATACCAAGGCAATGTGACAAGGAGAAAAGAAAGTAAACCAACACCCTCAGACTCCCGTATCATACATACGCCTGTTAAGATCATCTTCCCCCTCCTTCGGCGTTTCTCAGTTAGTTGGTGCTATGATCTCAATGTGTTCTCCAAAACTAATATGTTAAATCCTAACCTCCAGGATGATGGTATTAAGAGGCTGGGCCTTTGGGAAGTGATTAAGTCATGAGGGATGTGCCCTCATTATTGAAATTAGTACCCCCATAAAACAGGCCTGAGGGAGCTCATTCACTCCTCCATCCTGTAAGGACACAGGGAGAAGAGGGCCCTCATCAGACTCCAGAATCTGTTGGCACCTTGATCTTGGACTTCGTAGCCTCCAGAAGTGTGAGAAATAAATTTTTTTTTATTTCTTTTTTTTGAGCCACCAGTCTATGATATTCTATTATAGAATCCTGAGTAGACTAAAACAGGAAGGAAGGCTTCTAATTGCTTCCTAATATCCAAATCAAAAGCCTCTCTTCCTTTCTTCCATGAGCCAATTAAAGATTTGATACCTGTACTGTATAACTCCTTTCTTGGCTACACCACCCAGATTTACTTGCTACATTTTAACCATCTTTAGTTTTCCTCAGCATCTTTTGTGTCCTGAGGCAGAGAGTCTCAAACTTTAATGATTATGAGAAAAATATTGGCAGCTTATTAATATAGAATCCTTATTCCAAAACTCTGATTCAGTAGATGTGATGGTTAATACTGTCAACTTGATTGGATTGAAGGATGTAAAGTATTGATCCTGAGCGTGTCTGTGAGGCTGTTGCCAAAGGAGGTTAACATTTGAGTCAGTGGGCTAGGAAAGGCAGACCCACCCTTACTCTGGGTAGGTACCATCTAATCAACTCCCAGTGTAGCTAGAATATAAAGCAGGCAGAAAAACATGAAAAGACTAGACTGGCCTAGCCTTCCAGCCTACATCTTTCTCACGTGCTGGATCCTTCCTGCCCTCAAATATCAGACACCAGGCTCTTCAGTTTTGGAACTTGGACTGGCTCTCCTTGCTCCTCAGCTTGCAGACAGCCTATTGCAGGAACTTGTGATCGTGTAAATTAATACTTAATAAACTCTCCATATATATCAATCTATCCTATTACTTCTGTCCCTCTAGAGAACCCTGACTAATACAATCTATATGAATAGGGTTCAGGAATCTGTATTTTCAGCATTTCCTTTCCTGCTATGGTCTTCAAGCCTAGATTTTCACTCGGTAAAAATACTTCTGTAATTTTATCTATGTTTTTGACCTCAACTTCTATTAAGATGAATCCTAATTCTATATTTACATTTACATTAGAGCTCTAAATCTGCATTTCCAACCGTTAAACTCTCCTTCTCTAATTTTAAAGCTAACACCTCACACTCATGTGGTTTCAGAAAGAAAACCATTGGCCTCCCCCAAAACCTGTTTTTATTCCTATCTGCCTTAACTCTGCTAATTCTTTCCAATTGCTTGTGCTCCGAAACCTCAGAAAATCTCAGTCATTACTGTTTTTCGACCCAAGTGAATGTTTGTAACTTTTCTCTCCTTTCCATTTCCAGGAGAGGCTGAAACTATCTTTCACCTGATCTTGCCAGCATCCTAGTCTTTACTAGTCTTTATTCTCCAGCCAACCCACTATGCAGCTACCAGATTAATCTTCCTTAGGAACAATACTGGTTCTCGAAAACTTTGATGAGTCTTTTTCATCAAATTAAATTCAAACACCTAAGCTTGTAATCAACCTCTTCCTCTGGGGCTCTAAAGTTTCCCTCCAACTTCTCCCAAGTACGTATCCTCTTCCTAATTGTCCTACAAGCAGAACATTAACCATTTGTCAGCCATAGGTATGACAAGTATTTTTTCTTCTGTCTTGCTTTCTGTACATTTTTATGACACTTTTGTGTCTGCCCAGAAGTTTGAAACTGTTATATTGTCAAATTTGCCAACCTTTACTTTTTCTTGTTTTGCTTCAAGCTTTTTGTTTGTTTGTTCAAGGTTTTTGTAGGCCATCCTGGGGAATGTTATCTTGTTTTATATTATTCTTGTATGTGTCCCGTGTTAGACCTTAGATGATACCTTTCTTTGTTTTCTTTTTCTTCTTTTTTTTTTTTTTTTTTTTGTAACAGAGTCTTCCTCTGTTGCCCAGTCTGAAGTGAAGTAGGGTTATCTCAGCTCACTGCAACCTCCACCTCCTGAGTTCAAGCAATTCTCATGCATCAGCCTCCCAAGCTGGGATTACAGGCGTGTGCTACCGTACTCGACTAATTTTTGTATTTTTAGTAAAGACAGGGTTTCACCATGTTGGCCAGGCTGGTCTCAAATTCCTGGTCTCAAGTGATCCACCTGCCTCAGCCTCCCAAAATGCTGAGATTACAGGCGTGAGCCACTGCATCTGGCCTAAATTTCTCAATGGTAATAATGTTCTTATTTACAGATATAGGGGATGTATTAATGAACACCTACTGTGAGCCATTATTATTTTTATTCATGTTAACATCACACAACAAAAATCACACAACAAAAATCACACAGCTAGTCATCCTGGTGGAGCTAGGGCTATTATCTAGGCAGTTTGACTCCAGAAACCTGGCTCCAAACCACTACCTTACGCTGCCCTCTCATGTGTGGAAAAATAATGGGCAGTCAAAAAGTACTTGTTGAATAAGTGAAATTTAATCCAGGCAAGGAGGGTTAGTATTTCTGACCTAAACACAGTTTCTCAGAAGACTGCACAGTGTTTAAGAGGTCACGAGAAATGACTGGCTAACCATAAAAAACAAAAAACAAAAAAACCACAAAAGAACCCCAAACTGAGACTCCAAGTCAGAAGGCTCATCGAGCGCACCAGTTTTCATGCACCTGGTTGGCTAAGAGGGAAATCTCAGATGATGAATGGAGGGGAACACACAAAAAAAGTGGGATCCAAAGCAATGGGCAGTTTTCCACATCATTATAGCCGTATTTTGTAACAATTTCTTTGGCAACTGACAGCAGGCATTTAAATCAGCTATTTCCTCCTCAGAATTCCTCTCCAAAGAATAATAATGGCCTCTGCAACTCTGAAGGAAATGTAGCCCTTACTCGGATACAATCTTATCTGGGAAATTGCCATGGTATTCGTCACAGCTGTCACTGCACTGAGCCCATTAAAGATGTGCTGAGTGTAGATCCACAGGGTCCTGTGCTCGAAGGAGCCCTGCTACACATTCTTCCCAGGTTTCAGCAGGAAGACAAAAACCACTCAGTGTGCTGGGGGCAGAGGCTCCTCAGAGCTGGGTCAGCACGAGAGAGCCATTCATACAGCCCTAAAGAAGTTACTCTATGGCTCAGATTGTAGATATAGAAAGAAACTTGCAGTGACACCATTGAGAAGGGCAGAACACAAGAAATAATTTACTCAAAAAGCCCAGATTTTTATTTCTTTATTTGGAGAGCAAAAGGAGAGGTGAAGACCTAAAATATTGGGGTGAGGGCGTTGGCCTTGAGACTTTGCACCGGAGTTCTTTTCAGTTGGTTTTAGTTGAATAGTGAGCTGCTGCAACCTCCATTCTTTACAGTGTTAAAGCTGAAAGTCTAATCCTTGATGATATATCATTTAAGAAACTGGAGCACGGACTGACCGGGGTCCCACATTTAGCATCCAGTAGGACCTGAGGTGCCGGAAGTAAGACCAGTAGGACTTTCTAAAATTTGGTTCTGCAAGGAAATAATGCTCTTGCAAATCCAATGTAATGTTTCTTCATACAAAGTACCCCAGATCGGATTCTCTTTCATTCTAACATTTATATTTGTTTTTAACCCACAGTTGCCTTTACAAAGAAACAGGCATGAAAAATAGCCTTCCACTCAATATGCCAAGGAAGATAATTTACTCAGAAATTACATTGTCCTGAAAACTAATTTACTGCGCAGCTTAAATGTGAGCAGCTTATTCCCAGAAAGTTATTGTCTCACCTTGACTCAAAATAAGATCAAGTATCTTTGCCATCCGCAGCACAGATTTTTCTAAGCTAGAGAGCCCGGGACTGTGTATAACTTACTCTCGAAGATGGCAAGCCACTTGGAAGTCACTATGGATGTGCTTTACATCCACCCTTCTCAGACCACAAGACCCTCCCTAGATCCCTGAAGATTGTGGGCATTCCCGGCACACTCCCGAGTTTTACTTTTTTGTTTTGCTGGGGAGGAGGCAGTTAGGCAAAGGTGGGAGAGAAGCGAGTTCAGGGTAACACCACCACCGTGATAACTATCATGAAATTTCATCAATTCTTTCACTGCTTTCTGTTTGCTCACCTAAATCTCCCTGTCTCTCTCTATTGTACTTGCATTGTAAGAGAAGAAGCCATGTCTGTGTTCCCACCACCATTCCTGACCTGGAGAGAACATTCAACGATTGTTTGTGGACCGAATGAATGATGGGACTTTACTCCATTTCATCACTTCCCATTTTCCATTCTCCATTTTTCCCCTTTTTTTGCTGATGGTTCGCTCTTTATTTTTTTAAAAGCCAGTTCTAAGATAAATAGTAGCAAAAGCAATAGCTGAAATAAAGACAAAAGACTTAGTTTCTTTGAACTGGTTTTTATTTTACAATCTAATATTACATTATTAAATTATGTTACTGTTTCCTAACACATTTTCCTTTGTGTAACTAACTTATTACCATTTTGCTCCTTGTAGGAGAAAAGATAATTTTCTCTTTGATTGTAATGAACTAGAGTAAGGGTACGATTGTCTATGCAGCTCTACTCAAATTCCTAGTAAAGTTGTGTAATTACAAATGTCTCTGAAGAATGACTGTTGATAAATGACAATGGCACACAAATGCAATGGAAAAAAAAACATAATAGAATTACTGGCATGCTAAGAAAAGCTATATACTGTATTTAAGTTTGTGCTATATTTACCTAGTCCTCACAGTTTTTATCTTTCTTTTTTTTTTAAAGAGAATATTTTGAGTTTACAGCCATGATTTTATCACTTTTTAAACTTACATTATTATCCCTACCTGCAATATGTCATAGTTAAGTATACTTCAATTGTACCCCCAGTTAAGTCCATGTGTAACATAAAAAATAATTCTGTATTAATTTTAAAGTATATTAAATACTACCTTTTATGTAAAGACCTGCATTAAAAGAGAGTATAGCAGTATTCTAAAGCCAATGAAACTCCATCATTTATATCTTAATTGAGATGTTTGGACATAGATGTACTTACATAAACACAAACTAATTTAAAGTTTTCTTTTTAATTTTAAGCTTAATATGATTAAATTAGTTATGGAATAATCAGTTGTACTATAATCATATTCTACTGTTCAAACTGAAATGAAATATACCTCCCTTTATTAAAAAAAGTCTGCAGAATTGATTAAATAGATGACAATGTAATTTCCATTACAAGTGCTTTTTCTGCCATCTAGTGGAAAAATGAAATCTATGAGGATTCATAATTTATACTTTTTAATTCTATTGTCTCTTAAACTATTTAGGAACAGCTTATTGGAAATCTCAAGAAAAGAAAACAAAATGCTGCACTTCCTCTCTGTTTCTGATTTGGTCTGCAGGTAGCCCAGCTGTGAATCACCTTGAGCATTCCTCGTGTTGCCAAATAAACTAAATACAGAAAAAGGTAGAACTCTTTTAGTTAATTAGTTGTGGGGAGGTGAGTTGTTTATTTTTAAAGACTATGCATTTGCCCAGGCTTTTTTCAAGGGCTGCCTTACTCTCCGTTTTCTGCCTGTGGAAATATTTTTTTAACCATTTAAATACCAGCTCAAAGGAAATTCCCTTGCAAAAAACTCCCTTGGTTCCCGGTGGAATGAACTCCCGTGGCTTGCTAACTATAACTCCAGTTCCTATTCAACGATTACACCATCCTGCCAAGTTCTATGTTGTAATTTGGTGAGTCTGTCTCACTTGATTGTGAACATCTTGAGGACAGGGAACATGTGCTGTTCATCTGTCTAGTCTGTGGCACTATTCCAGGTGATGAATATATGAACACACTTGTTGCATATATCATTTTAAATACATAGAACTGGAGCCTACTAAAAGCCATTTCTAATACAGGTCAGCCAGGTCTTATATGGGCTATTCTGGCGTGTATACATAGATTTCAGAGCTGGAATTTGACTAAACTTCCTAGCTCGGATTATTGGTTCACTTTATCAACCCTTTTTTCCCCCAGTATGTACTAGGTAATATATGCTGTTGACAATTCCAAGAAGTAGAAAAGCTAGCTGCCATCCTCATATAGGAAGGCCCTGATGGGTGCCTTTCTCTCTATGTTCCTGGAATGATCTGTACTTTCTTCTATCATGGTGCTTACTCCTGTACTGTATGTATTGTCTCCATGAGCTCCTTGAGGATGACAAGACTGTCTTATTCATTTGTATTTTCAGCAACTAATATACTGTCTGCATATAGCAGAGGCTCAGTAAATATTTGTTGAATAAAGAATCATGAAAGATACAAAGAGTTGTAAAGGATAAAAAAAGAAGTATTAGATAGTGTGTTGTCTTAAAGGAGCTTAGGCATCATTTAGGGAAATAATTACTTAACTATTCTGACCAGAATGTTCTATAGTTAATAGACATTAAATACATTTTTGTTAAATTAATGAAATGAAAGTCACCTTCTATTTCCAGGAATGCTAAACACTTATGCTCTATCCTCTGGAAGAGCATAATCAAGTGTGAAGCAATGAAAATGTTCACCAGTACTTACATTATTCAGCATGTTGTGTTTCCTGCCAATGTATTAGACATCCCACCATAAACTGGTGTAGTTAGAAATGGCTTCCCACAGGAGGAAGATCTTTGTCAAGAACAAAGATTCTAAAAGTGTGGAAAAGTCTGAGATTTCACCCCAGTAGTAAGCTGAAAGGTTAGATTGCCACATTTTCATAGATGCTGGCGAAGAAGGCGAGATTCCTAGGTCAGAAACAAAAGACTTTATTACTCACAGCACAACAAGCACCATGAGCTTCATGTTCACAATTTTTTCTCCTTGTCCTCCAAGTCCCATGGGGTGATAAAAAGCAGCCTCCAAGATGTTGCACATGCTGAGTTTGTATCACAGCAGAGGAACCCCAACCCAAGGAAACCCCAGTTCTCTAAAGGGAGCTTTTAGAAAACCTGTCCAATCTTTGTCCTGGAGGGAGCCATTATACCAGTATCCTGGTCAGAAAACAAATCTGCCCTGTGCCCTGGTGAAAGACACTATCTCTGTGTTTCAAAGTTGTTTGCTACACAAACATCCTTGAAAAGATAGCCCAGGACAAAAGCTATCAACATCTTCTCAGAAGATGGATAGAAATACAAGAGATCCATGGAGAACTTTCTCTTGACAGTTTTAATTTGGTTCTTGAAGGCTGAGTTTGATTTGGTCAAGTAATAGGAAAAGAACAGATGTTCTAAGAGGAAGATTTTTCTTTTCTTTTCTTTTCTTTTTTTTTTTTTGAAACAGAGTCTCACTGTGTCGCCCAGGTTGGAGTGTAGAGGTGCGCTCTCGGCTCATTGCAACCTTTGTCTCCAAGGTTCAAGCGATTCTTCTGCCTCAGTCTACAGGCATGCACCACCACACCCAGCTTATTTTTTTGTATTTTTACTACAGATGGAGTTTCACCATGTTGGCCAGGCTGGTCTTGAACTTTTGACCTCAAATGATCCACCAGCCTCAGCCTCCCAAAGTGCTAGGATTACAGGCGTTAGCCACTGCACCCAGCTGGAAGAATTTTATGTGCGCATATTTATTTCATGACAGATCTCTTTGGGCCTCAATTTCTTCATCTGTGAAACTAGAATATTAATACCTACTTTATAAGGTTGCTATGAAAACTATATGAGGTAATGTGTGTAATGTACGTATAGCATCCAGCTCGGTGGCTGGAATGTAGCAGATGTCAAATTGTTAGTTCTCTTCCATTTTTACCTGAACATATGGAATGTGACTCTGCAGACTTCCCTGATATTAATAAAAAGGGAGAGATGAGAGGCATTTAACTAGACCTTTCACAAATTTTTTAACTGAGCATCTACTATGTGCCAGGCGCCAGGCTAGACATCACGACTGCCCTCTTGAAGCTTATCGTATACTTTGTGGGAGAAATAGAGGAGGACAGAATTGTCTTGCTTCTAGCACATAAACTTGTAGGGGGCACACCTCCAAAGTTTTATGACAATCCATGTGATAGAAAGCTAGGGAATTACAAAGACATAGGGAGAGCATTAACCTAAAATAGTAAGTCAACAATATGCTTTCCCAGATCACACTGAGAAAAGGGATACTAGTAATTGCAGCACGAAATGTTCATGTGAACATTGTTGCTACCAATATACGATTGTTTAGCCATCCATTTGATAAATATTTATTATGACATGTTGTACTTTGTTGTAGTGAATACTCAGTACCTCTTTTTTAAGGATGTTGTGCATAGTGAGAGGTGCTGGAATTCCCTTGAGGGTGAGCTGGCTCCAGGGATAAGGAATTGATTTTGCACAGGTTGGTGTCAATGTTCATCTTTATATGGATGAAGAGAGGTGTGAGAATCTGGGAGATACTGTGAATGAGATGTGTGATTTCAAGATGATTAGAGTATTGACTTATGGGATGATTCTAAATTAGACCGTGAATAAGGAAAGTTGTTAAAATTTTTTATTTGTGAAGAAGGTACACAATTATTTGCTTTATTATAGACTATGTTTATGCTTCAAATATTTGATGGAAATAAAATAGTAATTTGTTTTCTTTTGAAGACAGGTTCTTGCTCTGTTGCCCAGGCTGGAGTGCCGTGGCGTGATCATAGCTCACTGTACCCTCCAAATCCTAGGCTCAAGCGATCCTTATGCTTCAGCCTCTCAAGTAGCTGGGACGACAGACACACACCACTGTGCCCGGCTAATTTTTTTGTACTTTTTGTAGAGATGGATTCTTACTTTGTCGTGCAGGCTGGTTTGAACTGGCTTCAAGCAATCATCCCATCTTGGCCTCCCAAGTGTTGGGATTACAGGCATGAGCCATCCCATTCAGTCTGTAATTTTTCTGACAGAAAATAGTTAGAAGGACTATCCGTGCTTTGAGGGTGAGACTTGATCATATGACTGCTGTGTTAAATTAGATGCATTAGAAGAGATACGAAAAGGCAATTCTAATTGGTTTTTCTAGAAGAACTATGGTAATAGCACCCTTTTCCTACCTCATTTCCAGCACAGTGCAGACTTAATTCGTTATTTGTTTAGAATCTACACACTGGGCTAGATTGTGAAAAATGCACAGGCTGCCTGACAGCTGAGTGATGGAGGCTAACCAGGAGGGAAAGTGAATAACCTTTGAAATGGGAAGCTGAAGACAAGCTGCAAACTAAACCAAAGACAGGAGTGCTTCCTCTATAGTTCCTATTATTCAGGGATCATGAGATGGGCTTTAGTCAATGCTAAGATCTGGCTTCTTGTTAGGTGGCTTAGAGGAGTGATGGGACCAGCAAACAATTCAAAGGACCTCACCCCCAACCCCGCACCGCCACCCCCGACCATTGCTCTCATCCCCCTCCCCTACTACACTGTGCCGTCTAGCGGGCTGCATTCCTTCAAGTTAAATGGTACCTGTGGGACTTGCATCTCTCCAGAGTGATGGGGGCTAACCAGAAGGGGAAGTAACGTCTCAGTATGTCTGATCTGCATTCATGAGAAACAAAGCTTGGCACATAGTGCTGAAAGTGGGAGAAGACCTGAGAAATCCCAAGTGAGAAAGCATCTTCTGGCTGGGCACGGTGCCTCACGCCTGTAATCCCAGCACTTGGGAGGCCAAGGCAGATGGATCACCTGAGGTCAGGAGTTCAAGACCAGACTGGCCAACATGCTGAAACTCCGCCTCTACTAAAAATACAAAAAGTAGCCAGGTGTGGTGGCTCACATCTGTAATCCCAGCTACATGAGAGACTGAGACAGGAGAATAACTTGAACCCAGGAAGCGGAGGCTGCAGTGAGCCAAGACTGTGCCATTGCACTCCAGCCTGGGCGACAGAGTAACACACTGTCTCAAAAAAAAAAAAAAAAAAAAAAAAAGAACCTCTTGAACCTGGGAGGCAGAGGTAGAAGTGAGCTGAGACTGCGCCACTGCACTCCAGCCTGGGTGACAGAGCAAGACTCCTCTCAAAAAAAAAAAAAAAAAAAAAAAAGCCTCTTCTGTCTCCCATAAGTTAGTTCCCCTAGGGGCTCCCTAGTTAACCAGATTTACTGCTAAATCTCATCATAGATTCTCAAACCTTTCCAAACTGATGAAAGTAACAATGCAGGGATCATCATAATTCCTCACAATTATTTGTATCTAAGTCATGCTAATGTCTGCTACCTTGAAAGGTCAGGTTAATACCAGTTTTCCCTAAAATCCTAGGGCTCCCAGGGTCTTGCATTTTAATGTGAGTGGTATTTTTGTGAACTTAAAACACTTTTGTCTTTGTTCTATGCAAAATGCCTCCCTCCCTCCCTCCCTCTCGCTCATTGTCTCTGAACTTGGCCTTGATTGATAAAATCCATTTCTATTAGGTAAAGCTGGTGAAAGCAGGAATGGTGTTTATCCAGGGCTTAAATTAAATCCTACAGCGCTCTTTCTCTGACCGCCCCTAGCTCCCTACAGTTTTCCATAGGTGGACTTCCAAGGAAGCTTTCATTTAGCCAGTTGTTTGCTCCTATTTTACATGATGGTTCTCAGTGTTCAGAAGGAAGAAAGATCACGGATATTCCCATTTGGGTTTATCAGAAGCAACTGAGAACGAGCTCTTTTTATGTTGAAAATAGAGATTTAAAATTTATTCATAATCTTTACTTCTTCTCCCAACACATTCTCATCCCTGTGGGGTCCTTTCTCTAATTAGCTATGCAAGTCTTGACACTAAAATTTAGCTACATATTAATCTTTCATTTTTATTGTATGGCATCTTTATCTTCCTTCCTATATAAGCACAGTATATGCTTATATTTAAACACATTATATACATTATATGTTTCCAAAAATGAGTACATTAAAATGACAACTTAAAAAATGTTGTCTAATTCTATTGATAAGAAAAAAAAAAGTACATCTTAAATATGTCACTTCACAACCACTAAGCCACTCCTGAAATGAAGTTACTAGGTAGGTCTAATTTATACAAAACAAAAAGGAGTTGAACATTTATGAAGCTCCTACTATGTGCCAAGTGGTATACTATGGATTTTACATCCATCGTCTCCATTTAATCTTCACAATGCTGTGAGCTGTTATGTTGTTATTGTCAGACTTGGAGAGGGCACAAGTTCAAGCCTCCTGTCTGGCACCAAAGCCTGAGCTGCCTACTAAATTATATTAGAGTCGACAGGATTCCTGGGGATTATCTAAGATAGTGGTTTTCCAAAGTATGGGATGGGTATGAAATGAGGTGGTACACAGGGACATTGCATTTAAAATGCATTAAATACCATAGTGAAGAAGTTGATTTCAATCCTCTTCTAACCCTTCTGGTAACATCTGGAGGAAATGCAGTTCTGTGTTCTGACACTTGCTCATCTGCTTTACTTTTTTTTTTTTTTTTGGAGACAGAGTCTCTGTCACCCAGGTTGGAGTGCAGTGGCATGATCTCAGATCACTGCAACCTCCGCCTCCCAGGTTCAAGTGATTCTCCTGCCTCAGCCTCCTGAGTAGCCAGGATTACAGCTGTGCACCACGATGCCTGGCTAATTTTTGTATTTTTAGTAGGTGGGGTTTCACCATGTTGGTCAGGCTGGTCTCGAACTCCTGACCTCAGGTGATCCACCCGCCTCAGCCTCCCAAAGTGATGGGATTACAGGCATGAACCACCACGCCCGGTACTCATCTGCTTTTCTATAGAAGGAAAAGTAGGTGTTAGAATCATAGCTTTAAAAGACAATAACTAGCAAAGATATAATTCCATATTTAATTGTAATTATTTTTACAGCTATGGGGAAATAATGCTCGTTTTCCACTTAAGTAGTCATGGACATTTTAATTCTCAAAGTGCATGCAAAATAAAGGTATTGCTGTTACAATAAAAAGGTGGTTTGCTAGTAGGAGAGTAGGTAGATTCACTTCTAACAAAACAGGTGAAATAGTTTTCCCACATATGTGAAAGTAAAACTATCTGAACAACCTCTTTAAAGGCTTTTGATAAAACTTTCCAAGTGTACATCTGGTGATTTACTGCTTTAGGTAATCAGAGGTCACAGTGTGGACTGCTTCCAATATAACATGCATGAATGGTCCCTCAGCTACTGGGGAGTCATAAAATTCCTCAATATTCTGGCCTTTTGGCTGGAACCGCCATCTTTCAATAATTCGCCAAAATGACAAACACAAAGGGAAAGAAGAGAGGCACCTGATATATGTTCTCCAGGCCTTTTAGAACACAAGGAGTTGCCCCTTTGGCCAGGTATATGCGAAATCTACAAGAAAGGTGATGTTGTAGACATCAAGGGAATGGTTACTCTTCAGGTGTTACCATGGTAAAACTGGAAGAGTCTATAGTGTTATCCAGCAGGCTCCTGACAGTGTTATCAACAAACAAGTTAAGGGCAAGATTCTTGCCAAGAGAACTAAGAACACATTAAGTACTCTAAGAGCTGAGACAGCTTCCTGAAACATGTGAAGGAAAATTATCAGAAAAAGAAGTCAAAGAGAAAGGTACCTAGGTGCAACTGAAGCACCAGCCTGCTCCACCCGGAGAAGCACACTTTGTGAGAACCAGTGGGAAGGAGTCTGAGCTGCTGGAACCTCTTCCCAATGAATTCACGGCATAATAGGTGTTAAAATAAAAGACCTCTGGACTGTTTAAAAAAAAAAAAAAAATCTGCTCTATTCTTATGGACAGTGTCACTTGTTAACAGATTTCCTGAGACTGCTATTTAGGGTTGTCACATGCATCATCTTTTTTACAACATTTACAATACTCCAATCTGGTATATATGAGCCTAAGAGGGAATTTCATAAAAGAGAGATGCTGTTGTTGTTAGAACTGGGTTTCTCTAGTATAGCACCTCTGGAAAGGGAACGACTTTACCCTGTTATTTCTTTACACTGTTGTAATTAAAAAGCAGTAATATAGATCTGCTGAGATGCTACAAAACTTCACCAGCCTACCATCATCAATGACGTATTCCGTAAGAATGGGACAATCCTGGGAAAGAGAAGCATCTGTCACTAGTCTTCTATTAAATTCTCAGCATCTACATCCAGAGCTTCAACTACCACTTTGGCCATCTGATTTTCAATCTCCTTCATCTCCTTTGCCAACTATGCCTCTTCATCCCATGAGATGATGTATAGTAACAGGCACTAAGGTGTGTGGGCTCCAGACTCAGTTTGCCAGGGTTCAAATCCTGGCTCTACCACTTCTGAGATTTAAGTTGTATACCACTTCGTGCCTCAGCTTCCTGACCTATAATAGGATGATGCTATCTATCCCTTGTGGTTGCTGTAAGCCTAAAGGTTAAACAATTTGATCTATTAGAAGACCAAAACCAGTGCCTTGCATGCAGCAAGTTCTCAATGTTAGTTATTTTCCAACCACGTGGTACATGTTGTTTCCTGGATGCCCAGTCTATCCATTCATTCAGCCAACATGTATTTATTGAGCATTTATTACGTGCTAGGCATTGTTCAAGATACTTGAGCTACACCGATGGAAACAACACAGAAAAATCCCCGCCCTTGTGGGACTTTCGGGTAGCGGTATATTTGCTTATACTAACAGATATAACTAAGCAAACTGTATACTATGTTAGAGAGTGGTAATGCTGTAGGACAAAAAATGGAGATGGGCAATGGTCTTTGGAAGATTGGCAAGGTTTAAGATTTAATATATATGTTAAACACAATATTCTTTAAATAAAAATCATTTTTTCCAGGAAAATTATATTCCCTTCTTGATTTCCGTTTGCTGATATCTTTGTTACCCAGGTTTAGAAACTCAGTCACCTTATTTTCTTCTCTATTTTCCCCATAACCTGCCATTAAGTCCCATGTTTTTTATTTTTTGTAGTGTCTCTTGAACCTACTCAGATGTGAGTATTGAGGCCTGGGTTACTGTCATAGTGTTCTAATTAGTCTCTGCTTCTAACCTCTCCCTGCTCAAATCAAGCCTACATGTCACTAGCAAAACAACTCCCAAAACAAGCTTGACCATGTCTCCTTCTTTCTCTAATGCCTAAGGAATTAAAGTCAAACTTTAAAAGAAAAGTTTAAAAGCTGGCAATTCCACTTCTGGGTATACACTCTGAAGAACTGACAAGGACCTGAACAGTTATTTGTATACGAATGTCCATAACATTGTGGCTATTGTGAATAGCCTTTTCAGAATAGACAAAAGGTAGAAACAACCCAAATGTCCACCATATATATAAAAGAATACCTGTCTCTCATGTATATATACATGAGAGACATTCATCCTTAAAGAGGAAATCTGGATACATGTTATAACATGGATAGATCTTGAAGACATACTGTATAAAATAAGACAAACACAAAAGGACAAATATGATTCCACTTATATGAGGTATCTAGAATAGTCAAATTCATTGACAAAAAAGTAGGAAACTGTTTATCAGGGGCTGGGAGGAGGAAGCAATGGGGAGTTATTGCTAAATAGGTACAGAGTTTCAGTTTAGGATAATAAGAACATTCTAGAGATGGACAATAGTGACAGTTACAATACAGTATGAATATTCTGGATGTCACTGAACTATGAAACTTAAAAACGGTTAAAAAGGGCTGGGCATTGTAGCTCATGCCTATAATCCCAGCACTTTGGGAAGTTGAAGCGGGCATATCACCTGAGGTCAGGAGTTTGAGACCAGCCTGGCCAACATGGTGAAACTCCTCCGCCTCTACTAAAAACACAAAAAATTAGCCAGGTGTGGTGGCAGGTGCCTGTAATCCCAGCTACTCGGGAGGCTGAGGCAGGAGAATAGTTTGAACCCAGGAGGCAGAGGCTGCGGTGAGCCAAGATCATGCCACTGCACTCTAGCCTGGGCGACAGAGTGAGACTCCTCCTCAAAAAAAAAAAAAAAAGGTTAAAATGGTAAATTTTATATTCTGTATCTTTTGCCCTATAGAAACACAAGTTGAATTAACAAAAGCATATATTAAAACAAAAGTACAGGCCAATACCACCAAAATGGTTTTATTTTTGTCACTGACAACAAGCACAACACTGCAATTGTATCATTATTTTGTTTAGTTTCTTAAATATTACTTAAGTGTGCATTAAAAATATGTTTACATTTTTAAAATGTGACACATTAAAGAAGTCCTCTGTAAACACGATCCCTTCACAATGTATTTTCCTGCTTTGTTTCATACATAAATAACTTAATCTACAAAGTCATAAATAATACTATCAACTCTTATGGTCTGGAAGTATATACAAATTTTGGAGTTTGATAAAAGTATTATTTATGATTTTATAAATAATACATAGTATTTATAGTGTTTATTATCAATCAAATGACTTTTTACAAATTCCTCCTGTCTCCTCAACCTGTTCCATCAGTAACAGACCTTCCAAGTTTACTTGGTAAAGATGCCAGACATTTAAAAAGTCAAAATGGTCAAAATTCTAGATTAAAAAAAAAACAGCAGAGAAGGTTGCTATTTAAGTATTACTAAATCTTAATAAAACCACTTCAGCTTGTCTGAAAAACAAAAAATGCTACTAAAGAGTGAATGCTTGTACAATCATATAAATGGTACCCAACAAAATTTAAAATTTAAGAAATAATAACATCAGATTAAATCCATATTAGTTTCGCAAAAAAACTCCACTGAGATTCTGTTACAGGAACAGAATCAATACTATTCTACATTTTCTAAAATTTGTTTTTGAATCTTCATTTGATGAGTTAAAATTTTAAGGGCAAAAATAATGACAAACAAAAAGCCATACTTAAGATTCCTAATACAGAACATTTGATTGTTTAGTTTTGTTTAATGACTGCAAATCCTTATTTCTTCAAAAAATAGCAAATATCTTTTGAAACACATCACCCATCTAATAATTTATTAAATAACCATTCAAGATTTATTAGGTAAGCACTAAAATTACTTTTATGTAATAAAAGTAAATAGGAATTTTGCATGTTTGCTATGTTTCATTTTACAAATTATTTTTTTAGTCCTCTATAGGGTATAAAACTTTAAGAAAACATTCTCAACTAACATTCTCATTAGATGTAAATGACTCAAATTACAAATAATACTAACCTAAGCATTGTCATTACTTTTAAAATCCAAATTTCTCAAAGTTTAATTTTTTACTCAATACAAAAATGACCTGGTTCACACTATTAGCTGCCCAACAAACTGTTTAAAAAACTAAAAATTCTTTGTTAAAGAGCAGATTACAAGAAATGTTTTCCATGCTCTTATTTTAAAAAACAAGATTCTGATATAATAATGAATCTAAATCAAAATTCACGAATGGTGGCTGAAATCCTGTCAGCTTTCAGCCCAATACAATATAAATCCACAGTTATAATGCATAAACAATTCAAAATTAAAGTTTATAATGGAAATGTCAACAAGTCATAACTACTACACATTACTACTGATGGGTTCCACTATACTTCAACCAGGCACAGCAGATGTGCACATCTGATAGACAGACTGCTTAGAAAATTAAAGCCATCAGAGCTATAAATAAGGAATATATAAATATGAACATAGCAATGCCAAAGCATTAGAGCTGTTAAAAAAAAGTGAATAAGATGTGATGTAAACACATCTGATAGTTCTCTCTGTAAGTCACTTTCCACTGATTTATAAAGCTATGGTTTTATAATTCTTTTAAAAAGGAAAATTTTTCTACACTGCTGCATGCAGTAATTTCATTGTACATTCTCAACTACAATGCCATCTTCAAATCCTCTTGCACAGCTTGACATATCTCATCAGAATTTCTCCAGAAAGTCAGCTTGTCATATTTTCAGCAGCCTACAACAAGAAAGTAAGATTCATTACAATAAAACCATGCAAAAAGAGGCATCATGAAGATAAATTTGTCAATACTGCACTGTCATTAACAAACAACTATTCCCCATATAACAGAACCACTTTTATCATGGTAATGCAGTGCTTTTCATGTTTTGCTATACATCAGGACTACCTTTTGAATGTACAGTTAACAGTCCACAGGCTAACAGTGGAATAAAATAATGGTTAAGAGCATATAAAACATAATGCTACTTGAAACATTAACCTATGGCAGACCTGTTCCCACAGACTTCGTTAGTTTGTCTGTTTCTGTATGTTTCATTTTAGTAAAAGGGATTAAGAATAAAAAAGACCTTTCATGCTACAAGGCGGAGAGAACAAGAGCAAAAGATGAATAATGAACATCTTATCAAATCCTGTCTCATCTACACCCTAACTACTATTCTTTCCTAGGTGATTGTGAAGAAATTCCAAGATATCATATTATCAATAAATGCTTTGATATGTTATTTCTAGAGACTTAAACAAATCACCATACTATTATCCTACCTAAAAAATTTCTTAATGTCATTATAAAAAGATATAATTTTAAATAAGTTTAATTTTAGAAATATGTATTAGTCTTTTAATTCATTTACCTTTCTAACTCCTTTTTATAAGACCTACCTACACAGGGACACAACACAGATTTACACTAAAGTATTAGTATTATACTAGCAGTCCAGGACATCTGTAAGAGAAAGGGCAAGGCTTAGTCCACAGGACTCCACCATAATGGTATAACTTAAGACAATGGGGTACTAAAATAGAAGATACAGGAAAGTAGGTTGTGCTCAGAACTGTTCAAATTAAAATATGTAGATGATGCTTACACATGAATCCTAGCACTAAGGAGATAATATAAAAATTCAATGTCAATAAAGAATCACTAATAAAATGCACTTAATTAACAGTTCTATTTATGCTGTGGGAGATGCGCATAAGGAGATGCTCATTACTGCCGTTGAGTAACTTATGTAATTAGGGAGATACATAGCTAGCTACTTTTACCATAAATGACTTAGACCACATCAATATACAAATCTGTGAAAGTAAAAAGCAAAAAAATTAACAAAAAAGTTACTATTTTCTACACAGTCAACCAAAGAGGAAAAGAAAAAAGTAATGTCTGAGACTAACAGTTTTTTTGCAACATTTCAAGATACCCTTGATTTGTTATTCTACATATTCCAAAAAAGAGACAATAAATACCATACAGTGAAATTCTAAATACCAGGAATTCTAGATAAAGATAGAACACAGCAGGGACAATTTCTCTTTACCTTAATTTTAAAACCAAAAGAAATTAACCAAAAAAAAAAAAAAAAGAGAGAGAGAGAGAGAGAGAGAGAGAAATTCATGAGCAGCAACCACATAAGGTAAGAAGAACCTTATGCTTGTAAAGCCAATAAAAGGGTGGTCAAGGAAAGGCAGACGTGGCTCAGTGTAGCTCTAAAGCCACCAGCTCCCCAAGTCTGTCCCAAATGGCAATAAGAGAGAACAGACTTTAATCCAGGGAGAAGCAAACTGATGAGTTATTCTTTTTCAATTCACTGAAATCACGTATAACACTTTTACTTTTAAAATAGCGTGATACTATCTGGAATGATGTTCACCAAACATTACTGCAGGTTATCTCTTTGGTAATCTTGAGTGATATTTTTTTATGTTTTGTATTTTCTGAATTAAATATCTTAAAATTGTAAGGATGCATTACTTTCATAAAAATTATACAGATTATGTAAATTACTTCAAAAAAAAAAAGTTCTAATAAACACTTGTTTGCTAGAAACTCCCTAGCTGTTGCTGTTGTTATTTTTCACTCTGTTGCCCAGGCTGGAATGCAGTGGCACAATCACAGCTTACTGCAGCCTCAAATGCCTGAGCTCAGGCCGTCCTGAATAACTAGAACTACAGGTGTGTACCACCATATCCAGCTAATTAAAATAAATGTTTTGTAGAGACGGAGTCTGGCCATGTTGCCCAAGGCAGTCTTAAACTCCTGGCTTCAAGTGATCCTTCTGCTTTGGCCTCCCAAAGTGCTGGTATCACAGGCGTGAGCCAGCACGCCTAGCTGAAACACCCTGGTTTTACTGAGATGCTGCTATACTGTTTCTAGATCATAGGAGAAATGCATTTTAAGAGGCTTCATGTATATAAGAGACAGATTTTCCATTCAAATAGTCAACACTTTCCGATTCTGTGTATCTTAATTACTGATTTTACCTCCCACATCTCATTATGGCCTACTGGATGCAGAATAACTAGTATGCTAAAAGCTGAAAAAGCTATGTTAAATTGGCATTTCTGAATTGCCTATCCTAATATCTCAGCTCATATTTTGCCTAAGAAAATGCTATGCCAAAGCACTTGTCAGTCACCTGCCTCAGATAGGTTTATTTGACTCTGTTTCTCTTCAAACTGTAGTACAAAACAAAAGTATCTTCCTATTATGTTAATTCCCTTTCAAACTCAAGCACAGAAAAACTAAAACTCTTACAGTTGTGGCAGATATGTACTAAATAAATCCTTCCCTCAAAAATTTCGGAAATATACTGATAAAATACTATAATACTCTTTTTTATTTTTATTAAAAGAGTTATTAGAGGCCGGGCGCGGTGGCTCAAGCCTGTAATCCCAGCACTTTGGGAGGCCGAGACGGGCGGATCACGAGGTCAGGAGATCGAGACCATCCTGGCTAACACAGTGAAACCCCGTCTCTACTAAAAACACAAAAAACTAGCCGGGCGAGGTGGCGGGCGCCTGTAGTCCCCGCTACTCGGGAGGCTGAGGCAGGAGAATGGCGTAAACCCAGGAGGCGGAGCTTGCAGTGAGCTGAGATCCGGCCACTGCACTCCAGCCCGGGCGACAGAGCAAGACTCCATCTCAAAAAAAAAAAAAAAAAAAAAAAAAAGGGTTATTAGATAATATTAAGTCAGGGAATGTGCCCATGCTAAAGCTCAATGACTGTTTTGTTTCTAACAACAACTTCATCTTTTCCTAAACTGCTGGCTCAGGTATTCTTGAGATTTTACTGGAGGAGAAAACTTAGTAGTTAAGTAAACAGCTCTGAAGTCAGAGAGCCCAAGTTCAAGATCGCAAGTCAATCACTAACTGGAAAGTTCTTGAGGTAAGTAAATTAGTCACCATAAGCTGCAGTTTCCTTAGCAGTAAACTACTAATAGTAGCATAGGATGAGTATCCCTTGTCGGAAATGCTTGGGACCAGAACTGTTTCTGATTTCAGATGTCCTGAAATTTTGTAAAATTTGCATTAAAGTTGTCCCTTGGTATCCATGGTGAATTATTAGTTCCAGGACTCCCCATGTCACCCACCTCATAGATACTGAAGTCCACAGATGCTCAAATGCTTTACATAAAAGGGCATAGCATTTGCATATAACCCACACGTATACTCCCGTATACTTTACATCATCTCTGGATTCGTTGTGATACCTAATACAATGTAAACACTATGCAAAGAGTTGTTATCCTGTATTGTTTAGGGACTCATGACAAGAAAAAAAGTCTGTACATTTTTAGTACAGACATAACCATCTTTCCCCCTGTTCCCCAAATATTTTTGATCCACAGATGGTTGAATCCATGGATACAGAACCCACAAATATAAGAGGACTGACTGTACTTGTTGACTGAGCATCCCTAATTAGAAAATCTGAAATGCTCCAATAAGGATTTCCTTTGAGTGTCATGTTGGTACTCAAAGTATGTCAGATTTTGGAGCATGTTGGATTTTCAGATTAGGAATGCTCAAACTGTAGTAGTTATCACTATTGTAATGATAGAGATAATGCCAGTAAAGCCTGTAAAACATACGGTCTAGCATGAGAAAAGTATTCATATAAATATTAGCTATTCTTGTTATTCAGTTATTTTTCTTTCTGCCATATGAAAGCCATAGGTTTGAGTTAAAAAAGAAACTTCCGTATCTAAATAGGAGACAAGTGCTGATAGCCAAGATAATGGGAAAAAGGCCTAGACATTTCAGAGATCTAAGAGGCAGCCCTTCCCATGACAGGCCCTGAGGCCTAGTATCAGGACCTAGAGCAAAGGTCATGCGTGTTATGCTTTAGCAAAGAACTTGGCTGCATTGTGTCCATGTCCTAGGGTTCTGTGGAAGTTTGGACTTGAGAGTGATTTAGGGTATCTGGTGGAAGAAATTTCTAAGCAGCAAAGTGTTCAACACGTCGCATGGCTGCTTTTGACAGCATATGCTCAGATGCATGAGCAAAGAAATAACCTAAGGCTGGAACTTATACTTAAAGGGGAAGCAGAGCATAAAAGTTTAGAAAATGTGCAACCTGTCCATGTGGTAGAAAAGAAAAGCCCATTTTCAGGAGAATTCAAGGGGGTTGCAAAGCAACTACTTGCTAGAGAAATTTCCGAATCTAAATAGGAGACAAGTGCTGATAGCCAAGATAATGGGTAAAAGACCTAGACAACATTTCTGAGATCGAAGAGGCAGCCCTTCCCATTACAGGCCCTGAGACCTAGGATAGAATGGTTTTATGGACCAGGTTCAGGGTCCCGCAGCCCTCCACAGTCTTGGGACATCGCTCCTTGCATCCCAGCCACTCCAGCTCCAGCCATGACTGAAAGTGGCCCAGGTATAACTCAGGACTCTACTTCAGAGGATCCAAGCCATAAGCCCTGGTGACTTCCATGCGGTGTCAAGCCTGTGGGTGCACAGAGTACAAGGGCTAAGGTTTGGCAGCCTCCACCTAGATTTCAGAGGATGTATGGAAAAGCCTGGTTATCTAAGCAGAAGTCTGCTTCAGGGGTGGAGCCCTCATGGAGAACCTCTACTAGGGTAGTGCAGAGGGGAAATATGGGGCTGGAGCCCCCAAACAAAGTCCTCACTGGGGCACTGCCTAATGGAGCTGTGAGAAGAGGGCCACCATCCTCCAACCCCAGAATGGTAGATCCACTGACAGCTTGTACCCTGAGCCATGAAAAGCTGTAGGCACTCAACAATGCCAGCCCATGAGAGCAGTTGTGGGGGCTTAACCCTGTAAAGCTACAGGGGCAGAGCTGCTTAAGGCCTTGGGAGCACACCCCTCTCACCAGTGTGTCCTGCATGTGAGATACAGAGTCAAAGGAGATTGTTTTGGAGCTTTAAGATTTAATGATTGCCCTGCTGGGTTTGGAACTTGTTTGGGGCCTGTAGCCTCTTTCATTTGGCTGATTTCCCCAGCTTTGGGGATGGAAATGTTTACCCAATGTCTATAATCCCATTGTATCTTGGAAGTAAATAACTTGTTTTAGATTTTATAGGCTCATAGGTGGAAGGGACTTGCCTTGTCTCAGAACTTTGGACTTTTGAGTTATTGTTGGAATGAGTTAAGACTTTGGGGGACTGTTGGGAAGGCATGATTGTATGTTGCAATGTGAGAAGAACACATGAGATCTGGGAAGGGTCAGCGAAGGAATGATAGTTTGGATGTGTGTCCCCACCCAAATTTCACTTTGAAATGTAATCCCCAATGTTGGAGGTGGGGCATGGTGGGAGTTGACTGATTCATGGGGGCAGATCCCTCATGAATGGTTTAGCACCATTCGTTTGGTGCTGTATTCACTATAGTGAGTGAATTCTTAAGAGTTCTGATTACATAAAGCTGGGTGGCACCTCACTCTCTCGCTCCTGCTTTTGCAACATGACGTGCCTTCTCCCCCTTTGCCTTCCACAACGATTGTAACCTTCCTGAGGCCTCCCCAGAAGCAGATGCCACTATGCTTTCTACGCAGCCTGAAAAACCACGAGACAATTAAACTTCTTTTCTTTACAAATTATCTCTTCTCAGGTTTGTTTATTTATTTATTTTAAGACGAAGTCTTCTTAGGTCGCCCAGGATGGAGTGCAGTGGCGCAAATCTCGGCTCACTGCCACCTCCACCTCTTAGGTTCAAGTGATTCTCTTGCCTCAGCCTTCTGAGCAGCTGGGATTACAGGTGCCTGCCATAATGCCTGGCTAATTTTTGTATTTTTAGTAGACATAGGTTTCACTATGCTGGCCAGGCTGGTCTTGAACTCCTGACCTCAAGTGCTCTGCCCACCTCAGCCTCCCAAAGTACTGGGTGTCAAGCCTGTACGGGCTTGAGCTACCAAGCCCAGCAGGTATTTCTTTATATCAATTCAAGAATGGACTAATACAGAGTCTACCATAAAAGTGAGGATAGTAGTTACTGGAGGGGAGAGCAAGAGGGAGAGGTTAGTGATTGGGGAGGGGACACAAGGGGGATTATCTGGTGCTGGCAGTGATGGTTGCATAGATATTCTCTTTATGATACATTTTAGCTCTATAAATGTGGTTTACCCGTTTTAGTTAAGATTCAATAATCAAGAGATTTTAAAAAGCACAAAAACAAACCTAAAGAACTCATTGGAAAATAATCAGAAAGATATGTAAATTACATGTTTTAAATAGTTGTTTTCTTGAAGGTAAGAAAAAAGAGAAGTCACTTTGTATCAGGTATCAGAAGGCTTTGTTTGTTTGTTTTCCCCTCCATTGACTGTCTTTCTGTGAGCCCACGTTTTGGACAAGTTTTAAAATGAACTAACTTAAAGTTTCAGTATTCAAAGTGAGTTAGTGCTAAATAACAAGGGAAATAAAATCACAAGCTTTTAAATCAGAAAGTCTGTGCAAGAGAGAATAGGATATGTTTTTAGTTGCCAGTCTGAGCAATTAAAAGGTGGTTAATTTGAATTTGAAAAAAGGTGGCCCTCTGGGAGCCTGGTGGCAGTAGCAGCCCCCTGGTCCCTGGTCCCTTGGAGTCACTTTTTCCTTTTCTTGAAGGATAACACATGGGCTCACAGCTGAGCAGCTCTATCAGCCAGTTTCCTGTCTGAGGAATCCCAGTAATCTGACAGCCTTCTTTCACTTCATCCTGTCCAAGCTGGTAGTGTTTGTGCTGAGATGGCTGACTGGCTCTATCACATACCTAATCTCTTCACAAAAGTCTAGCCACACTCTTAGCCCTGTCTCCAGAACATGTTATTCAGAGAGGCTGAGAATTTTCTAAATTCTCAAATGCTAGTTCCTTTTCTCTTAGCAGGTCCTTACTCAACTGCTCATTTGTGTCACATTATTAAGCAACAAAAAGAAATCAGGCTACACCTTCCACAATTTGCTTGGAAATTTCCTCAATGAAATATCCAAGTTCATTGTTTACATATTCTATTTTCCTTCCAACAGTAGAACATAATTCAGCCACATTTTGTCACTTTCTTTCTTTCTTTCTTTCTTTTTTTTTTTGAGATGGAGTTTCGCTCTTATTGCCCAGGTTGGAGTGCAATGTTGCAATCTTGGCTCACTGCAACCTCTGCCTCCCGGTTCAAGCGATTCTCCTGCTTTGGACACCCAAGTAGCTGGGATTACAGGCATGTGCCACTACAACTGGCTAATTTTGTATTTTTAGTAGAGACGGAGTTTCATTATGTTGGTCAGGCTGGTTTTGAACTCCTGACATCAGGTGATCCACCCACCCTGGCCTCCCATAGTCCTAGGATTACAGGCGTAAGCCACTATGCCTGGCCCATTCTGTCACTTTCTAACAAAGATCACCTTTCTTTTCGTGTCCAATAAATGTTCCCCATTTCCATCTGGGTCTTCACTAAAAGTGCTTTTAACATTTATATTTCTAGCAACATTCTGATCCTAATGTTAGTCTCAAAAAAACTCTGAGGCTTTCTCTACAGCTCTCTTCTCTTCTTTCTGAGCCCTCACCAGAATTGCCTGAACATTCCCAGTTCTACAAACAGTTCCTCTTCAAGGAAATCTAGTCTTTTTCTATCAAGCACCTTAAAACTTTCCAGTCTCTATCCAATACCTGATTCCAAAGCCACATCCTCACTTTTAAGTATTTGTTACAGCAACATCCCACTTGCCAGTACCAAAATCTGTATCAGATTTCTGGGACTGCCATAACAAAGTAACCACATTATTAGGTGGGTTAAAACAACAAAAATCTATTTACAGTTTGAAGGCCAGAAATGCATACATATTATACATAATTAATCAAGGTGTTAGCTGGGTCATGCTCTCTGACAGTTCTAGGGGAGTATCCTTCCTTGCCTCTTTCTAGCTTCTTGTGGCCACAGAAAATCCTTAACTTTCTTTGGCTATTTGTATCCAAATTTCTCTTGTCTTATAAGGCTACCAATCATTGGGTTGGGATCTACCCTAATCCAGGATGACCTCATCTTAATTTGATTATATCTGCAAAGGCATTATTTCTAACTAAGGTCATATGCATTGGGACCAGGGGTTAGGACTCGAATATACCTCTTCTGGAGCAGGCACAATTTTACTCAACAAATAGCACAATTCTAAAAATAGAGACTTCTAGGAAAATGTAACATGGTTCATGGTAGTAGTAATTTCTTTTTTGAGATGGAGTCTCGCTCTGTCGCCCAGGCTGGAGTGCAGTGGTGCCATCTCAGCTCACGGCAAGCTCCGCCTCCCAGGTTCATGCCATTCTGCTGCCTCAGCCTCCTGAGTAGCTGGGACTACAAGCGCCCACCACTACGCCCGCCTTTTTTGTATTTTTAGTAGAGATGGGGTTTCACCACGTTAGCCAGGATGTTCTTGATCTCCTGACCTCGTGATCTGCCAGCCTCAGCCTCCCAAAGTGCTGGGATTACAGGCGTGAGCCACTGTGTTCAGCCTGGTAGTAGTAATTTTTATGATATGAACATACGCTATTAAGCTCCTGGTCTCTTGGTGGTGTTGGATGTTAGTTTAACCTTGTTTAGCCAGGATGTTTCCCATAACTTCATCACTAATCATTTTTCTTTTTTTTTTTTTGAGACGGAGTCTCGCTCTGTCGCCCAGGCTGGAGTGCAGTGGCCGGATCTCAGCTCACTGCAAGCTCCGCCTCCCGGGTTCCCGCCATTCTCTTGCCTCAGCCTCCTGAGTAGCTGGGACTACAGGCGCCCGCCACCTCGCCCGGCTAGTTTTTTGTATTTTTTAGTAGAGACGGGGTTTCACCGTGTTCGCCAGGATGGTCTCGATCTCCTGACCTCGTGATCCGCCCGTCTCGGCCTCCCAAAGTGCTGGGATTACAGGCTTGAGCCACCGCGCCCGGCCATTAATCATTTTTCTAAATAAAAACATCTTTATTTAGAATGAACTAATAGGAATCTCCAACCTTTAGTGCTTCAGTAGCCTTGCGAAGCTCCTTAATAACCGACGATAAAGCTTCTGGGTTAATTCCTTGTTCACAAAGCCGTACACAAATAGACAGAGTTTCCATATCTAAGCCAGTATTCAAAATTCTTGAAATCTCAAGCAGAACTGAAAAAAGAAACAAAAAGAAACTTCTAAAAAAAGGCTTACATCATTTAAAAATATGCACATAGTACTTTCATTAATTTATATATCACTGCACAATACCAAGGAATTAGCATAGCATCTCAGATTTTGGAAATCTGCATGTAATACTTTCTTGCCTTTACTTAGTTTTAGAAACTTAAATATAAACTCACACTTCCCTTCACATAACTGCCTTTTACATCTTGGTATATATTCTGGCACTCATTTAATATCTAACACATATCCACCATACTTAGGATAATTCTGAACGCTTGCTTATTTTTTAGTATTCTTTGAAAATGCAGTTTAACTAGTTGCATATTGTGCCATTTTACGGAAACGCTACACTTAACTGCTCTGTTACTTTAAAAGTTAGGCTGCTCTCATGTTTCCCCCATTCAAATATTGATAAGAATCTGTACATACTAAATTTTATTTCATTAGGATACATTTCTAGAAGTACAACTGTTCAGTCAGTAATATACATATTTAATTTGCTGAATTGACGTACAATAGTCAAAAAAAAAGTAATGTACATATTTAAGGCTTTAAAAGTGTTTAGAAACTTTTATGACAATTTGATAGTGTAAATCATGTCTGTTGAATCTAATAAAAATGAAACTTTATATTTTTTTAAACGTCATTTGTATAGTACTACATTTTATTGTAGTTGATAGAATTCTTTGTCTTTTTTTTTTTTTGAGATAGAGTCTTGCTCTGTCGCCGAGGCTGGAGTGCAGTGGCCGGATCTCAGCTCACTGCAAGCTCCGCCTCCCGGGTTTACGCCATTCTCCTGCCTCAGCCTCTCGAGAACCTGGGACTACAGGTGCCCGCCACTCGCCCGGCTAGCTTTTGTATTTTTTAGTACAGACGGGATTTCACCGTATTAGTCAGGATGGTCTCGATCTCCTGACCTCGTGATCCACCCGACTCGGCCTCCCAAAGTGCTGGGATTACAGGCTTGAGCCACCGCGCCCGGCCAGAACTCTTTGTCTTTAACATGACAAGCACAAACAGAGAAACTTGGTTTCCAAAGTGATTTTCTGAATCCCTTCCATTACAGGTTGTAAGTACACCGGTTCCACTGAATTTTGTTTTATGATTGCTTCCCAGAGAGTATTTAGACTATTTTAAGTCAACTGTCAACATATTATTTATTGTTTCCCATATCATTTCCCCTTGGCATTATGCTTAGAAAGTTATTCCTCATGCAAAGATTATATCCACCAGTATTCTCTTCCAGCACTTGAAAGTTTATTTCCCAATACCCCCCATAAGTATTTATCTCCCTGGAGTTTGGGTGGAAAATAGGATCTAACTTTTCCTCCCAGAAATGAGTCAGTTGCCCTAGTAAAATTTATTGAATGATCTAAGTTTTCCCTACCCAGTTGAGATGCCACCTTTATTCATAGTAAATTCCCATATACCTACAAATTTGTTACATGTCTATCTTTTGTAAAGGCAACCATTTAATTACTAACTTTATATTGCATGTAGTAGGGTAAACATTCCATTGTCATCTTTCATTTATATAAGCCCTTTTATTCTTTGGATGAACTTAAAATTTTTCATCAATTCTAAAAACAAATTCCAACTGGATTCTGATTAACTGTATAAAAACTACATATTATTTTGGGAAGAACGGACAAGTTATCAGTATTTAGTCATCCATTAATTTAAGTCTAAGTCTTTCTGAAAATTCTTATAGTATTTATCATGTTCATGAGATAGGTCCCTCCCATTTTTTTCATATCAGATATTCACTTTGATCCCTAGAAGTTCAATTTGAATCGGGCGCAGTGGCTCACGTCTGTAATCCCAACACTTTGGGAGGCCAAAGTGGGCAGATCACCTGAGGTCAGGAGTTTGAGACCAGCCTGATCAACATGGAGAAACCCCGTCTCTACTAAAAATACAAAATTAGCCGGGCAAGGTGGTACATGTCTTTAATCCCAGCTACTTGGGAGACTGAGGCAGGAGACTTGCTTGAACCTGGAAAGTAAAGGCTGCAGTGAGCCGAGATCGCGCCATTGCACTCCAGCCTGGGCAACAAGAGCAAAACTCTGTCTCAAAAGAAAAACAAACAAAAAAAGTTGTTCAATTTGAGTCTTAAAAAAAATGTCTTCCATGCCTCTGCTAACTGTTTGGAGATATAGAGTATAGTTCTGATGCCCTTGTCTGCTAATTCTAACATTTGTGTGATCGGGGGGATGTTTATTACAATTGACTGAATTTTTCACGTCATGGGTCACACTGTTCTGCCTTGCATACCTGGTAATCTTTGACTAGATGCCACGTACTCAGAATTTTACTTAGGTACAGGATATTTTTGTATTTCTATATTCCTGAGCTTTAGAATGAGATACCGTTATCTGGAAATGGTTTGATTCTTTCAGGTATTACTTCTTAGATCTGTTAGGCAGGACCAGAGCCCTGTTTAGCATAGGACTAATTATTCCCCTTACGACTGAGGTAAGAATTCTGAGTACTCTATCTAATGTCTCATGAATTACAAATATTTCCATTCTGGCTGGTAGTTATAGGTACTATCCTCAGCCCTGTGTAAGCATGGTGCACTGTTCATTCCAGTCGTTCTAGATGGTTCCCTCCCAGTTTTCTGAGTACTTTCCCCACACATCTGCTAATCAGTGCTCTGAATACTTAAGGGGCACACTTCTACAGATCTCCAGCATTTTTTTCTGTGCAGTTCTCGCCTCTCAGGTACTGTTATTCAAACTCTACCTGCCTTGGTCTCCTGGGTCTTCTAAACTCCTTCTGTCTTCTAAATTCACTTCAGTGTGTACACTGGGTTCTGCCTGGGTTCTCCCTGCTATACTGAGGCCTGGAACTCTCTGAAGGCAGTGAGCTGGGGCAACCCAAGAAATCACTTTGCTTGTTTCCTGTCTCTAAGGGATCACTGTACTCTGATGCCTGATGTCCAGTGTCCTGAAAACCATTGTTCTATATGCTTATGAGTTTTCTTGGTTGTTTCAAGCAGAAGCATAAATCTAATCTGTTACTCCATCTTGGCTGGAAGATGACAGCCCTTTCCATTTTCATTTCTTCAGTTCTGATATTCCAGTTTACTGATACTTTGCTCTTCAGCTGTATCCAGCTGGTTATTCACATTATCTGCTGAATTTATTTCAATACCTTTTAAGATTTCCAGTTTCTCCCCATAATCACTTGTTTTATAACTAAATGCTTATTTATAGTGACTAATTTCACAGCTGTTGATCCTGCCTTCATCTATTTAAGGCTATATTCTTAAACTGTATTTGAGATTGCTCTATTATCTCTATTTCTTGAAGTATAAGCAAGCAGCAAAAGATAGTGGTTAGGAGTGTGATCTCTAGAGCCAGACTACCTGTGTTCAAATTCTAGCTGTAATATTTAGTAGGCAAGTTACTCTCTCTGTGCCTTATTTCACCATTCTCTAAAGTGAGGATAAGAGTACCTATTTTAAAGGATTAGTGTGAGAATTAAAGGATACACTGAGAATGGTATCCATTTGTTTTGCGGAAACTGCCTTGCAGTCCTTTGGAATGATGCTTGACATACGGTAGGGCTCAATAAAAGACTTCCCTGTTACTACCCCTTTCCCTCTTTTTCATTTTCCATGTTAGTTGCTCATGTTTTTCATCTACCTTACGTGCTTTGTCATTCTTGGCTGAAAACTCATCTTCCATAGATTTATTTTAGGTGTCCTGGACTGGTGACACATTCTAAGACAGGAAGCTGTACCCTAGCCTTAGGCCTCTAGATCAGGCCTTGTAGTATTTTTGGTTCAGATCCAAAAAACACATGGACGGTGCCTCTCAATCTCTGGCTGTGACAAATGGCACATTTCTGACTCCCAGCTTCCGTGAGGCAGGGTAGCATGCTTTGTCAGGTTCTATTCCCAACAATTCCCTGTTGTGGTTCCCATGTGCTCCTTTCTTTTGGGGGAAACCTCTCTTTTCCTAATCAACGGAGACTTCCCTTCTTGCTTTTGAACAGGTCTATCCTGATACATTTTCTTACTATTTCCTATTATTTTTATATTCTTAGAGTTTCAGCAACTGCTCAATCTACCATACTGGATCTTCACTTTATTTTTGACTGTCTTCATAAATGGATTCTACTTAGCCCTTGTACATTCTAAGTGGTTACCATCAGTATACTGGAACATTACATATTACACTTTTTAATCACCAGTCACCTTGATGAATTCTATGATGCTTCTAACAGTTTTTCAGTTGATTCTCTCCCTTCTCTGTCTAGTTTGTTCTCTTCATGGTAGACCCCCCACCTATAAAGGCTATGCTTATTCCTGACTTCACGCCTTTGTTCATGCTTTTCTCCTCTGCCTGTTATCCTCCCTTCATATAACTCTATGCTGTTTTCTTAGTTCATCTCATCTCTGGTATTTCTTCTTTAAGCCTTCTTTTCAAATGGACACCTATTTTTACTTCCTATTTTCACAAATCACCTGTAATCAAAAACTATTTCTTTAGTGCCCACTATATGATTAGTACAGGTTGAACACTCCTAATCCCAAAATCTGAAATGTGAAATGCTCTAAAATCCAAAACTTTTTAAGTACTGACATAACACCATAGTGGAAAATTCCACAGCTCATATAATGGATCAAAGTCAAAATGCAGGTGCTCAATACACAGCTTATTCAGCATCCCTGAGGGAAAAAAACAAAATTACCTTCAGGCTATGTGTATAAGGCATATATAAAACATAAATGAATTCTGTGTTTGGACTTGGGTCCCATCCCCAAGATACCTCATTATGTATGTGAAAATATTAAAAAAAAAATCTGAAATCCAAAACATGGTCCCAAGGTTTTTGGATGAGGGATAATCAACCTGTAACTGTATGTATTTTGTGCCTATTATGCTACTGCTGCAAATACAGTTATGAACAAGATAGATATGCTCCTGGTCCTCACAGATATTAGTCCAGGAGGAGAGATAGATATTAAAGTAATAACTGATTCCAGATATAAGTAAAATAAAGAAAAAGAGTGGAATACTTCTGAAACAAATTACAAGGGCATCTTACCAAGTTTGGAAGGACACAGTGTTTAGCAAAGACTTGTCTGAAGAAGTGACAATTATACTTAGACATCAAAGGTGAGAAGACATCAACCAGACTAATACAGAGGCAGGAGGAAGGGTGATGGGTGAGAGCAAAGAAAACAGCTTGTGTGATGGTTCCTACACTAGAGGGAACTTAGTAAATTCACAGACCTGAACTGCTATTGTGAAGGCAATGTAATTAACGGGGTGAATGGGTATAAAATATGAGATAAGTCCTAGTGAAGATCTTAGAATTGTGGAAAGCTATTGGAAGATATAAAATAGGAACATGAATAGATCAAATTTGCAATTTAAGGACTTTTTGGCTGAGTATCAAATGAATCTTTAAAAAGTCCAGTTATATCACAATTTTAATAAAAGACTGGTGGGTAGTATGATCAGGAGATATTTAGCCAACCTGAAATGAGTCAAGAATTGAAAGGGCTTAGTAAAGAACAGGAGGCAGAGGAGGTGAGAAAGCAAGACGGACTTCCAGATTTCTTTCTCAAATGTGCAACTGGATTGTGCATGGACTACCTGTTTGTTTTGCTGGCACTGCCTTGCAGTGCTAGTCAAATGGAATATATATACCATAGACTCGCTTAACTCCTTTCTCTATAATGTGTTTCCTTTTTTTTTTTTTGAGATGGAGTCTAGCTCTGTCACCCAGTCTGTGGTGCAGTGGTGCAATCTCGGCTCACGGCAACCTTTGCCTCCCAGGTTCAAGCAATTCTCCTGCCTCAGCCTCCCAAGCAGCTGGGAATACAGGTGCCTGAGCTTACTACTACATATATATATACACACTACTATATATATACACACACTACTATATATATGTATAGTACTAAAGTATAGGACTACTTTATATATATATATAAAGTAGTGCTACAGGCCAGGCACAGTGGCTCAAGGCTATAATCCCAGCACTTTGGGAGGCCGAGGCGGGTGGATCACCCAAGGTGAGGAGTTCAAGACCAGCCTGGCCAACATGGTGAAACCCTGTCTCTACTAAAAATACAAAAATTAGCCAGGTGTGGTGGCAGGCGCCTATAATCCCAGTTACTCCAGAAACTGAGGCAGGAGAATTGGGTCCTATCCCCAGCTTGAACCTGGGAGGCGGAGGTTGCAGTGAGCCAAGATCGCGCCACTACACTCCAGCCAGACTCGGTCTCATTAAAAAAAAAAAAAAAAAAATAGTGTCATGATAAAGACTCTCGTAAGGAATAACTATCAAAATTAAAATTCAGATGCATAGGATGATTTGAGAGGAAAATAAAAATTAAAGTATAAAGCAATCAATAGAGAATACTTAACATATCAAAAAACTGAAAAGCAAAGGAAGCAACCATACACAGTGGGTTGGGCGGGAGGTGTTGTTGAAAAGGCACGACTATTTTAAGAGAATGCAGAATTTTAAGGATATAAGGATGAAAGCAAAGATCTCATGCAGACCTTATCCTAAATAGGCAGGGATAGTTCTTTTCAGAGTGAGCTACACAGATAATTGATTAATACAAAGTCAGCCTGCTGCCTCCCACGTCTTTAACAAAATCCTTCCATTTCATGATCAAAATGCAAATGTAGCCAAGAATTCTGCAATTCATATGACTTAAAGGGGGGTTCACAAATCCTGCCATTGAGGGGAGAAATGGTACTCAAAAAGTTTTGAAAATTTCACTTTTGATCTCAGGGGTTGATTTAAATACTGTGAAACACCACATCCCCTCTCCTTCATTTTTTGTTTTACTTCACTTTTTCATGTTCTTATTCTCTCTATAATCTTCATTTTACACCAGGTTTTCTCAAAAGAGATCTTGATGATGCAGCCAACATAAATCATCAGTTCTCAATTGTACATCAGTGGTTCCACCAGAGAGAAAATGTGAGTTTTCCATTCAAATAGGATCCTACGGCCATATACATAAGGAACCTAAGTACAGCTAACATAAGAAAATAGGCTAGAAGTGAGGTCTTATACTCTACCTTTTTCCAAGGAAACATACAAGATAGTAAATTTTTATACACACAGACACACACATATATATATACACATGCATAAATTCACTTACAAAATAAAACTAGTAAGTGTTGATACATCGAAAAGGATAGAAAAATAGGCTGAATATTAACATTCTCAGAAAAACAGCAAGGTAGATACTGAACAAGTGAAAAATTAGATGCAAAGTCTCTAAAAATGTAATTCTTTGAAAAGGAACGAGCAGCCAGTGCAGAAAAAGCCAGCAGCCCTTCTGCAGGGGCTATGTAAGAAAATGAGGCCGGGTGTGGTGGCCCACACCTGCAATCCTAGCACTTTGGGAGCCCAGGTGGGTGGATCACCTGAAGTCAGGAGTTCAAGACCAACCTGGCCAAAATGGTGAAACCCCGTCTCTACTAAAAATAAAAAAAAATTAGCCGGGTGTGGTAGTGGGCACCTGTAATCCCAGCTACTCCGGAGGCTGAGACTGGGAAGAGTTGCCTGAACACGGGAGGTGGAGGTTGCAGTGAGCTGAGGTTGCACTCCAGCCTGGGCAACCACGGCAAGACTCCGTCTCAAAAAAAAAAAAAAGCCTACAGTGAGGGAGAAAGAGATACAGGAGTGAGAATTTCATAGGGTTATCTTTTAACAGAGAGGGAAGCTGACGTAAGTAGCCTCTGGAAAACGTCTAGGACCACTGCAAATGACATTATGACATTTAACATCGATCAAACACTCATAATACAGGTGGATGTGAGTAAAAAGGAGACAAAGGAGACTACAAGAGAGATGACATCGGAAATAATATAAAAATAATTGATCATCTTTGATATATTTTTACATGGTTGTCTTATTTAAATATTCACAATTCTTGGAGGCAGGATTTTATTTTAAACAAACAAACAGGCTCAATGATGTTTAAGTATCTAGTCCAAGCTCACCACAGGGTTATGAAGTGGCATTAGAGGGTGGAGAGAAGGTAACCGGCAAGACACTAATTTCGTGTTCTGCAACGCTTGTGTAGGCTTCACACACACGTGCCTCCGGGGCCGAAAACAGGCGACACCCATAGCACTTGGGCACTGGCGTCACCCGCTTCAAGAGGAAACTAGGATAATTCTGACGAAGGGGGGAACTTATTCATTCGCAGGATATTAAAGGCCGCCTACTTAAGTGTGAAGAACACGAGGCATAGCGGTGACCAAACACCTGGCCCCTGTCCCCGCCAGGATCCCGACCTTGGGGATCCCAACCTTAGGGATCCCAACCTTGTGGACCCCCGAAGCGCCCCGCGCGGGAATCCGGTGGGACGCGGCGCGCAGGAGGGAACGGGTGTACTGGGTGGGGTGGGCGTGGCGCTGTCACCGCAGGAGATCGGGCGGGTAGGGCGGACCTGGGACGCGGGATAGAGGGGGCGCGGCATTCGCGCGAGAGGGACGCGGTGCGCAACCGGCTGACTAGGGGGCCGCAACGCCTGGCGCGCGCGACAAACTACGCAGCGGCGGAGACAGCTCTCAAGGGATAGGGCCATCAGCCCTGCGGCCCTGGCAGGTCCCTTCCAAAGATCTTCGAAGATGCCGTTTGGGGCACGAAGGGGACCTGAAGTCCTCCCCAGGCTCAGCTCCGCCTGGGGGCCTTGGCTCTGGGAAGGCAGGCAAGGTAAAAGGAGCGCAATGGACACTCACCGTCCATGGTCTCCCGCACCGCATTCAGATTCGCTGCCGCGGCCGCCGCCGCCCCCCCAGCGCCGCTGCTACTCGCCATGGCTAAGGCCGAGGGAGGCGGGAGAAGGGCCTGACCCGGAACTGGAGCGCCTTCCTCTCTCCTGGGCAATCACACGGCGCGTCTCGGCTCACGCCGGGCAGGCTCCGCCCCTCGCGCTCGTCGCCGGCGTGAGGCTGCGTTGATTTGAATTTGGAGCCTCGTTCCTCTGCGCGGAACGTGGAGCGAGGAGTTGCTATTCGAATTTTCTACGCGGCCTCCGTGCAATTGGTTGGTTCGCGGATGGCGGGACGACGCGATTGGCCAGTCGCTCATAAGCCCCGTGCCCTGGTTGGCCCAAGACAGCGCGGAAGCGGGGAGTTAAAGAGTCTTTGCCTGACGTGGAAGGTGGCTTGGCCCCCGGGAGCTCCCTGGAGTCGGTATTGGGGGCTTCGTTTTGTACGCACTGGTAGGTACGTTTTTTGTGGTCCCTGACCTTTCCTCCTGTCTAAATGGAGAGGTTTCTTTTCCCAGCTCCTGACTTGCCTGCCCGCTGGCCCCTGGTGAATGGGAGCAGTCAGGGAGTAGATGTGGAAGACAGGGGCACTAGAAAGAGTGGCCACGTAGGGTTGGGGGCGACGCCTCCTCGGCGCTCCGTCCGAAGAAGCCAGCTGCATCTCAACCTTCCAGAAGTAGACTCTTCTCCACCCCACCCCGCCAAGTTGTAGCCTCCTTTGATTGGAAGTAATGCAGAGTCGCTTTCTATCCCGGGAGGGGTGAGGGGGAGGTCTTGGCGAAAGGAGGATTTTGGGAGGAAAGGGGACTCAAGGCAGTTAATTTCCTAGCCCCTGTCAATCATACTTCTCTGGCTAGGACTCATGTGCAAGAAAGGCACAAGCTTCCGCATCTCTTACCTGCTTGCTACAAAGAATTGTTTAATAGCAACTGTAGTTGGATGGGGTATCCGAAGAATGTTCATAGTGTTGAGACCTGAGATGATGAATTTAAAAAAAAATTGTAGCTATAAGTCCTTTAGTTGAGAAGAGATTTGTCCCTGTTGTAACCTTTAGATCTGAATTCATATTTGATTGCTGCGTATAAGCCACTTCACTTCTCTGAGCTTGTTAATTCTTTCACAAAATAATATCACTAATAACTTACTGCTATAGCTTTCAAGGTTATTTCGAGGATCAGTTGAGAACATTTACATGTGATACTTTTTTCGTAAGCTGTATCATAGCCCCAAGAATGTTAGGTTTTGAGTTGTTTTTGTGACACATTTGTCGAATACATTTTAATAGGTAAAATTAGTATCTATGGGACTTTGTAATTTTAACATATGTACTCTTGATTTCTCTTTAGTTTTCTCTCTGTGCTATGGGAGATGTCAAGGAATCAAAAATGCAAATAACACCAGAAACTCCAGGAAGGATCCCTGTTTTAAATCCTTTTGAAAGTCCTAGTGATTATTCTAATCTCCATGAACAAACTCTCGCCAGTCCTTCTGTTTTTAAATCAACAAAATTACCAGTAAGTTATTCCTGACTAGTGTTTACAACTAATTTTAAATGTAAATAATTACAAATAATTTTAAATGTAAACATCTGTCTTTACAAGGTAAGGAGGAAATACATGATGGAGCATATATAACTGCAATGTACTTTTTAAAATTGTAGTGTTCGTTATAATCTAGTGGTTAGGTTAATAAGTTAGCTAGAAGATTTTTTTTTTTTCAAGTTCAAGAACAACATATGTTAGCTTCCTGCAGTTGTGGGTGTAGCTGCATTCTGTGGTTGATGATATAGCTGCTAATACATTAGAGAAGAAGCTGCATCATCTAATATTCTGTTCTCACTTATCTGGCAGACATTATTTGAGTGTTGCTGTGTCAGATACAATGCTAAGCAGGGATTACACTGTGAACAAGTTAGGATCATTAGGCACAAATCCTTAAGGAGGTTATACTCCAATGTAGGAGTCACAAACTTTCTGTTAGGGGCCAGACAGTAAATATTTAAGCCTTACAGATCATTTGATCTCTGTCACAACTACTCACTTCTGTCTTGAATCACAAAAGCAGCCATAGGCAATGTGTAAAGAGATAAATGTTACTCTGTTCCAATACAGCTTTATTTATGGACACATTTGAATTTCATATAATTTTCACGTCACAAGATTTTTTTTTTTTCTCCCAACCATTTAAAACTGTCAAAATAATTCTTAGCTTGCAATCTATTACAAAAAGAAACTAACCCCTATTTTAATGTGTTAGACTAGACTATTACTCATCTAATATTAGACGAGTAATATCAGGACAGTGTGATAGGTGATTAGTGCTTAGCACAATAGTAATATGAAGGAAAAGTGTTTTTTGGGATATGAGAAAAGGCTTCATCACTTTATTCTTTTTTTTTTTTTTTTTTTTTGGTAGAGATGGGATTTCACCATGTTGGCCAGGCTGATCTTGAACTCCTGGCCTCATGTGATCCACCCACCTCAGCCTCCCAAAGTGCTGGGATTACAGGCATGAGCCACCGTGCCCGGGTCACTTTATCTTATTTTACTGTTACTTGCTACACTGGATAAGTTCTTTTGACCTTGGATCTTTCAACCTAACAAGTTACTTAGAAAAACTGCAAATAGGGTGGCTGTTTCTGCTACACTTTCATATAAGTTTTACAATGAGCAGGTATGTACTAGTGGAAGGTCGAGCAGTTTATATTGAGTCATTTCATCAATCTGACCTTATGATTTCTAATTGAATCATATAAAAATTATCTCTTGTTCTTACTAACAATAAATAATAGATTTACAGCAGCTTAATTCTCAAAGTTGGAATGTATGGCATCTTGCATTTTTAGGACTGAAATTGCCTAGAATATATTTCTAATTACGGATTAGGATTTGGATAAACCTTTGATTCAGTTGGATGGTTGAGTACAGAAAGGCAGCACTGGTTGCCATTCATAATTATTTTAAGAATCAACTATGTTATGAGCTTTTGCAGCCATCTCCAAAGTGACTAAGGACTTTGTTTAATTCCAGTTCTTTCTTAGTGAAAGTAAAGACTTTTGATAACTGTAAGAGATTTTTACTTTTACATGGGCTTAGTGTATCACACTGATGAGTGTTAATTATGAAAGTTTTATATCCTTATTACTCTGTTGTGATTTTTTTCCTAGTATTATGTAATTCCAACCCAGGTGGAATATTTTGTTATTTTAAAAGACATACAGACTGGGCGCTGTGGCTCATGCTGTAATCCCAGCACTACCAAGGTGGGCTGATGACTTGAAGTCAGGAGTTTGAGACCAGCCTAGCCAACATGGTGAAATCCTGTCTCTACTGAAAAAAAAAAAACCCCAAAAATTAGCTGGGCGTGGTGGTGGGCGCCTGTAATCACAGCTACTCAGGAGGTTGAGGCAGGAGAATTGCTTGAACACGGGAGGTGGAGGTCACAGTGAGCTGAGATTATACCATTGCACTCCAACCTGGGTGACAGAGCGAGACTCTATCTTAAAAAAAGAGAGAGAGAGATACAATTAAGTCAGTTGATCTAATATGATATGATTACCCTTTGCCATTTAATTTCATGGTAAAGTCAAATTTTAAAATACAAGCTTTAAAATATTTTTGTATTATAAACACATTGGTTAGCATTTTGATGAACTATTTTAGTTTGCCTTTACTCATAAGCTCACTTTCTTTTGTTAAGACTCCAGGGAAATTTAGATGGTCTATTGATCAACTAGCTGTAATAAATCCTGTAGAAATAGACCCAGAAGATATTCATCGTCAAGCTTTATACTTAAGTCATTCTCGGTAAGTTTTCCTTTCTTGCACTTAAGTGTAATATCACTCTCAAGTGAAGAGAGGTAGGAAATTCTAAATGTTGAGTATTTTTCTATGTAAAGATACCAGGGAGAAAAAATTTTGATGCAGATTTCTCCTATCTAAATGAATAAGTTCAAAGAACTACATTCAGAAAGATTTTCTTGCCAGCAGTTCGAGATCTGGGTAGATACCTTTTTCTTTTACAGGTTACCTTTTCCCTCTGCTACTGAGGGGACAGCTCTATACCCCTAGCACTCAGTAAAGAGAAGAGCATTTTGAAATTTGCACTTTTCTACATGGTTGTGGCTTCTGCCATTAACTTGTTTTAGTTTGTCTTTTTGATGGTTTGGGGTGAAGCAAAATGCTGTTTCATTGTTATCTATGTTTGGGGAAACCTAAAATCCCCTTAAAGAGTTAAGTAGGCTTTGAGTGGAAGGGTATCCATTAGCAACAGAGCGGTTTTTAGACATCATCCAACTGTAACAATTCACTTGGAATCTGAATTACATTTTCTAGAATTCTGCATATCACCCAGTGCAGTCTTACTTGTCACTGTGTTGTTTAGGTTTCAAGGCACTAATGTACTGCAGATTTAGTTTTTTATTACAAAGTATAAGGTCATATTATTCATTTGTAGTTTTAGGGACTCTTGTTTATATGTCTTATAGTCTGATTTTTTAATATTTGAAAAAAATCAAATACATGGTATGACCAGATTTTAATTTGCGGTCCTAAGGTAGACACGTTGTTACTCCAAAACAAAGAATAATCCTTTTCCCTTTGACTTAAGAATTCAGTCACACAAAGTTGCACACATATTGAGATGTTCTGGTGAATACTTACTGGCTTTTCTCCTCCATCTTTTTGCTTGGTAACATGATGACCATTCATTCATAAAATTAATGTCCATCCAGAGTGTTAATAGGAAGGGAACAGAATGAGGATAAAGCATGAAAGAATTTTAACTTCAATTTAAATAATACCTTTGAGGCTGGATGTGGTGGCTCACATCTGTAATCCCAGCACGTTGGGAGGCTGAGGCAGGCAGATCACTTGAGGTCAGGAGTCCAAGACCAGCCTGGCCAACATGGTGAAACCCCATCTCTACTAAACATACAAAAACATTTAGCCGGGTGCAGTGGTACACACCTGTAGTCCCAGCTACTCGGGAGACTAAGGCAGGCGAATTGCTTGAACCTGGGAGGGAAAGGTTGCAGTGAGCTGAGATTGTGCCATTGCACTCTAGCCTGGGGGACAGAGCAAGACTCCATCTCAAAAAAAATAAAATAAATAAATAAATAAATAACACCTTTGAAAGAGAAAGAATATCTAAAAATAAATGAGTCACAATTGGTAACTAATTTTTTGTTTCACACGAACTTAATTATGCTTAATTATTTTGTCTCATTTTTTCAATATCTTGAATGATGGACAATTATTATATTGATCAGTCAAGAGATATTGAGTACTGTGAGGGACTGTAAGAAACACTGAAGAAGTGCAGGATGTTAAGAGTCAAGAGTCAAAAATATAATTAGAACACAGTTGTAACACAACGCTTCTGTACTTACTACTAAATGATATATTGTCTGCAAAGGTTTATAAAGATAATCTTGGTGTCACTTAGTACATAGATTTATTATAAAGAGGAAGGGAAAAGAGTGGGAAAATATTCTAATTTAATTTAATTTATTAATATAATTCAATGAATGGTTATGGCTTCTACCAAGGATAGTCAATATATTCTTAACAGAGCATCTTGTTTCATCCTTAGAAACAGGCAGTGTCTTTCAGTATCTTTTCTTACATATTAGCCCTCTACTTCAATTTTTCCCATCCTATTCATGCCACCATCCACACAGAAAATTATAACTGTAAAGCATACCAGTGTAAGCCGGTGAGTCTTGGCCATGTAGGTGACCAGTCTGGAGGTCCCCTCTCCTTTGCCACCCTGCAAAGGCTCAACATTCAGGCCACACCTGTACCCATATGCATCATACTGGTGTTCAGTGGTATGCTGGTCAGGGTGCTCTCCCCTGTATGGCTTCTTAGAATCCTCTTTGATCTGACTCTAGAATATTTGGCCACAGTGATTTTTACTGTTTCCAGCAATCACCTGAGTATTTCAGGTTCTCAAAGTCCCTCTGATGAAGTAGCAAAAGGTTTCTGAACGCAGTAATCCTAGTTCAGAGCTTACTTGCTATTTGCTAAGCTTATTATGTGCTGCCATTTTGACCTGGTTAAGACCATGACAAAATCAAGAGAACCATTGATAAGATGAAGAGCCATAAGATGAAGGGCCATTTTGTTATCCTCAAAATGGCTACTGTTCAAGCTGGGATGTGTGGGTTGATACTGTAGTTTATTTTCTCATAATTTCCCACTTGAAAAATCTACTTAATTTCTGAAATGTGTACATTCTCATATGAGCTTTATTAAGCCATGAGCAAGTTTATATGTAAAAAAAAAATTCACACCCTGGAATTCTTTTCGTGTAGCCACGAAAAGAAAGAGATCGTGTCCTTTGCATGGACATGGATGCAGCTGGAGGCCATTATTCTTAGCAAACTAACACAGGAACAGAAAACCAAACACCTCATGTTCTCACTTAGAAGTGGGAGCTAAATGACGAGAGCATGTGGACATATAGAGGGGAACAGTACACACTGGGGCTGGTGGAGGGTGGAGGGTGGGAGGAGGGAGATCAGGAAAAATAACTGATGGATTCTAGGCTTAATACCTGGGTGATGAAATAATCTGTACAACAGACCCCCATGACACAAGTTTACCTGTATAACAAACCTGTACCCCTGAACTTAAAAGTTAAAGAAAAAATTCTGAGACAAAATAATTGTAAATTATAAAAAAAAATATGTCTTACCAATTTATTGATGGAAGGCAAGCATTCTTTCCTGTAATAGAATAAAGAAGTGGTCCTGGAAGGCTAACTGCTGAGTCCTTGGCAAGTATATGCTTTGTGCTTGGGACCCGAAATTTTATATTAAATCTTGTAGCTGAGAAGTTTATGTTGCAGTAATTGCAGATTGTATCAAAGTGAAAAAAAAAAATTCATTTGGAAAAAATGTTATATTGTCAATGTTTTATTTCAGATTTAATATTTTTGACTGTTTAGAACTGTGATAACTATCCTCATCTATTTTACAGTAAAAGTTGATTCTAAAATTATTGCCATGATAAACTTGTTATAATTGAAGAGAAAAAATTTGGACAATTTTTAGATGTATGTTGAATTAAATACTTCTTAACTTGTATTAAGGGACAAAGTTTATCAAATTTATATTTTTAAAAGCAATTTAATATCAATGTAAGTCTTTTGAAATAAAGCATCATTCCATTCAAACTTTGAATGGAAAAGAGGGATGTAAGCCTAATAGCTAACTGTTGAATTTCAGAATACTGCTATTTACTAAATGTTACAAGATACCACCAGTATTTATTATAAAGTGAGCTTAACATTTGCCAGTTTGCAGTGGAGGGAGATTATTTCTTTGAAAGGTTATTATTTTAAATGTTCATAAGCTTAAGTAATAGCATGGTTATTTTTCTTCTTTATCTTTGTATAGAATAGATAAAGATGTGGAAGACAAAAGACAAAAAGCCATTGAAGAGGTAACTTAAACTGTTACTGATCATTAAACCAGTTAAGCATCAATTCTGCATGTACATCACTTCTTTTAGGAAGACATTCTTCAAATCCTTCACTGTCCCATCTCCCCACAAAGCCCTTCACAGTCCCAACTATATAAAGCACCCTTCTGTACTGTCCTAAGACCTATAATTTCCAGCTGTCCCAGTACCTTGCATAGTACTTGTATACTATTGTAATGATCAGTTTAGTGTTTCTCTCCCCTAGATGCAATCTTTTTTGGCCAATACTGTACTTCATCCTTTCATTCTCAGGACCTAGCACAATCTGTCTTCCTTGTGCCTTCAAAATATTGATTAGCACAAATTTGTTTCAAGTTGGAGTTTACGTAGAGGAAGTTGAATATTCTCAGGCCTTCAGAGTCTAGATTGGCATTGGGAATGGCTTTATCTTTTTTTTGTTAATACTTTGGATTTTTAAGATATTCATGAAATGAAATCTCTTACTGTTAAGCAGGAAAGGTATATCATATGTAGGCTTTTAAAAAAATAAAAATAAGTTTTTTGCTTTTTTTCTGTCTGTTGAACTGCCTCTCCTAGGATCTAAATAAGGGTTATTATTATTATTTTTTGTTTTTGAGATGGAGTTTCACTCTTGTTACCCATGCTGGAGTGCGATGGTGTGATCTCGGTTCACCGCAACCTCCGCCTCCCAGGCTCAAGTGATTCTCCTGCCTCAGTCTCCCGAGTAGCTGGGATTACAGGCATGCACCACCACACCTGGCTAATTTTGTATTTTTAGTAGGGGCGGGGTTTCTGCATCTTGGTCAGGCTGGTCTCAAACTTCCAACCTCAGATGATTTGCCTGCCTTGGCCTCCCAAAGTGCTGGGATTACAGGCGTGAGCCATTGTGCCTGGCCCAAGGGTTATTTACCTAGTTCTTTCCTCAGAAAGTCTTTATGTGATGGCAGCATTTCTGATTTTTCCTTTTCCGCTCCTCTAGCCCCCTCAACCCTCCTCTATTCCTTAGCCATACTTGGCTCTTCTGTACCCCAAAAGACTGTTTACTCCTGCCAAACGTTACCTACTTATTTATCTATCTAGTAACTGCACAGTTTTCATTCTGACTCAATCACTTGGTTCTTCCCCACCTGAATATTCTCAGACTCTCAAGATTTCCAACATTTTAGAAAAATGCTTTCTTTAAGAATCCTTAATTTTAAAGGGAAACCCAGCAGGTAAACTTAAGAAAATGTGTTTCTTTTCAATATATATTTTTGAAAATAGAATAAACATATGCTTATAGTAAAAACAAAAAGAAAAAATATAAAAAGCCTCCTGTTTCCCCATCCCACTTCATGAAGGTAATGACTATAACATTTCTTATGTATACTTTCAGATTAATTTTGTGTATTTAATAGCATAAGTCCTTAAAATATTTTTGACAATTAGGATTATCATTCTCATACTGCATCATCCTTTTTTTGCTTCATGATTTTTCTTAGAAATTTTTGATAACCAGCATATACAGATTTTTACATTCTCTTAGCAACAGCATAGTAACCTAGCCCCTATTGACAGATGTTTAAATTGTGTTTATTATTTTTCTGTCACAAATAATGCTGCAGTGATTTGAATATATATCTTTATATTCTTGAAATGGACTTAGTAAGTCAGAGGCTTTGTGAATTTTCAGTTTCGGTAGATTTTACCATATTACCTCCTAAAAGGTTATACCACTTTATATTCCTGATTACAGTGTGACACTGCTCGATTTTCCATATCTCCAATATTGATTATTATCAGAGTTCTTAATTTATTCTACTCTTATTACTTTAAAAATGACCTTTTTTTGTGTTTGTATTTCTTTACTTTTGAGTTAACTTATACATCACTTTGTAAGTTTATCTGTCCTTTAATTTTTTTTCTGGTAATTGTCTTTGTCTGCCCCGGTCCACCTTTTTTTTTTTTTTTTTTTTTAAATCTTTTCGTCATAGATTCATGGGTAATTTAGTTAAGAAAATTGGCTTTTTGTCATATGTGTAGCAAAATATGAAGAAAATGTGTTTGGTTACTTGCAAAACCTAGGGAAGGGAAAATACTGTGTTAGAAATGAAAGAGGAAAGAAAAGTATCCAAATGCTCTATCTCCATTTGAATATACTGGCCAGTAGTGTGCTGGTAAATGTTTAACAACTGGCTCTCTGGTCATGGAAGGAGTATGATTTATAGCGATTGCTGCTATCTGCAGTGTAAGTACTCCAACCATGGCCAATTTCAAGCTACTGGTGTGACATCACTGAATGGAAAAGGAAGCGTAGTGTGGCACACCATTATATTTAGGAATTCCACCATACAGCTACAAAAGACATTATTAACCTCAAGAGCATAGACGTTGATAAATGTATAAAATAATTAGCAAGTGGTGAGTTTTGAATATTTGTTACCTTTATTTTTAATATATTTACTTGAAAGTTTACATGCTGTAATTTTATTTTTAATATTGGTTTTAACAACTGGTGCACAGAATTCTTGAAAATTTAATAATCAGATCTTGAGAGCCAGAACAAGCCAGCCAGCTTCAGTGCCACCATTCATACTGGCCTACTTGCATATGTCTGTCTTAATATATTCCTTCCCTTTTCATCCTTTTTTTTGTAACCCCATCAAAAAACCTGGGAAAGAAATTTAAAATACTTTGTCTATGATTAATCCTCTTAGTTTAGTTTGCAAGTTTCAAATTTAACTGGTTGATTTGAAATATTAAGATTCCTCTTTTTATATACTTTAAATTTCTTCCATTTTCCCTTTGGTCATTTGTGCTTTTAAGTATTAAAATTTTTGCATACAATCATAAAGTTAGTATATAACATGTTTAATAGTTATTTGGAAAAACGCAGGTACTTTCTCACATTTTGGGCGGAATTTATGCCTAATTGTATGACTTTAATTTTCCTAGTTTTTCACTAAAGATGTCATCGTACCCTCTCCTTGGACTGATCATGAAGGGAAACAGCTTTCACAATATCATTCCGATAAATGTGAGTGTACTAAAAATGATATGAATAAAAATCAAAGTGCCAGTATATCTGCTTTGTAAGGAGCTTGCTTTAAAATTCTGGATAACATAGAATTTAACTCCATTTAGTCAAATTAAAAATTTGACTAAAATTTATTGAATTTTTTTTAGCTGTTCTATTCTGAATTTAACTTTTTCTTCATGACTATTGTGAATGTCAGTTATAATGATGGTTATAGAGAATCCATAGATGAAGAAATAGTTGGTATTGAATATAGAGATGAGTTGTTAATGACTTTAGCAGTATTTTGAAGGTTAATATTTTAAATAAAATCCTAAATTGTGTTGCCTTTTGCTAATTTGCTGATTTCTTATAAAGGTAAAGAAAGGATGAAGACTTAATATGACCTCTGGGACAGTGTATTATTGCTGAGTATTTGCAAAATTACTAAGGAAATTAAAGGGAAGCCTGTAAGCTGTCAAATATCTTTCTACCTCTAGGCAATGGTTGTCATATATTTGTTCTCACTGCTCTTCGGGTTCTGAGGCAGTATTCAGGCATCACTTGTATATATGCATCCCTCATCACAGTGGAATTACACTGTCTATTGTAGTACACCTTAATTATGCTCTCAGTATAAAAGGGAATATTTGTTCCATTCTTTATCAGAAAACACAGCATAATAATACAACAATAATAGGTAAGCTGGGTTAGTACTTTCTCTATGCCTGGACAGTGCTAAGTGCTTTCAGTAATTTCTTATAACTTATATGAACTAGGTGCAGTTATTGGCCCCATTTTATAGATAAGAAAACCTAGTTTTAGAAAGGTGAGAGCATTTGTCCAGGGTTACAGAGATGATAAAAGTGAGAAAACCTGGATTCAAAATGAGGCATTCTCATCAGATACTGTATTCTTAGCCATTATGAATTAATGGTAGCATGCAGTAGTAGATGGAAATCTGGATTGTAAAACTTCCCACTTTTATAAACCAAAGAGGTGACCTTGATCAAATTATTCAATCTCTTTGTACCTCACTCTTTTATTTGTGAAATAAAAGGATTGAACTAGAGTTGTCCGTTTTCATCCCTCCTAGCTCTAAAATTTGTGTGTCCAAGGTGACATTCTCATAGATACTAGTTTTTCACCCCCAGATTCTTTACTACTGGATTTTTTCAACAGATGAATCAACCTTCTTAAGTGATTTTTTAAATAACATTTTGTATTCCAAGTATCCTGTTTTAGTTCAAGTGATGCAGGATCTGGAAGATGCTAAAAATACTTTAGACTCTTCGAAACCTAATCAAGCCCAAAATAACAGTGCAGTGGTTAATAGGATAGGCTCCAGAGCTGTGCTGTTTACTGTGTTGTTGGGAGACAATTCTCCATAGGCCTCACATTTCTGCACACCTTTCATGGGGCGGCATGGACAGGTTCTGTTCCGAACTATCTTTTCAAGGGTGTTTGTCTTGTGAACATCCTTGGAAGGCAGAGATACCGTGTCCCGCCAGGGCAGAGGGTAAGTTTGTTTTGCTGTCCAGTATAAGAAAGATGATGTCTCCCTCTGGAGCAGATTTGTTTGCAGTCTCTTATAAAAGAATGGGATTTCCTAAGCTTGGGGTTCCTTAGGAACCCCACTGTGTGTGAAAACCCACTGTGTGTCCACCAGCCACTTGGGTATTTTAATTTAGAATCTTTTAAGAGAGCACCCCTCCCATGATTAGGAGAGATACAAGATGGAAATAAAAATTTTATTACTTACAAGTCCTAGGGGTACACAGCATGTCTGAACACCACACACGGAGGTCAGGGAGAGAGAGAAAGGGACCCATGGGCCAACGCCTTTAGTGGGTCCAGGGCATTATCCAAACAGAGGTTTAGTTGGTGGGTTTAAAGCAAGCAGTCTTGCATTGAGGAGGTCACACAGTGATGGAGAGGTAGTCACTATGGCATGTCTGTATAGGCCATGTGAGGTATGAGGGTCGGGGGGTCAGTCAGGTAGACCATATGTAGCTGTCCCGTAGGGAGGTGGTTAGCAGGAGAAATTTATATAAGGCGGATATCTGGATCAACCACATTGAGGTATAGAACTGGAAACTGTGTCAGGGGTGAATGAGCCCTGCTTTTTATATGAGACAGTCCAACTTGTATGCACAATACAAGAATTCACTGCACTGGGCTGTTTCATGTCACCTTCTTGGCACTCGTGGGCAAAGGGAATTAATAGGAACGTTAAGTTCATGCTGCCTGCTGTGCTGAAAATAATGAAGTCCTTTGTCTTTGCCCCCAGAAGCCTCATGTCTGTAGCCAGCACCAGTGGAACTTTGACATGTTCACCTGTTAGTTGGCAAGTTGGGTAGAATCTTAGACCCTTCATAGTTCTTGACAGTTGTGGCCACATGTGACTATTTAAATTTAAAGTTAAATTTAAAAATGGAGTTCCCCATTCACAATATTCACATTTCAGGTGCTCAATAGCCATGTGGATATCGAGTACTATACATAGAGAACATTTCCATCGTCCCAGAAAACGTTCTATTGGGTGCTACTTTAGGGCCAAGGTTGGCAGCCCTTAACTGTAAAGGACTCAATAATAAATACTTAAGCCTTTACTGACCACACAATTTCTATTGGAACCACTCCACTCTACTGCTGTACCACAGAAGCAGTTGCTGACAATATGTAAATGAATGTGTGTACTGGTAAAACCGTATTTACAAAAATAGGTGAAAGGCCAGATTTGCACCGTGAAGCATAGTTTGCTGACCCTTACTCTAGTGTAGTATTATCTATGTTTGAATTGTACCCAGAAAAGCTCACTAGCTGTGTGACTTTAGGTGAATTACTTAGCTTTTCTGTGCCTCAGTTTCCTTATCTATAAAGTGATGGTTACTGTGATGCCTCTAAGATCATGTACCTAGCACATGGTAAGTATTTGGTTATTTACCTAAAGATTAACAAAGAAAATGATGAATGAGGGGAAAAGTGGTTTTGTTTATACATGTTAGCTTGTGCTGGTAGCATTTACTATTATTAATATTTATGCAACAAGGTGCTTCAGTGCATATCCTCATGTGTTTTTTTTTATGGACTTGAGTGAGAATTTCCCTGGGATATATATGCAGGTAGAGGATTTCTGAGTTATAGGATATATCTTTACCTAATCTGACTACATAGTATTAGAGTGCTCTCTAGAATATCTGCACAGTCTGCACAGCCCCAGCAGTCCCTAGGGTTCCTGTGTCCCAGCATCTCTGCCTGCCCTTGGCATTATCCAGCTTTTACATCTTTGCCTTTCCTATAGGTTATTTGACATTCTAAATGATTGTTTCAGTTTTCCTTCTGTCTTCATAGACTAATGACCTTTTAAATTTCATAGAAAATGTCTATTTGTATTTCATTGATATATTTCAGTTGGAGTTGTTAACCTTTTTTTTTTTCCCTGTTAATTTCTAAGATCATATATATTGCAGTTATATTGGTCTTAAACATTTCAAATGTTACCTCCCATTCTGTCATATGTATATTAATGTTTGTTCTTGATATCCTGGGTTGCACAGAAATTCTTATTTTGGTGCAATCAAATCCATCGATTTTTTTTCCTCATTTGATTGTGGTCTTAAATTTGTCTAAGCCCTTCTAGGGGAAACAACCAAAACACTTGGAATAGAGTTGAAAAGTGATATAATAATGTTGCTGTAGGTGTCTTTCTGGTCTGAAGAGGGCAAGGAAGGCATGCTGACAGAAGATAAAATTTAAGCTGAGATTTGAGTCAGACTCTTGAAATGCAGGGGAGAAAAGGCAGGGAGGAGAGAGCATAAGATAATACCTAGAGATGAGAGAGATACCTGTTTCTTGTTTGTTTGTTTTAGGTACTCAAATAATATTTAGTTAGATGGCAACCATGCTAAAGAAATAGACATGGTTTCGAAGGGCTTTGTAAGCCATTGAAGCGTTTAGATTTTATCCTAAAGACTATTGCAGGGTTTTGGGCAGAGAGAGTATTGATTACATCTGTCTTGTAGAAGGTCACTCTGCATGCGGTGACAAAGTCATCTGCATCCAAAATTTTCTTTATTTACCCATTTTGATAGTATTTAACAGGGAACTTTAACTTATTCAGCAACCCACTTACCTATTTTAAAATTTAGGATTGTTAGGTTACTGTACTCTATTTTGTTGTTTTATTTTAGAATTCCTGAGTTGTTTCTGGTTTTGGTGGGGGTGGGGGGCGATTGTTTAGTCCCCTTGCTTTTTCTTCCTTTTTATCTGGCTTATATTAGTTTTCTTTGACATGGTTTTAGTTTTTGAGTTTTTTTAATCTGGAGATTTTTCACCTTATAAAACTTTAGAGTTAAAATAATTTGCACCCGTATTTTTAACTCTTGCTGTGAAAGAAACTGTATGGTTTTATGGATGAAATTTCAGGTTTTGTCCAAATAATCTGGCATTTTAATCTGTTGAGGACATTGAGGATAGATAAAAGGTATCCCTGACCTTTTAAGTTTGACATCATGAAGAGTAACCATCATTTCCTTAAAAAAAATACATTACTTTGGGATTCATCAGTCCTACTATTGCATATATATCCAAAGGAACTGAAATTAGTATTTCAAAGAGATATCTGCACTCTCATATTTATTGCTGCACATTAATCACAACAGCCAAGATATGGAATCAACCTAAGTGTCCATCAACAGATGAATGGATTTTTAAAAATGTATATATATACACACATATATATATGTGTGTATATATATGTGTGTATATATATGTATATACACACACACAGTGGAATACTATTCAGCCTTATAAAAGGAAATTTTGTCATTTGTGACAACATATATGAATCTAGAGGGCATTATGCTAAGTGAAAAAAGCCAGGCACAGAAAGACAAATACTGAATGATTCCATTTATATGTAGAATCTAAAAAAGTCAGACTCTTAGAAGTAGAGAATAGAGTGGTGGTTACTAGACAGTAGGGAGGAGGGGTCGTGGGGGAGATGTTAGTCAAAGGGTACCAAGTTTCAGTTAGACAGGAGGAATAAGTTCTGGTGATCTGTTGACACAGGGAGGTAACTATAGCTGCTAATGAGGTGTCATATATTTCAAAATTGCTGAAACTGGATTTTAATTGTTCCCACTACAAAGAAATGAAAAATGTTTGCGGCAATGGATATGTTAATTAGCTTGATTTTCTCTTGTCACAGTGTATACATGTATTGAAACATCACATTGTACCCCATAAATATATACAATTATTTAAAGAAAAATGTAAAAAAAGTATTGCTTGGTGCCTCCTTATTTGCTGTGGTAATCCTTTAGTTTTATCCTTGTATTCCCTCAAAGGTAAAAAAATAATAGAAACATGCCAAAATATATACTTATATATGCAGATTTTTTTTAATGTTGCAAAGTAAGTTCCCACTTTCTTAATTTTTTACTCTGGAAAAAGTAATGCTAAAGCAAATGAAGAGTATAAAATGTAGGATTTTTCACTTAAAATGTCTTACAGGCACTAACGTAAATAGTGACTCTCCAATTGGAAACAAGCTGACCATTCATTCTGAGAAAAGCAATGGTGAGTATGAATACAATTTGAAAAGAAGTATGTTCCATATTAAGCTAAATTGGATTGTAAACCCAGTTCAGGTTGTAACACTTTAGTCTGGAATTGAAATTGTTTCCTTTTTTTTTTAAAATTTATTTTTATTTTTTTGAGACAGGGTCTTACTATCACCCTGGCTGGAGTGCAATGGTACAATCAAGAGCTCATTGCAACCTTGACCTCCCGAGCTCCAGTGATCCTCCCACCTCAGCCTCCTCAGTAGCTAGGACTACAGGCGCCCGCTACCACACCTGGCTAATTTTTGTATTTTTTGTAGGAGACAGCGTTTCGCCATGTTGCCCAGGCTGGTCTCGAACTCCTGGGCTCAAGCGATCCACCCGCTTTGGCTCCCCGAAGTGCTAGGATTACAGGCGTGAGCCAGCAAGCCTGGCCTGTTTGGATTTTTTGAATGAGCTGCATAATAACCATATGAGAGCTGACCTTTACAAAAAAGTATAGTAGAACAGGTGCATCCAGCCGTGTTTTAGAAATGGCTGTAGTGTTTTGTTTTCTTGTTCAAAGCACGTGCTGGTCTTGGAAAGCATTCTTTTGAAAATTGGTTAATGTGAGAAATCTCCCCCCAGATATAGGCTGGCTTCCTTTTCAAGTGCCAGTACCAGAGCCAGGAGTTAACTTTTACTATTAACACGTTTACACTAGTGGCAGAGAGTGTGGGAAACCTCTTCTGGAAAGGTGTGGCAGGGTATGTAATAGAATGCAGAAATGGAATAATTCCATGTGGCTCGAACATCACGGGGAGATGGTTGACTGGGCAGCACATGCTGAATTGCATATCGTATACTTCCATTGATTTATCCCATGTTTGAATTTATTTATTTATTTGCTTGTTTCCAGCTGCTTGTCAGACATTGCTGTCTCTTCCTGTGGATTTTAATTTAGAAAATATATTAGGTAAATACTGTATTTGTTTAAACCTTTAATAACTTGAACCAAAGGTTTCGTTTGGCTGGCTTTTTGTAAATGGTAACATGGGAAATATGTGGCAGTACCTCTTTCTAAAGAAGTGGGGAAACTGTCCTGATATTTCTCTTTTTCTTGAACATGGTTTGAATTAGCTTTATTATCATAATGAACTTTATTACTGTAGACAGAAACTATAAACATTTGATTGGTATTATACTCACAATGTAGCACTTAAAAACTAAGGAATAATTTAAGATGTAAAACATCACATACGCAATTAAACTCCCTCTTTTGGGGAAAAAATTCAAACATGAAGTGCATGCTGGCTTCTTAAAAGTTGAGTAACAGAAGTATAATTGCTCTTTAAAATGACTAGCTTTGCCTTTTCTCCTATTATTAAATATAGGTGACTATTTTAGAGCTGATGAATTTGCAGATCAATCTCCTGGAAACCTCAGTTCTTCATCCCTCAGAAGAAAGCTGTTTTTAGATGGGAACGGAAGCATCTCTGACTCCTTACCTTCAGCTTCTCCCAGAAGTCCTCATAGTGGTGTTCAAACATCACTTGAGATGTTTTATTCAATAGATTTGTCTCCTGTAAAGTGTAGGAGCCCCTTGCAGACACCAAGTTCGGTGAGAAGTATACTAAAAAGCAGTTGGCTAATTTGCTGTCAAGCTTGTCCAACCCACATTATTTTGTTGTTGTTCTATCTAAGGCTTTCCGCAGCCTGAAGCCATGGTTTTTGGTTTCTGTCTCTAGTAATAAGTGGAAAAGAGGGAAGAGGAAGGGCCTTTACTGGCCCAACCAGAAACAGAAACTAAGAACTTATGACTGTATTCTCTCCCCTGGACACCCCTGTGAGATGTAGCTGGACCGAGCTGCCCAGATTGCTTTCAGAAGGAGGGATGATTGTCTTTTGAGTATTATGCTTCACAGAAACTAACTCTAGTTCGTATGTTATCATTAGTCATAGGGATGTTTCAGGTCAGACTCTCCAATTTTGTATTTAGATGTGTACAGGATGACTGGATTTATCATGAGTCTCAAGGAAATTCAGCATAGGTTATTTACTAACGTATGTGAGATTTACAGTATATTACAACTGGCTTGGCATTAACAGAGTAAATTATTTAAACGTTTTTCACAGATGATTGTTTAGTGTGAAACTTAATGGTTTGTTCAAATACAATGTGTTTATATTTTGACTAACATATTCAGTACTATTTCAGAATTTTTGTAGCAATCTTCTTAGTTGTCCTTGTTGCAAGGTGTCTTTTGGTGGTTCTTGTGAACTCTTCCTAGTTTATAAGTGTGTTTTGAAGACCATGATAAATAGCATGCAGCATAAGAGTTAAGGAAGAGAACCATACACATTTATTTCTATTTAATTTTATTACAGGGGCAGTTTTCTTCTAGCCCTATTCAGGCTAGTGCAAAAAAATACAGCTTGGGAAGCATAACTAGTCCTTCACCTGTTTCTTCACCCACTTTCTCACCAATTGAATTTCAGATAGGAAAGACCCCACTCTCAGGTATGTCTCATACTAAAATACCTAGTTAAAAGTTTTATACTATCAATATTTGTTATTAGAGAGATTCTTTTAATTTGTCGTAATGATAGAGCTCAAAATGATCACTAACCTTCTAACATTTAGAAACTTTGAATTTTAAATAAAAGAACAATTTACCTTCAAAGGCTGAAATTCTCAACCAATTTCTACTGTAGTGTTAAATACGGTTACTTTAATTAGCAATATTTACATCAAACACTATCAAAAGAAATATAGCAATTTTAGAGACAAGTTGGTTTCATATGCCTTCTGACCTGTAGGTTTAGACTTTGGTAATATTCACATTTTCTATAGGTATATTCGATTAAGGTTTTTAATGTAAACATGATGTGTGGAAATTTACACATTTCTCTTTGCAATACATGAATTTCTCTTTGAAAAAATTATAGCACTTTTTGAAAACTAGTCACAGTTTTTAAAAACTTCTTAGTACAAAAAATTGGAAAAGTGAAAACTATTTTGCTTGTCTTTGTGTATATATATGCATATACACATACGGTTACATACATGTATATACATGTATATAGATGGTTCTAGATCCTGCTGTTTTCACATAGCATTCTATGAGTATTTTCATAGGTTGTTCAAGTCATTTATAATTGTCTCAAAGCACAACTTTGAATTGCTATATATTTCATATGAATGCATCATTTGTTTTCAACCACTGATAAACATTTAAATTTTTCTAAGTTTTCTTTGTCACAAAACTAATATCTTTATGTATACATGATATTATACATGTTTATATCCTTAGATTAAATTCTCAGAAGTGAACTTATTTGGTCAAAGTGGGTGAATGTTTTTAAGGCTTTTGATGAATCTTGCCAAATTTTCCTCATAAAAGTTTGTACCAATTGAAATTTTCATCAGTGGTTTGTAAGAAAGTCATTTCTTCCCAGTGAGAATCACTGCTATGATTCTTGATGTTTACAAATTTGGCATATTACAAAAAGATCTCTCACTGCTTTAAATTTTGTATTTTTGGTCACTAATGACATTAAGCTCTTCCCAAATATTTACTGTCATTTATGGTTTTTAGGGGGAATTGTTAGTTCAAACCAATGTTACTATTAAATGAATGACCTTCCTTTGCTTTAACTTTCATATTTTTATTATTTTATGTGGCTGAACACTTTTCATTTGCATGTTTACCATTGGAAAGGTTGTTTATGTGCTTCTGTCCATTTTTAAAACTTTTTATTAAGCTAATTAAGTTACAAAAAGTATTTTTTAAAGTTTTAAAGTATTTTTATCATTCTGATTATCATTGTTAGGCTCTTTATTGTTGCAGATATTTTCCAGTTTTTGTTTGTTTTTTCATGTTGCTTATGGCATTTTACATAAACACATGTATTTTCACATTTTTCATTTGCCAGGTACAGCTGTTAAGTTGTAAGTTTCAGCTGATTTGCTAGGGATTTTCATTGTATATGAACAATTTTAGTACAATAGCATTATACTCATAAGCAAATAATTCTCAGTGAGTAAAATAATTTAATTAAAAAAGAGAAAGTGACCAGATGCGATGGCTCACACCTGTAGTCCCAGCACTTTGGGAGGCTGAAGCCAGTGAACTGCTTGAGCCCAGGAGTTCAAGACAAGCCTGGGCAACATGGTGAAACCCCATCTCTACAAAAAAAAACAAAAAAACAAAAAAACAAAAAAAAAACGAAATTAGCCAGGCATGGTGGAACGCCTGTAGTTCCAGCTAACTTGGGGCTGAGGTGGGAGGATCACGTCAGAGTGAGCCTGGGCGACAGAGTGAGACCATATTTTAAAAAAAGAAGAAAAAAAAGACAGTGCCAAAGAAATTATTTTTTAAGAGCCTCATCCTGCTTATTAAGACACATCCATTTGTGCTATTGTTTTTGACATCAGAATTTCACTTTGGTAAACAATACAACTGTTAGAGAAATAGTTTTTCCTGGCATGAAACATGATTACCATTTAGTACTGACTTTTCCATTTTCATGTTTTTATGACATGATTTTTTTCCCTTCCCACCTTTCAGAACAACGGAAGTTTACTGTTCATTCTCCTGATGCTTCATCTGGAACAAATTCTAATGGGATTACTAATCCGTGTATCAGAAGTCCTTATATAGATGGCTGCTCGCCAATTAAAAATTGGTCTCCTATGAGACTTGAGATGTATAGAGGTGGTACTCAGTATCGGACCTCACTGATTCAGATACCTTTTACTCTTGAGACTCAAGGTGAAGATGAGGAAGATAAAGAGACTATTCCATCACCAGCCATGGATGCTGCGGGAATACACCTACAGCAGTTTAGTAGTGAGGCTTCTACACATGGTACACATTTGGTTGTGACTGCCGTGTCTGTTACACAAAATCAGTCCAGTGCTTCCGAGAAAGAATTAGCACTGTTGCAGGATGTTGAAAGGGAAAAAGACAATAACACTGTGGATATGGTTGATCCTATAGAGATAGCAGATGAGAACACTTGGATTAAGGAGCCGGTTGATAATGGCAGTTTACCCATGACTGATTTTGTGAGTGGCATTGCCTTCAGTATTGAAAACTCTCATATGTGCATGTCACCTCTTGCTGAAAGCAGTGTCATTCCTTGTGAAAGCAGTAACATTCAGGTAAGGTATTTAGTATTCTATAGCCCCTTCCTCACTGCCTTGGTGTTCTTTATCCTTTCTTTTCTAAGATTATAGTGTAAGAAAGATAATGGATTAAACATGAGGACTATTATATAATATTTTTTAAAAATATCAATACCAAGTGATATGAGAAGAGTAAATTTATTTTAATTATGACTGATAAGTCATATTTTATATTCACATTAACTGATATTTATATGGAGTAGGAAAAGATGATGGCAGAAAAGGAATTAGCCTGCTCTAGAGAAATCATTCCTGCTAGCATCAGGCAGAATTCATAACTGTTTTATGTGGATCCAGTCCCCCAAACATGCAAGGTCTGGTATAGTATTTGTATTCTAAAACTAAAATCATTTTTGTTTTTCCTTTATGTGATTTAGGGGGGATAAACAGAGTTTAGAGCCCCTTTTTTTGTGGGGGGGCGTTTGAGATGGGGTCTCACTCTGTCACCCGGGCTGGAGTGCAGTGGCGTGATCTTGGCTCAGTGCAACCTCCACCTTCCGGGTTCAAGGGATTCTCCTGCCTCAGCCATCTGAGTAGTTGGGATTACAGGCGTGAGCCACCGTGCCCGACCTTAGAGTTTTTTAATGTATGCATTTTTGTACCTTTCTTTTAGAAATGTGATTTATAGCAACATTTTTCATGAAATTATACATTTCCAATTTTGCAATGTCTCCAACAACTGGAAAACCTGATTCATTTGACAGATACATATACTTCATAATCAGCACTTTGGAAAGGCATTTGTTCCATTTATTGTTGTGTTCTTTGAGCTGAGAATTTTGAAGGAACTTCAAATATCAGAAGGGGATAGCAATAACATCTAACACTGATGTAGCATTACTATATGCCAAGTCCTATTCTGAAACCTTTACATGTTTTAATTTGTTGAATCTTTACAGCAATCCTGTGAAGTATATGTACTATTATCCCTGTTTTACAGATGAGGAAACTGAGGGTCAGAGAGGTTAAGTAAATTACCTAAAGTTTCTATACAAGTAGTAAGTGGAAGAGCTGAGATTTGATCCTGGCAGTCTGGCTTTAGAGTCCATGTTGTTTAATCCAAAAGTTAATACTGACTCATAATAATAGCTAATACTCACATGGTATTTTGATATACCAGGCATTCTTCTAACTTCTAATTCATTTAATTCTCACACCAACCCTATAAGGCTTTGGTGGTGTCAGTTTTGGCATGCTGAAGTTAAAACTCCGGGAAGGATTCTAAATGACCCAAAATTAAATATAGTATTTTGCTCATATTTTTATGCTTCTGTTGCCTATCCTGACTTATAGCTTCATTGCTCAAAAAAGATTATACTAGAATCACTTTTACATATTTTTGCTTCTCTGAAGTTGGTTTCATAAATAGAAAAAAGCACATACAGGCTTAAAAGTATATGCCTTAAAGGCATTGTTTGCTTCTTTTACTCTCTGCCTTTTTTTCACTTTCTCTTTTTTAGCAGAGCATTTATAGAGGAATTACAAAAATACTTTTGTTGAAATACACCTTGATCATCATCCAATCCAACTAACCTTTGGAAGCTGTGGGTAGCATATTCTCCCATAATTGTCACTACTAACTTGTCAAACAATCTATACTTGATTACACTTGCAGGGATAGTCCATTCATTTTTTAACTTCTCTTACTAGATAATAGATATCGTCATCTGTCAAATGGTGATCTGTTTTATAATTGAGGGAACTGAGGCCTGCAAGAGGGGGTACAATCTGAGCCTTGATAGGAGTACCCACAGTAACTCCTCCATGTTTAAAGGCCAGGGTGCCAGGATGGGTGTGGGTGCAAATGTATTTAGTTGAGGGGCGAGCATGGCATTAAAGAACATGGGCTTGGGAAACCGTAGTGGCAGATTTCAGTTTATAGCCCAGCTCCATTAGCTTTATAAATCCCAGAAAGTGACAGTTTCTTTCAGCTTGTTTACTCTTCTTTAAATGGGGATAATAATAGGATTACAGAATATTAGCATGATCATTGTGATTAATATAATAGTAAACAGTGCCTGAACACTGTTGGTGGGAATATGAATTAGTACAACTATTATGGAGGTTCCTCAAAAAACTAAAAATAGAACTACCATGTGATCTAGCAATCCCACTAGTAGGTATATATCCAAAGGAAAGGAAATTAGTATGTCAAAGAGATACCTGCACTCCAGTGTTTATTGCTGCACTATTCATAATAGCCAGAATATGGAATCAACCTAAGTGTCCATTAATAGGTGAATGGATAAAGAAAATGTGGTATACACAATGGAATACTACTCAGCCATAAAAAAGAATGAAATCCTTACATTTGCAGCAACACGGATGAACTGGAGGACATTAAGTGAAATAAGCCAGGCACAGAAAGATAAATACCACATGTTCTCACTTCTATACGAGGAAGCTAAAAAGGTTGATTTCACAGAAGAGTGTAGAATAGTGGTGGGTAGTAGAGGATGAGAAGGGTAGGGGGAGCAGGGATAGGGAGAGGTTGGTTAATGGATACAAAAGTACAGCTTGATAGGAGTACATTCTAGTGTTCTGTAACACTATAGGGTGAGTGTAATTAACAATTTATGGTATATTTTCAAATAGCTTGAAGAGCAGATTTTGAAAGTTCCCAACACAATGATAAATGTTTGAGTTAATGGATATGCTAATTACCCCAATTTGATCATTACACATTGTAAACATACCAAACTATCACGTACATCATAAATGTGTGTAATTGTGTGTCAGTTTAAAATAATAATGAAAGCAAAAACGTAAGTAGTAATGGGAGGCAAGGTCCTCTGAATGGTAACAAACAAGAGGGACTGAGAATGATGAGGGAAGGGCTAAAGTGCTGGGCCCAGATGTCAAGGAATGTTATCACAGGGCACAACTGTTGCCAATTGACTGTTTTAAAAGACAATAACATCTGATTTATGTGGTAGAAAAATAAATTTAGTAACAAAGTGCATGTTAGACGACTGACATAGAGACACCATTTAAAGGCACCATTGCCCAACTGGAATGTAAAGTTTGCAATGAGAACCAAGTTTGAATTCGAGTTCTTTTATTTCCAGGCTGTGGGATCTTAAGGCAAGATTTACATAGCAGTGAATAGAACACGACTTCTTAATTTGTATCCCCTCATCCTTCTTAGCTATAAAGTGAGATTGATGCCTACCTTGATGCCTGTGGGGGATAACAAGGTATCTGTTGCCTGGTTGGTACATATTAGGCACTGACATTAGCAGAAGTCTAGATGAGAGACAGTGAAGTCAGCCACCATCTCAACTTGGCTCCCATGGATCCTGCTCTTCCCATAGTGTGGGACAAACTCCCTACATGCCTTACTTCTGCTGTACTAATGAGTAACTTTTCCTTCCATATATATCCAGTTACATATTAGTATTGCATTATAAGCCAGCTATTTGGCAGTGATGAATATTAGAAGGAAGAACTATTATCAGAATCTCTGGGAACAATCTGACATTTATGTTTTTGATCAAGTAGCTATTGAATGATAGCAGAACAAGGCTTTCCCCCAAAAATGTTATACATCACAAGACTTTTGTTCTAATGGAACATGACCTCCAGTAGTAAGCAGATATGTATCCAGCCCTGAAAACTGGGAACATTTTTCCCAGTTTTCAGGATTATAACTGATAGACTGCATTTTCTCGGCTAGTCTGTACCTTTGTGAGGGAAACAAAATGAGAGTCAGCTTTTTCCTTCCCTCTGATCCTAACTTGCAGGGAGGGCTTAAATGCAAAGTGATTCCCTTGTGGATTGCTTTCTTTGGTGCTCAGCATTATACAGGTAAATGGAGTGTTGTGCAGTGAACAGAACCTGGACTGAGGTCTCACATCTTCATCACCTCATCACTGGATGACACTGTGAAAGTTAACCTTTCTAAGCCTTAATTTCCTTCTCTAGTAAAGTAATAGGGTTGTTGAAAGGAGAAAAAGATATTAAATATATATAGATAGTGCCTGGCCTTTTTAGAGACACTCAATAAGTGTTATTTTATATATGTCAAGCTGGAAATTGGCTAGAATCTTTCTTTTTTGTTCTTTTGCACTGAAAAACTATCTTAGGATGCTACAATTTTTATTAATATGAAAAACTGAACTAACATCTAGAGCCATTATATATGTGGCATTATTGTGAACAACTAGGTGTGAATATAGTATAACCTTTTTAAAGGCAGCATGCCTTTTTGGTAGATTTTATTTAGAGCTGCGTCCAAGCCATTTAGAGACAAGCCTGGAAAATGCCTTGGAAGGTGAAGTTAGTTGTAATACTCATTGTCGTCTACTAGGTATGATCACAAAGTAACAGGAAAGCATTTTGTCAGTAGACTATTCACTGATTCTTAAGGAAGTTACAAGATATATTCCATTGGAAGGAATTATAAAATGACTACAATAATCAGTACTATGCAGAACTACCTTTTATAGTTGTGCATTACTTTTGAATTTTGTTCAACATGATCATGTTAGGATCATTCAGATGTAGTGAGTGACAGTTTATAGTGGTTTACTTATTTAAATATTTGACTTTTAAGTTCCTCACAATATATTTTTTCTTTTTTCTCCCGTCAGATGGATAGTGGCTATAATACGCAGAATTGTGGAAGCAATATTACGGATACAGTTGGGGCAGAAAGTTACTGCAAAGAAAGTGATGCACAAACCTGTGAAGTTGAGAGTATATCTCAAGCATTTAATATGAAGGTACAGAGAAAATATAGAGAAAACTTAATATTGTTTAGATTAGAAATATAAAATAATTTCAATTATTAGACAATAGTACTATTGATAAACTATATGAAATTTAAAACACTAAAGGGTAAAGCCTATTTTCTTGAAATCCAATAGCCTTGAAATATTTTGTTTACACTGAATATAGTAACACAAGTATCTTACATACTACAAAGTATGCAAAGGTAGCATATATTTGATGAGGGCATTCACTGAACCCTCCAGATGAAGGTTATATATTCCTACTTGAAGAAACTCATAATTTCAGGCACTAGTCAGGACAGTCTTTAATTTTATATTCCAATTTCTTTTGTATTTTATTTTTTTGTAGAGACACGGCCTACTGTGTTGCCCAGGCTGGTCTCAAACTCCTGGTGTCAAGCAGTCTTCCTGCCTCAGCCTCTCAAAGTGCTGGGATTACAGGCATGAGCCAACATGCACAGCCTTGTATGCCATTTCTTCTTTTTTTTTTTTCTTTGAGACAGGGTCTTACTCTAAGTCACCCAGGCTGGAGTGCAGTCGTAGAATCAGATCACTGCAGCCTTGAACTGCTGGGTTCAAGCAATCCTCCTGCCTCACCCTCCTGAGTAGCTAGAACTACTGGTGTGAACCACCTCACACTGCTGTTGTACGCCAGTTTCTTACAAAATACTATAAGTATCAGCAAAATATGCAACCAAAGTTTGATAGGGAGGCCACCTTAGTTTTCCCTTCTGTTGTATGTAGTACGAGCAAATTGCCTTTCTGTTGTAAGTAGTATCAGAGAAGGTCTCTTCCAATATTAACCTGAACAAAATCCATCCTGTTTCAGATGTAGTTATCTATCTAAACATAAGTAGAGATACATGGAGGATTTTTAAAAATTTTATTATATTTTGAGACGGGGTCTCATTCTGTCACCCAGGCTAGAGTGTAGTGGCATGACCACAGCTCACTGCCAGACTCAAGCAGTCTTACCACCTAAGCCTACCGAGTAGCTTGGGACTACAGGCATGTGCCACCACACCCAGCTTTTTAAAATTTTTTGTAGGGACAGGGTCTCACTATGTTGCCAGGGCTAGTCTCAAACTCCTGGACTCATGCGATCCTCCCACCTTGGCCTCTCAAAGCGTTGGAATTCTTTTTGATACAGAATATTGATTTATAAAATACTGCATCTTTACTGTACCTTCAGAGTTCAGCTAAAGAAACGTGCTTTTAGGTTTTAAAAACAGTTCCGATAATTGCATCCTCGAGTGGTCCTACTTAAACTGAAAACGAGGTGTTGTCTTCTTTTTCACAGGAAGACCACACAACACAGAGGTGTTGGATGAAAACAGCAAGTCCTTTTCAGTGCAGCAGTCCATAGAATAAGAATCAAAGACTAAGCTTAAGAGTTCCTCACATATATCGTTGTGCACAGGATCAATGTGATGGTGATTGGGGAAAAAATTACTTCAAGTAACATTTTTCGGTTTCCCTCCTTAATGTGAAAAATCAAGGGCTTACTGACATAGGAACAACAGAAATCTCCTGGAACTTCAAGTTGCTGAATTATAAATTTATTTTTTATCAATAAATATTTTTATACTTAACATTGAGTGATGTGTTTAACAACAAATTGTGACAGAGCTGAGTGCTCCTATCTGACAGGGTCAATGAAATACTTATTAAGCCTTCCTGATAGCACTGAATTTAGCAGTTCTGAGAACATGTGAAGAAACTATGTTAAAACTGAAGGCACTATATATTTTTACATAAAAGCTTGAACATACAGATGAATTATAACCCAGAAATCTTAGATATAAAACTTATCGAAGATACAAAAAAGGAAATTAAACAGGTTTCCTGAAATTTTAGTTCTTAAACTGTTCACCTCTGTGGGGAAAATTCTTAGTTCCTGTGATAACTGTTGTAGTTACTACTTTTAAATATGTAAATACTGGAACGGTAGTACTAGCGACATCATCACATGTACTGTTATCTATGGGGCAAATGTGTGGTGCCCAGAATAATATACCTCATGCCTAGGGTAGGGACATCCTTTCCAGCTCAAACGTGGGTAGGGATGTGGGAGAATAAGAATGTGGGAGAACGAAGAGAAAAAGTGGGGCTGGGAGAGTGGAGTTCCTGTAGGGCATAGGCCTGTGAAGTAACACTGGGGCAGATATGTATGTTATATACAACTATTTTTTTAAAAAAAACTTATATCCATGTTGGGAGTAGATGCGTATATAAGAGTTTGGAAATACTATCTTTGGAGAATGTATTTTTGTATTTATAAATCAACTTTTAAAAACTGTCTCATTCAAAAAGGAATAATTCATATGTACCCCTAGGAAATAAAGACCTATGTTATCAATGTGTCATTTTCTTCTTTCCTCCTCAACTGTACCTGAAATATTACTGCTGACCTGCAGAAAATGTGTCGCGTTATGTACCTGGCTCATCTTCAACACACTAACCATGAACACCACAAGAGTCTCACTCTTGTCGCTCAGGCTGAACTGCAGTGGTGCGATCTCAGCTCACTGCAACCTCCGCCTCCCAGGTTAAAGTGATTCTCCTGCCTCAGCCTCCCAAGTAGCTGGGATTACAGGCGTCTGCCACTACACCCAGCTAAGTTTTTGTATTTTTAGTAGAGATGGGGTTTTACCATGTTGGCCAGGCTAGTCTCAAACTCCTGATATCAGGTGATCCACCCATCTCGGCCTCCCAAAATGCTAGGATTACAGGCGTGAGCGACTGCACCTAGCCGGCAAAGTTTTTTAAATGGTTGGCAGGGGTGGAGAGAATCAAATGAGTAATGTTTTGTGACACATCAAAATTATAATGACGTGCTGCATAACTTTTGGTCAACAATGGCCAAATATATGATGATGATCCCGTATGATTACAATGGAGCTGAAAAATTCCTATTGCCTGGGGACATAGCCATGGTAACATCATAGTGAAATTACTTTACGTAGCCTAAGTGTATAGTGTTTATGAGAGCCTACAGTAGTGCACAGTAATATAGGCCTTCACATTCACTAACCACTTACTGACTCACCCAGAGCCAGCTTCCAGTCCTGCCAACTTGTTCATGGTAAATGTCCTAAATAGGTGTACCATTTTATATCTTATATATACCTATATATTTTTTTACTGTACCTTTTCTATGTTTAGATATGTTTAGATATACAAATACTTAGCACTGTGTTACAACTGCCTACAGCAATCAGTACAGTAATATGCCATACAGGTTTGTAGGTTAGGAGCCACAGGTTGTCCCATATAGGATACCAGAGGGTATACCATCTAGGTTTGTGTAATTACATCATGATTTTCACGCAATGATGAAATTGCCAAGTGACATGTCTCAGAATGTATCCCTGTCATTAAGTGACACATGACTATATATGAAACAACAAATCAGGCTTTGTTGGAACACAGTCATGTTGATTTTTTTATATATTGTATATGGCTCCTTACACACTATCAACGGCAGAGTTGTGTACTATAGTTGCAACACAGACCATAGCCAACAAAGTCTAAAATGTTCCAGCACTCACAGAAAAGGTTTTTTGACTCCTACTCTTAGTGTCATTGACCCATTTTACTTGGACCAAAGACTACTCAAGTCTATTTTCCTCCAACTGACACAAGTTTCTGTCTCACTGTATGGAGGTTTTCCTCAGCAATAGGAAGCTGGAAAAATTAGTCACCATTTACTGAGTGCCTAAATGACTACCTATTTGGTATACCTGCTGATTTACTTGCCAGGCTTTTCTCACTATACTGTAAGCTCCTTGAAGACAGAGTTTGAGTGGAACCTGACACACCGTAAGTGCTTTAGAAATTGAATAAATAAGCCAAGTAAAACGTTTTAAGGCAACCCTATCCCAAAATATTCCTGAAGGTATGAATTTAATCATTACCAATCTCTGTGATTAGCAAAGGAAGTAGTCAGTCTGGCACACCAAATTTTATTAATAATACTTATTTTAATCTGTTCCCTTTCGTATGCCTTTATACAGTTCCCCTCGTGTATATACACTGATACAACTACAATTTAAAAGCCACTATCTGTTTTTTATTTTGTAAGTAACAAGATATAGACATTTGAATGCCAATGTCTTATTCTGGAGAGACACTGGAGCTGAAGTTCAACAATGATGATCACACTTATTACCTGGTAATAAAAACAACCATCTTTCCAGTCAGGTCAAAATATCCTACTTCTTGCCTTTCTACCAATTCCCAAACATTCACAGTTGTTCAAGGACCACTAATAAAATACAGGAAGCTTTTAAAGACAGTAAGAGAATACTTAGTGTAAATTAGGTGAATTAAAGATGGCAAAGGAGATTACATCCTCAACACTGACAGCTTCCAAGACTTAGAAAAGAAGATTGTTCCTTGCTTCTAAGATTGTTCTGTTTTCCTCTGTAGGAAAATGAAAGTTTTTTCCTACAAATATTAAATAATCAAAGTACTTATGCAAAATTAATCTGCTCCTCAATGAGATGAGCACTCCATTTAAATGATCTTTACAGATCCCTGAAGTTGCTATCCTGTCACTGTATTTAAGTGATGGATATTCAATTGAATTATTCTGCATAAATAATTCTGTTCAACCCAGAAGTAAAGCAGTATGATGGGACAGATACAGTCAACCATTCAATAAAAATGCAAATGTCTGAAATTATTAAAATGTACTTAAAAGTAACAAACTGTATCACACACTTAGGCTTAGAAGTGTTCTTTCAAGTTTTTTCTTTTAAAAATAAAACCAGTCTTTGAAGATTTCTGTTGAATATAGCTATTTTCCAAGCTTTATCTTCTTTTTCTCTGGTCCATTAAGGTCTGTGTTTGAAGTATCAGTAGGAATGCTTATTCCTGGTATCTAAGATAATGCAAATGGGGGGAAATAAGGTGATTTAAAGGATAAAATACATCTCATCCTCATCTTCCCCTTCCCCACTGCCAGTTTCAAATTTAAAAGGATGTAGTGGTAGGGAGGGGAAAGGGGGCTAATTAAAGGTTTTATACACAGAATGTATTTTACAAAGTAACAGTGGTTCAAAAATGCAAAAGGTAGACATGGTCTCAATAGGTGAGAAGCATGTCATTTAGGAAGTGTTCTTTTTAACTATAAAACAGCCTTCCCCATGGGGAGCTACTGTGATCGACAGAATCAGAGGTTTCAAGTGTGTTGGGGAAGGACAAAGGTTAAGAACCAGTATCTTAGGTGAAAAACCTACACTTCATCTTCAAAGTGCAGAGTTCAAAACTTCTACACAGAAAAGACTAGGCAGGAGAATGGAAGATCTTTTTATTTTGCCACCAAAGACCTGAGCAGAATCTCAGATGTCTAGAATCCCGTGGCCTAAAGAAATCAATGAGAAAACAGGATTTGCTATGCAAATATTTGGTTTCTACACTACTTATAGGGTTACCTCTAACATTAAACAGAAATAACTATATCCCTCTCTTTGACAAAATATGTACTGTTTGTTCCATCACAACAAGGAAATATTAAGTTTGGCCTTACCTGTGGTTCTACCAGGGACATTCGGATTTTCTGATGCTGAAGATTAGATGAGTCTAACATGATTTTCACTTTAACTTTATCAAATACATGGAACACTGTATCTTCTATTTTAAGTGAAGGTATCTAAACAAAACACATTTTATCATTCTTAATTGCTTCCTTACATTTGAGGCTTTGTTCTAACCCTTTACAATTTATCTTACATAGTGAAAGTTTAAATATAAAAATTAGTAAGCATCTACGTGTTCAACATAACAAAGGCCATAAACCTAGTAGTCTCACATAAATATGACCTATTTATGTGCATACTTTCTCCTTCATTAAGATAGTTCTAATATATATATGTTCATTAAAATCTTGGTGATTAATTTATCAACTCACTAATAAATAGGAAACTTTTAGTTTAGTAGAGGAACACAAAGGTACTTTGGCCAGTTTATTGTTCAAATATTCTCTCAGGGCTGTGGTTCTCCTAAGGTGAATAGGGAGTATGTGTGTCACATAAGAAACACTGGAAATAAGTTAAAAAAAAAAAAAGTTCCTTCCCTGAGTTGTAAATAGTCATTTATTCCTTTACTTTATTGGTGCATGTAGGGCAAAACTTTACATGGTATAAAAGAAAAAATCAAGGACAACAATTGCATATGAGAAGATATACAGTGGTGGGAAATTGTGAGTAAAACCATAGCTTAGTTGGCAAAATTAAATGTAGATTTCCTGGCATGTATTTGGAGATCTGGATAAATTCTTCAGGGTACAAAAAATAATTTTATGCTTTATGGGTACCATTTATGAACTCCCAAAGAAAAAGTGCCCCCCAGAAAAGAAAAAAAACCATGAGAAATACTGTACCTCATCATCATAAATAAGCCGTGGGTTTGGTTTGTCCTTTTCTTCAAAAAAGACTGTCCCTTCTAAACCATACTTTGGAATTAATACAACAATGGCATTCTTTCTTACAAATAAAATATAGGCTTCTTCACTTACTATTCCTTTGCTTTTGAAAAATAACTGTAAAATAACATACAACTTATTTAGTCTTAAAATATTTTGAAATTAACAAAGAAATTGAAATTAAATTAAAAATGAACAAAACTTCATCTTTTCTAGCAGTATCGACAGAAGGCAAATACCTGGGTATGAAAAGCCACTGATGCACGTTGGGCATATTGAGCCATTTTGTGCCGGAAATTTAGATTTTTACATATATCTGCAAGCTTGTGTTTGTCTGTCAACTCTGGATAAGTACAGTCAGCCCCAACAGCCACAGCCAAAAGCCGATGAACGATGACATCTGCGTATCTAGACAGATGAAGGAGAAATAAGAACCGTAGTATGTCAGTACTAATATGTGCTTTTAAAATTCAAAATTAACTATTTTCTATCTCCTTTAATTTCATAAAAAAATACCTTCTGATGGGTGAAGTAAAATGTGTGTATATCGGAGATGCTAAGCCATAGTGATGAAAATCATTATCCATTCCAGAACAGAAGTACACAGCCTGCATCATACAGCGAGTGGCTAATATTCTCAACAGAGTGTTTAGATATGGAAAAGTAGGAGATTCGGCCCGATCCAAAGACTCAGCCAAAGACTTGGCTGTATCAGTCTTGATTTCCAAATTCTGTAAACAAAAAGAAAGGAAGAGCACCATATTAAACATTTCTAAGTCAGTACCATTATGTCTTCAAAATATAACTGATCTGACTGAACAAACATCATGTTTTCATTATTTTCCTTCCCTTCAAACTAGAAGTAATAGCCAGAAACAAAACTGTACTGGTCACTACAGTTCCATTAGAACAATGTTGGGATTCACCAAATTTAGCTGCCTTGTTCTACCCTAGGAAGATGAGTCAAATATACATCTCTTCTCTTAGGTCTTTGGAAGAAGTAAGATAATGAAGGAAAAAAAATTCCTATTTACAGAGTAAGCCTTGGAGCAGAGGAGTGAGAAGCTGATTCAATTCCTATGATTCTGGAGAAGCTGGGCATGCATGCCATAAAGGTCTGATCCAAAAATCAGAAACCAATGCCATTGTGTTAGACTAATGCTCTGCAGTCCAACATTACTGCTCACTCTCTTCTAGATGAGAAAGATAGGGCCTAACTAGGTAATCCAAGGAAAAGCAATGTAAGCCATAGTCACCCAAGGGGTAAGCACCCTTAAATGAAAATCTACTAACAAGAGGCAGTGGGTACACAGGGCTGAAAAAATGTGCTCTTTCTATAGTTTCCTCTTTTCCATGTATGGAATAAATATACTTTTCTTACGAACATGAAATGTAAAGGATTTAACTGAGTTGAAGTAAAAAAAAAAAACAAAAACAAAAACAAAATACATTATTTGTAAAGTTAGGCAGTTGACAGGAGCCATGAAGCAACATAGACATATGAAACATGCATAAAGGCAAGGAAACATGGCAGAGTTTTATATGACCAGGACGCTGCATATATCTTAGTCTAAACATCTGGCTTTAGCATACGGTGAAAAACATTGGGCTGGGTGCGGTGGCTCATACCTGTAATCCCAGCACAGCACTTTGGGAGGCCGAGATGAGACAATTACTTGAGTCCAGGAGTTTGAGAACAGCCTGGGCAACATAGTGAAAACCTATCTCTACCATAAAAATACAAAAAATTAGCCACTCATGGTGGTGTGCGCCTGCAGTCCCAGCTCCTCCAGAGGCTGAGGCAGGAGGAGGGCTTGAGACTGGGAGATAGAGGGTGCAGTGAGCCGAGATCGTGCCACTGTACTGCAGTCTGGGTGACAGTGAGACCCTGTCTCAAAAAAAAAAACAAAAGAAAAAAGAACTATTGGCATATTCTTGTTATTAACAACCAATAAAACCTTTATGGAAATATGAATGTAAATTATTTAGAATGACAGGTAGATGAAAACACAAATAGACGATTTTTCAAACTATAGGACCTTACCCTTGACCTGGCTGCCTTAACAAGAATTTCATAATTTGATGGAGGTGGAGCAGGATGTTTTCGAAGCAGAGCATGTTCAGAAAATTCCTCATGAATTTTTTTTGCAACAGAAATATTGGCAAGTAACATAAATTCTTCAACCATGGAATTTGTTTCCCTGCCAATGGAAAAAGCATTAAACAAAACAAAAAAAGAATCTGAGACTTCTATATATCATATTTTTTCACAGGTTACCTTTGTTACAAAGAATAAGAGCATTTCCTATGTAAACATTCATATGTCTGTGTACATTTGTATTTTAAATAACTTACTATTCTTTCATCTCTCAGTTACTCTGCTAACAATCTCTTATTATGCAACTACTGCATGAGTAAATCTTACATGCTAGAGCAAATCTTACATGCTAGAGGAGACTATACAAATTGCACTCAACCAGTTGCAGTGGCTCACACCTGTAATCCTAGCACTTTGAGAGGCCGAGGCGGGCAAATTATTTGAGCCCAGGAGTTCGAGACCAGTCTTGCCAACATGGCGAAACCCCGACTCTACTAAAAATATTAAAAAAATTAGCCAGGTCTGGTGGCACATGCCTGTAGTCCCAGGTACTCAAGAGGCCGAGGCATGAGAATCACTTGAACCCAGGAGGTGGAGGTTGCAGTAAGCCGAGATTGCATCACTGCACTCCAGCCTGGGTGACAGAGCAAGGCTCTGTGTCAAAAAAACAACAACAAAATTGCACTCAAAAACAGAAGCTTTACTACTCTATTTATATATAAAATGAAAACAAGCATTTTTACTTGATTTTACTAGGTCCAAAAATATTTTTATTTAATTGTAAATCAATAAAGTTTACAAGAATTAAAAGCTATTTAGATCATACAAATTTTGGCTTAAAAACCAAAAATTTTAACAATAAATTACTCAAATGAAGAGGCCATGTTTATAATAGCTTATTTCGATACTTCTAATGGGTCAGTCAGTGTGCTATAAATACATCCCGCCCTCAACACACACACAACCCCCACACACACTGTTTTACAGATGAGAAAACTGAGGATATGTTCATTATTCTCTTGCTCAAGGTAAGAGTTATTAGCAGTATGAGAATTTGAGTTCACACAATCTGACTTCAAAACTCTCAACCAATCTGATACTGCTGTCATTCTCTATATATTTATTCACATCCATTTTCAGGTTAGTTTAGAAAATGATCCATCTTCTGTTGATACAGTGCTTTCTGTCTTGCAAGTCAATGAACACATAGTATTAACCTTTCATTCAGGTTTCATCTTGTAACTTCCTAACAATATTTCTAAAGTATATTCATTTTAAAAATATCAGAAAGACCTCCAATCATATGGGGACATCTTAGAAATGTGTTCTTTCTTCTTCTTAATAAGAAGAAATGACTGACGTTTTACTTTGGCAAAGCTAGTGTCAACCTTTTGCTCATAAAAGCTCTTAGTACTGGGCTCATTATTAGCATTAACATTAGACATACATGGAAGTTCTACTATAAGGGATTTTTAGATATTATAATAGCACTAAAGCACATATTGGTTCTAAGTAAAAAATTTGAGTATATTCCCATTTTTAACCCTTGGTCATCTATTAGAAAAGTGCATATGCACGTTGAATTCCAGAATTATCTTAATATAAATAAGAGGCAGGGAAAGAGGCCTAAACTCGGAATTAACAAAAAAAATTCTTGTTTCCTACATCTTATCTAAATCAATAAACAACAATAGCTAATATCACCCTCACAGCACCCTATGAGGTAGGTGCCATTATCAGTCATAGGCAATTTACAGACAAATAAATTGAGGCATACAGAGGTAAAATAACTACTTTAGTTCGTGATATAATAGTAGTAACAGCAGAGGCATCCAAACCTAGGGAGTCTGGCTTCAGAGCCCACGATCTTCACCGTTATTCTACCCTACTATCTATTCTACTATCCATTATTCTATCCTACCCCCCATCTTTCTGGCACCAGGGACTGGTTTCATGGAAAACAATTCTTCTATGCGACGAGGGGAGGAAAGGATGGTTTCATCAGGCATTAGATTCTCATAAGAAGTGTGCAACCTAGATCCCTCCTATGCACAGTTCACAATAGGGCTGGCGCTCCAATGAGAATCCAATGCTGCCACTGATCTGACAGAAGGCGGATCTCAGGTGGTAATGCTCATACCCCAGGGGCTGGGAACCCCTGCACTACAGTATATTCTACTTTAGAAATTAATCAGGGTAATCTTTTTTTATCTTACTATAACTATTACTAGTCAAGTTCTAATACATCACACATCAAAGCAAACAAATTCAAATTGAAAGTTCTTATATTACGTGACTAAACGCAGTTTTACGGAAGAAAAACTGAGCTTAAATTTACTTTTCTGTCCTTCGTAAGCCAAATAAAGTAGAAATCATGACCCTAATCGTTACTTTGTATATAAATGTTTTAGTTATTAGTACTTATAGTAGACATGACATTTAAAATAAAAAATCTTATCTACTGCCCATCAAAAAAAATTACAAACCTAAGTTCCTTGGTCTGCAGATCTATAGGATCATGAGTTTCACTGTCCATGTGGAATCGAACCTCAGGAGAAGATAGAGTCAAAGCCCTAAATAAAATTAAAGAGAAAAATTATAGTCAAGCAAGCCAATAAAAGACAAAATTATAGAAATACTCTTTTAAAAAAGACAATGACTACAGCAAGTATGTAATAGTTGCTCTTCTGAAGGTTTTATGACCATCTGCTGTTTCATGTTCTATTTTCATGAACAGCTCAGTAGGGCTTTCATGAACAGCTCAGTAGATTTAAAATGTATTTAACAAGAGAGGACAATAGCAACACAAAGAAATCTGAATCCCTGTGCTTCTAAGGGCTTATGTATCTTCTGTATCCAAACAATGAGTTTTGATTGAGCTACATAGGTTTTTAATCACTTTTACATATAAAGAAGGGGATTGGCTGTATTTAATTTACTACAGAGAACAGTTATTGGGGCAGGGGACAATAAAGAGGGGCAAAAGGGAAGCTGTTGTGGGTAGCTTAATAACACCAGGAGATCCACAGTTCAAAAGTATCCTCCACAAAGATTACACCAACAGAGAAGCAACTGATAACCTACTATCACTAATATGTTACAAGTTGTGATGGCTATTAATATTTGAGTGCTAAGTGTCAGATAAACAATTCATGCTCAGGACTTTACACACATGGTTCATTTAATGAGCTGGCAAGCTCTCCTTTGGAAAGTAAATTCCCATATGGCAAGGCAAGTCTAATGTTTCTTATACCTTGACACAACTTTCATGAGGTCAGCTCTAAATCAACCTAAACTAAAAATTTTAATGAGGCTGGGCAACCTTGAACAATAATGGAGAAGGAAAAGAAGGGGAGGAGAAAAATTAAAATAAGATGGAGCAAGTTAAGTGAAATACTAAGTCTAAGTCCTTGTCTTCCTCGATTCCTCACCTGTATTAAAAGAACTATAGTAGGAATACATACTAAAAAGAGAATCTCAAAAATATTCCTTTCTTGCCTTGTAGTGTGCACTTAAAACAAGGCTCTACATCAGGTCTGATATGTATTTATTAATGTATTTTGACATAAAAAGCAAGGTACACTTATCACATTTTGATCATTTTTCCTCACAGAACACCTAAAATGTTATGTCTACCCATGAGTATTAATACTTTAAGAAGGCAAAAGATAGTTTTCTTTTTTTTTTTTTAATTCTCCCTAAGACTAAAATGATTCAATGATGTTTTCCCAGTAGGCAACCATCTACTAACCAAATTAAAAATACAGACTGTTGAAATTTAAAAAATCCTTTCCAGTTTTAAAAAGCTATGTTACAAATGCGAATTCTTACTTTAAAACTATTAAATATAGCTTCGATTTGCATTTTACATGGCTTAAGAAAAAAACTCTGTGGTGTTTTGTGTCACACAAAAAAAATTATCTTCTTCTTGTATCCAAGTGACAAGCTTGTGTGAAAGTTTTGCTCAAATTTAATACTGTCCACTGGGTTTTAGCACACTCAAATGATCCTTCCAGTTTCAAGTTGCATATTTAAGATCACATAAAAAATTCCCTGAAAACGGAGGTGTTAGTAGACGTAGGTATATAACTACCTCAAACACTATCCAACAGAACATTCGACAGTGATGGAAATGTTCTATGTGTGCCCTGTCCAATATGATAGTCATTAGTCACATGTGGCTACCAATCACTTGAAATATGGCTGGTAGGACCAGAGCAAGATGGCCAAATAGGAGCAGCTCCAGCCTCCAGCTCCTGGCGCGAGCGACACAGAGGATGGGTGATTTCTGCATTTTCAACTGAGGTACTGGGTTCATCTCACTGGGGAGTCTGGAAAATCGGTGCTGGTCAGCTGGTGCAGCCCCACCAGCGAGAGCTGAAGCAGGGCGAGCCATCACCTCACCTGGGAAGCACAAGGGGGAAGGGAATCCCTTTTCCTAGCCAAGGGAAACTGAGACACACAACACCTGGAAAATTGGGCAACTCCCACCCTAATACTGCGCTTCACCAAAGGTCTTAGCAAACGGCACACCAGGAATTATATCCCACACCTGGACGGGAGGGTCCCACACCCACAGAGCCTCCCTCGTTGCTAGCACAGCAGTCTGAGATCTAACTGCAAGGCAGCAGCAAGGCTGGGGGAGGGGAGCCTGCCATTGCTGAGGCTTAAGTAGGTAAACAAGGCCACAGGGAAGCTCAAACTGGGTAGAGCCCACCACAGCTCAAGGGAGCCTGCCTGTCTCTGTAGACCCCATCTCTGGGGACAGAGCATAGCTAAACAAAAAGCAGCAGTAACCTTGGCAGAGGTAAATGACCCTGTCTGACAGTTTGAAGAGAGCAGTGGATCTCCCAGCAGAGAGGGTGAGATTTGAGAATGGACAGACTGCCTGCTCAAGTGGGTCCCTGACCCATGAGTAGCCTAACTAGGAGCCATCCCCCACTAGGTGCAGACCGACACCTCACACCTCATACGGCAGGGTACACCCCTGAAACAAAGCTTCCAGAGCAAGAATCAGACAGCAACACTCGCTGTCCAGCAATATTCTATCTTCTGTAGCCTCCACTGCTGATACCCAGGCAAACAGGGTCTGGAGTGGACCTCAAGCAATCTCCAACAGACCTACAGCTGAGGGTCCTGACTGTTAGAAGGAAAACTAACAAACAGAAAGGACACCCACACCAAAACCCCATCAGTTCGTCACCATCATCAAAGACCAAAGGCAGATAAAACCACAAAGATGGGGAAAAAGCAGGGCATAAGAGCTGGAAATTAAAAAAATCAGAGCGCATCTCCCCCTCCAAAGGAACGCAGCTCATTGCCAGCAACGGATCAAAGTTGGACGGAGAATGACTTTGACGAGTTGAGAGAAGAAGGCTTCAGTCGATCAAACTTCTCAGAGCTAAAGGAGGGACTACATAACCAGCACAAAGAAACTAAAAATCTTGAAAAAAGAATGGAAGAATGGATAACTAGAATAATCAATGTAGAGAAGGCCATAAACGAACTAACAGAGATAAATACCATGACACAAGAAATAGGTGACAAATGCACAAGCTTCAGTAACCAATTGATCAACTGGAAGAAAGAGTATTAATGATTGAAGATCAAATGAATGAAATGAAGTGAGAAGAGAAGTCTAGAGAAAAAAGAGGAAAAAGAAATGAACAAAGCCTCCAAGAAATATGGGATTATGTGAAAAGACCAAATCTACGTCTGATTGGTGTGCCTGAAAGTAAGGGGGAAAATGGAACCAAGTTGGAAAACGCTCTTCAGGATACCATCCAGGAGAACTTCCCCAACCTAGTAAGGCAGGTCAACATTCAAATTCAGGAAATACAGAGAACGCCACAAAGATACTCCTCGAGAAGAGCAACTCCAAGACACATAATTGTCAGATTCAGCAAAGCTGAAATGAAGGAAAAATGTTAAGGGCAGCCAGAGAGAAAGGTCGGGTTACCCACAAAGGGAGCCCATCAGACTAACAGCAGATCTCTCGGCAGAAACTCTCCAAGCCAGAAGAGAGTGGGGGCCGATATTCAACATTCTTAAAGAAAACAATTTTCAACCCAGAATTTCATATTCAGCCAAACTAAGTTTCATAAGTGAAGGAGAAATAAAATCCTTTACAAATAAGCAAATGCTTAGAGATTTTGTTACCACCAGCGCTGCCCTACAAGAGACCCTGAAGGAAGCACTAAACATGGAAAGGAACAACCAGTACCAGCCATTGCAAAAACATGCCAAAATGTAAAGACCATCGATGCTAGGAAAAAACTGCATCAACTAAAGAGCTAAATAACCAGCTAATATCACAATGACAGGATCAAGTTCACACATAACAATTGTAAATGGACTAAATGGTCCAATTAAAAGACACTGGCAAATTGGATAAAGAGTCAAGACCCATCAGTTTGCTGTATTCAGGAGACCCATCTTACATGCAGAGACACACATAGGCTCAAAATAAAGGGATGGAGGAAGATCTACCAAGCAAATGGAGAACAAAAAAAAGCAGGGGTTGCAATCCTAGTCTCTGATAAAACAGACTTCAAGCCATCAAAGATCAAAAGGACAGAGAAGGCCATTACATAATGGTAAAGGGATCAATTCAACAGGAAGAGCTAACTATCCTAAATATATATGCACCCAATACAGGAGCACCCAGATTCATAAAGCAAGTCCTTAGAGACTTACAAAGAGACTTAGACTCCCATACAATAATAATGGGAGACTTTAACACCCCACTGTCAACATTAGAAAGATCAACGAGACAGAAGGTTAACAAGGATATCCAGGAATTGAACTCAACTCTGCACCAAGTGGACCTAATAGACATCTACAGAACTCTCCACCCCAAATCAACAGAATATACATTCTTCTCAGCACCACATCACACTTATTCCAAAATTGACCACATAGTTGGAAGTAAAGCACTCCTCAGCAAATGTACAAGAACAGAAATTATAACAAACTGTCTCTCAGACCACAGTGTAATCAAACTAGAACTCAGGACTAAGAAACTCAATCAAAACCGCTCAACTACATGGAAACTGAACAACCTGCTCCTGAATGACTACTGGGTACATAACGAAATGAAGGCAGAAATAAAGATGTTCTTTGAAACCAATGAGAACAAAGATACAACATACCAGAATCTCTGGGACACATTTAAAGCGGTGTGTAGAGGGAAATTTATAGCAGCAAATGTCCACAAGAGAAAGCAGGAGAGATCTAAAATTGACACCCTAACATCACAATTGAAAGAACTAGGGAAGCAAGAGCAAACACATTCAAAAGCTAGCAGAAGGCAAGAAATAACTAAGATTAGAGCAGAACTGAAGGAGATAGAAACACAAAAAACCCTCCAAAAAATCAATGAATCCAGGAGTTGGTTTTTTGAAAAGATCAACAAAATTGATAGACCGCTAGCAAGACTAATAAAGAAGAGAGAAGAATCAAATAGATGCAATAAAAAATGATAAAGGGGATATCACCACCGACCCCACAGAAATACAAACTACCATCAGAGAATACTATAAACACCTCTATACAAATAAACTAAAAAACCTAGAAGAAATGGATAATGTCCTGGACACTTACACTCTCCCAAGACTAAACCAGGAAGAAGTTGAATCCCTGAACAGACCAATAACAGGCTCTGAAATTGAGGCAATAATTAATAGCCTACCAACCATAAAAAGTCCAGGACCAGACAGATTCATAGCCAAATTCTACCAGAGGTACAAGGAGGAGTTGGTACCATTCCTTCTGAAACTATTCCAATCAATAGAAAAAGAGGGAATCCTCCCTAACTCATTTTATGAGGCCAACATCATCCTGATACCAAAGCCTGGCAGAGATACAACAAAAAAAGAGAATTTTAGACCAATATCCCTGATGAACATCGATGCAAAAATCCTCAATAAAATACTGGCAAACTGAATCCAGCAGCACATCAAGAAGCTTATCCACCATGATCAAGTGGGCTTCATCCCTGGGATGCAAGGCTGGTTCAACATACAAAAATCAATAAACGTAATCCAGCATATAAACAGAACCAAAGACAAAAACCACGTGATTATCTCAATAGATGCAGAAAAGGCCTTTGACAAAATTCAACAGCCCTTCATGCTAAAAACTCTCAATAAATTTGGTATTGATGGAATGTATCTCAAAATAATAAGAGCTATTTATGACAAACCCACAGCCAATATCATACTGAATGGGCAAAAACTGGAAAAATTCCCTTTGAAAACTGGCACAAGACAGGGATGCCCTCTCTCACCACTCCTATTCAACATAGTGTTGGAAGTTCTGGCTAGGGCAATCAGGCAAGAGAAATAAATCAAGGGTATTCAGTTAGGAAAAGAAGTCAAATTGTCCCTGTTCACAGATGACATGATTGTATATTTAGAAAATCCCATTGTCTCAGCCCAAAATCTCCTTAAGCTCATAAAAAACTTCAGCAAAGTCTCAGGATACAAAATTAATGTGCAAAAATCACAAGCATTCTTATACACCAGTAACAGACAGAGAGCCAAACCATGAATAAACTTCCATTCACAATTGTTTCAAAGAGAATAAAAGACCTGCCGGGCGCGGTGGCTCACGCCTGTAATCCCAGCACTTTGGGAGGCCGAGGCGGGTGGATCACGAGGTCAGGAGATTGAGACCATCCTGGCTAACACGGTGAAACCCCGTCTCTACTAAAAATACAAAAAATTAGCCGGGCAAGGTGGCGGGCGCCTGTAGTCCCAGCTACTCGGAGGCTGAGGCAGGAGAATGGCGTGAACCCGGGAGGCAGAGCTTGCAGTGAGCCGAGATCGCGCCACTGCACTCCAGCCTGGGCGACAAAGCGAGACTCTGTCTCAAAAAAAAAAAAGAGAATAAAAGACCTAGGAATCCAACTTACAAGGGATGTAAAGGACCTCTTCAAGGAGAACTACCAACCACTGCTCAGTGAAATAAAAGAGGACACAAACAAATGGAAGAACATACCATGCTCATGGATAGGAAGAATCAATATCGTGAAAATGGCCATACTGCCCAAGGTAATTTATAGATTCAATGCCATCCCCCATCAAGCTACCAATGACTTTCTTCACAGAATTGGAAAAAACTGCTTCAAAGTTCATATGGAACCAAAAAAGAGCCTGCATTGCCAAGACAATCCTAAGCCAAAAGAACAAAGCTGGAGGCATCACGCTACCTGACTTCAAACTATACAACAAGGGTACAGTAACCAAAACAGCATGGTACTGGTACCAAAACAGAGATATAGACAAATGGAACAGAACAGAGTCCTCAGAAATACCACCACACATCTACAGCCATCTGATCTTTGACAAATCTGAGAATAACAAGAAATGGGGAAAGGATTCCCTATTTAATAAATGGTGCTGGGAAAACTGGCTAGCCATAAGTAGAAAGCTGAAACTGGATCCTTTCCTTACTCCTTACACAAAAATTAATTCAAGATGGATTAGAGACTTAAATGTTAGACCTAAAACCATAAAAACCCTAGAAGAAAACCTAGGTAATACCATTCAGGACATAGGCATAGGTAAGGACTTCACGTCTAAAACACCCAAAGCAACGGCAACAAAAGCCAAAATTGACAAATGGGATCTCATTAAACTAAAAAGCTTCTGCACAGCAAAAGAAACTACCATCAGAGTGAACAGGCAACCTACAGAATGAGAGAAAATTTTTGCAATCTACTCATCTGACAAAGGACTAATATCCAGAATGTACAAAGAACTCAAACAAATTTACAAGAAAAAAACAAACAACCCCATCAAAAAGTGGGCAAAGGATATGAACAGACACTTCTCAAAAGAAGACTTTCATACAGCCAACAGACACATGAAAAAATGCTCATCATCACTGGCCATCAGAGAAATGCAAATCAAAACCACAATGAGATACCATCTCACACTAGTTAGAATGGCAATCATTAAAAAATCAGGAAACAACAGGTGCTGAAGAGGATGTGGAGAAATAGGAACACTTTTACACTGTTGGTGGGATTGTAAACTAGTTCAACCATTGTGGAAAACAGTATGGCGATTCCTCAAGGATCTAGAACTAGAAATACCATTTGACCCAGCCATCGCATTACTGGGTATATACCCAAAGGATTATAAATCATGCTGCTATAAAGACACATGCACACGTATGTTTATTGCAGCACTATTCACAATAGCAAAGACTTGGAATCAACCCAAATGTCCATCAGTGACAGACTGGACTAAGAAAATGTGGCACATATACACCATGGAATACTATGCAGTAATAAAACAGGATGAGTTCGTGTCCTTTGTAGGGACATGGATGCAGCTAGAAACCATCATTCTCAGCAAACTTTCGCTAAGAACAGAAAACCAAACACCACATGTTCTCACTCATAGGTGGGAACTGAACAATGAGATCACTTGGACATGGGAAGGGGAACATCACACACCGGGGCCTATTATGGGGAGCAGGGAGGGAGGAGGGATGGCACTGGGAGTTATAACTAATGTAAATGACGAGTTGATGGGTGTTGACGAGTTGGGTGCAGCACACCAACATGGCACATGTATACATATGTAACAAACCTGCACGTTGTGCATATGTACTCTAGAACTTAAATAAAAAAAAAAAAAGAAAAGAAATATGGCTAGTAAGGCTAAGGAACTAAGTTGTTAATTTTATTAATTTTAATGAATTTAAATAGGCGCATCTTATGAAATGACACAAATGTACAATCCGCACTCACCACACCTTTAGTAACTGCTTGTGACCCTATCCTAGGTGGACTTGGGAACTCTGAGACGAACATCTGGAAGAGTCATGTACTTGGTTTCCTCTGATAATCAACAACGTCTTTTAAGAGTCAAATTTCTCTTAACTGGTTTCCTTCAACATGCCTGAGTTAATACTCTATACCTTATGCCTTTTGTAGTTAGGTAAAAGCCATGACCTAACAGCTAAAAGACTCAGATCTGTTACTAGTCAGACCTTTGGGAAGACTCCTTTTATGCACTTTTAATTGCCTAAAAAATGAGGAGGCTGAATTAAATAATTTCTAAAATTTAAAGTGCAAGGAGGACCTAATCTCCATTTATTTAAACCTTTGAAACCCAATGTCCAATCTGGAAACGTATTTCTAATTAAAATTAGAAACGATTTACAGAAGTCTTAGGGAGTTCTTGCCTTCCTGGATTTTCTTCAGTATCTTTAACTCAAACACAATTTTTTAACACAACAAATTACAAGGATGGAACTCTTGAACAAACATCAGTCCAGAATCAAGTTGTTAACACTTAAAAGGAAGCTAGAGGCTGGGCACAGTGGCTCACACCTGTAATCCCAACACTTTGGGAGGCCAAGGCGGGTGGATCACCTGAGGTCACGAGTTCAAGACCAGCCTAGCCAACAAGGCGAAACTCCACCTCTACTAAAAATACAAAAATTAGCTGGGCGTGGTGATGGGCACCTGTAATCCCAGCTACTCAGGAGGCTGAGACAGGAGAATCACTCGAATTCCGGAGGTGGAGGTTACAGTGAGCCGAGATTGTGCCACTGCACTCCAGCGTGGGTGACAGAGTGAAACTCTTTTCAAATAAATGAATGAATGAATGAATGAATGAATGAATGGAAGCTAGAAGAAACAGGAGTCTCTAGTCACCCTTTTAAATAATTCATTATTGCCTATGATCAAACAATGTAAAGAGTATAAAAATTATCTTAATACTATGAAAAACAAAATATACCCTTTTTCAATCCTTCTTTTCTTCAGAATTTTGGCTAGTTTATTCAGTCCACGGAGACTAGTGGTAATATCATCATTCATGTTTGCTGAATCAATTCTCAACTGAGCTTCAGCATATGTCAGAGATGCCTAAAAAAGAAATTGTATGTTATATAATTCTTATAAATGATAGAAAAATGGTTTTCAATATGTCCTCCTACTTTAACTACATAAAATCCATGATTTCAGAAAACCTAAAATCAGTAACGAAACAGAAATTCTTAGCTATGATACTATACTTCACATTTATGATTTCTGGTTCATTAATTCTTATTTGAGGCATTATACAACATAAACAAACATATTTTAAAAGGTAAAATGGCAATGTTGTTAGCAAATAAACTTTAAACTTTACTTGTATATTCCAGTTACTGTATAAATACCCAGATAATGCTAAAACATAAAGGTTAGATAGATTCTTCCTCTGATAACAAATGTGAAATCCTTTCTAGATGATCAGTATTCTCCCGCAAATAATTAAGACTGCAGGAGGTGAGACATCATGTTTTGCAGGAAATCTAATAAATACCCAAATTAAGCATGTAAAAACCAGACAAATCATAGTAGAAAAGAGTTAAATCCCCAACGATAAACAATGCAAATATACAAATAACTGCTTCTGTTCCTATTTCTCTCAGAGAAATCCACCATTTTTTTCTTTTTTTTTTTTTTTTTCTTGCTTAAAGAGTAGCTTCAAAAGTGAAAAGAAGAAAGAGCGTAACACAGTTAGATAATGCAGGTCCGGTCAGATTCCTGGGATAGCCAACTCATCTACTAAGAAGTTTCCCCTCTGAAAGAGGTTTTATGTTGTATGTTCACTAGGTTTGTTTTCTCATCATTTTGTTATACTGACCAAGTCTTAAAGAACTAAAAGTCATTCTTAAAAGTACAAACTGTGATGGCTTAAATAATTCACACATCACTCTTTATCAGTCTAACAGTTTTCTTTGCAACCACTAGTTAGCAGAACAGCAAGGATGCCAAAGGGCCAGAAAAAACAGGTTAAGTTTGGAAAACAGATCATTAGAAGATAAGCGGCTTGGCAAACCTTGAAGAAAGATGTAGGGCAAAATAAGAGAGAACATAAAGGATTCTTGGGAGAAGTACAAAAAAAAAAGGAAAAGGACAAGAAAGACAACCTGGCTGCATTCCGAAGAAACAAGATCTCAGGCTAGTTCTACTGAAATCCAACAGTGAATTAAACATCGTTTCTGTGAGAAAATGTGAAGAAAGCAGCAGTGTACCTGCTAACTTTTAAAACACTAACTATTTATAAGTAGGAACAGCTTCAATTACTAAGGTTCTTGACTTAAGGCATAAAACCACCAGTTGATCTTCTCAAGTATATATACTTCGTAAGTTTCTGAATATAGGACAACTGCAACATGAACTAGTTTCTGAATCATATTAAAAATTAAGCAGATAACTGGAAAAAAAAAAAAACCCTCTTAATTTTGCTATAACAATGCCCCCATTCTATCCTGAGGGCACAGACCTAGCACTTGTTTTTCTGCCTAGAAAGACTCTCCCCCACCCCCAACTCAAACTGAAATTCATTTATCTGTACCCACTTTACATGTTCAAAAGAGCATCTAGCTTGATTGAAAAATTCTCAAGAAGTGGGCAGCAATCTCAAATTTAGGTGATGGCACCGGGGCTGGGGCTGGTTACTTTGGCCTGGTATTAGCTAGGTCAAGAAAGCTGGCAATAAGACTCTGGTGGCCTGTTCCGCATTCTTCTCCGAGAGTAGGTAGCAAAGAGCCAAATGAATTTTAGTGTAAATATAAGTGCATCTGTACATGTGTAAGCACGTGCCTGCAGCTGTGGACTTTTTTAGACCATGTTTATATCACAGGCATTTATATGTATACGTTTTTTCTATTTTAGGTTAAGTAAATATACATATAAACTATTATACATAACATCCCTTTTCAAATATATATTTTTACATATGTGTATATATACATATACACGAATCTTTTAAAAATTTAACTTTATTTAGTTTTCAAAAAAGTACCAAAAAGTTTAAAAATTAGAGATTATTAGCCATGAAACGAACCTTTGAATTAATAACACTTTTGGTAAACTTCGTTTTTAAGATTTCAGCGTTGTGATTCATTTCCCAAATACATGAAAATGCCAGCCTATGAAGGAAAATACAGAGTATTTCTTAATGGGAATTGGGTTAAAGTAGTAAATACAATGTCTTCAAGGAAAAAAACCATGCAGAAATACCTGTCAACGTCACATTTTAAGGAACACAAGTTAGAGCTAAGCAACTCTGGAACCATGTCAATCCTCTGCAAAAGATAAAAACAGAACCACAGATTACTTAGCTGTATCCATACATTTATTTGAGGTTCTATTCTCAAATAATATTAATTAAACAAGGAAAGAAAAGTGTTCTGGTTTTTATAAATAGGATAATTGAGAAAAGATCAAATAAAAGGAATGTTTCTATAAAAGTACTTACACAAAATTGTTAAAGAAGGAAAGCTATGAAGGAAAATTGGACTTCATGCCAATTAATCTAAGTTTAAGTCCTCTATACTAACGACCCAGCTGTCCTCTGAAAGTTTTAAATCTCTGGTCTGTGTAAGTTTATACTTGATAACTGACACTCTATGACTGGACCTTTCTCCAATGCTTAATACAAACTACAAGGTGTTTTTAAAATATCAAAAAAAGAAAAGAGAAACTAAACTTTTATGGAAATCACTAAGAGACTAAGTTTAACCTTCTCCTTGACTTTTACGATACTTTACTTGTTATTTGAACCACTTGGTAACAAAAATTTTCTATATATTTAGTGATTTAAAGCCACCTTATTCCATGTATTTTTCTTAGCTAATTCATGGCTGTTTAAAAATCCTTAGGTGTCCATGATTGCTAAATTTTTAAATTCAATACATTTACCTTTTCACAAAGATACACAGTTGTTCCTCTTCTGGCTGATTCTTGATCCAAGGCATTTCCTGGCCTAATAAAATGGCTGACATCAGCAATATGAACACCAACCTTAAAAAGATAAAAATAAAAGGATGTCAATATGCTTGATTGGGTAAATGTACCTAATGGGAGTTTCAGTAAGATAAAGTTTAGCTAAATTCAAAAAAGACTCAGTCACCTCTGCCATTTCAACTTCTGACACATGGCCAAGTCTGCAGCTATAATTATACTTCACAAGAGTAATTAACAAGCAAATTCTATTCCAGGTCAAAAGAAAATGAACTCAGAACAGAACTACATTTAGGTAAGGACATTATTACATATTTATACCTCCAAATTTCCATTTTCGAGTTCTCTACAATGTAGAGCGTCGTCTATATCAGTACATCCTGGTGGGTCTACACTACAAATACACAGATGCCTCAGGTCCTCTCGGTTTTTCATGTCCTAGAAGACATGAAATTATAAACAAATAAATTATTTCCAAAGCACAACTACAACATATTAATAGCTCTTGTGAAACCAGTAATACTTATACAAAAACAATTTAGTTGTATTTTCTTGATGACAATCACATTTCTTTTTCCTGCACTGGAGCAGAGAGACGCCACATATGATTTGTAACTAATGGTTTCCTTCCCTTTGAAACATTTAACATATGCAAGTGTCTGCCCCATAGACAAACTTACCTTTCAATGAAGAAACAAATGACTTCTTCTGTAATTCCTAAAAATGCTAGACCCAACAAAATGCAGGGAAAGAGGGCCCGTGGTGTCTACATATTTAAAAACACATACAGAAATTAAACAAAACTAGGGAGGATATAATAATTTATAAAGTCACTACAAATTACTTTCAACTTACCTTTTCAGTAATGCTCCAGGGCATCTTTGGCAGAAAACTAAGAACAGCCTGTGAAAAAGGCTGGTGGGGAACATCGTGTTCAAGTAACAGAACTTCTGTTTCAGTCTCCTTCTCTCCAACATCGCCTAAATTTCTCACAAAGTGTCCCTGAAACCAAGAGGCATTGTTAGAAATGCCTATTTTATAGTAAATTTACATCTCATCATATTAAATTCTTCAGCATTTACATATCATCTCAGTATTCCTAAATATTCCCATAACGACTTCTGAAAAATGACCCTTTGGTACATTAGACAAGACTTCTCAACTGATTTTTGATGGAAACTTCATAAGGGTCCAGCTCTTACATTCTAAAGCATCTATTTCTCATTAACGTTCAAATTTAAAATGTGCTTCCAATATAATCTTTTCAAAATTTGTTGATTAGAATCTGTATAGAACTCAGTTTTCATAGCCATGATTAATAAAAGTCATTGGTTTAAAAATTTACATAGAAGAGGCCAGGCACAGTGGCTAACGCCTGTAATCTCAGCATTCTGGGAGGCTAAGGCGGGTGGATCACTTGAGGCCAGTTCAAGACCAGCCTGGCCAACAGCACGAAACCCCGTCTTCCCTAAAAATTAGCTGGGCGCAGTAGCGCACACCTGTAGTCCCAGCTACTTGAGAGGCTGAGACACAAGAATCACTTGAACCTGGGAGGTGGAGGGTGCAGTGGGCCGATATCACGCCACTGCACTCCAGCTGGGGCAACAGGGTGAGACTCTCTCTCAAAAAGAAGAAATTTACATAAAAGTAACCAAATGATTTACACTGGAATTTCATAAAATTAATTTTCAAAGTAATATGCTACTTACCAGGTCACTTTGTGAAATATCTCTAAATTTCAGTACAAATCCTACATAAAAGTGATTCCATTTTTATTAAAAGCAGAAATACTATTCACAAAATTTTAATTAAAATCCCCAAATAAAATTAATACTTTCAGCTTACATTTGGATATCTGGAATTTCTGGGCCAACCATCAATAGCAACAATAATTCTCCGTCCTTCTAATGTAGAAGCCTGTCTGGTTTCTATGCGAATTCGAGGGATTCTCTTATCAGCAGGTGTAAAGAGATGTCTTCTTGACTAGCAAAAATTAGGAATAAAGATTTTACACACAAAAAAATCTGAGGATGGAGGCAAAAGAAAGGCTATAAGTTCTACTAAATGTTTATCTTTTTTTTTATTACACAGTAAATGCTCTTTACTCACCTCCTTAATGTCAGACTTGGAAAGCATGCCACAATATGGTCTCCAATTCCTTTTTATTATTCCTACAACTCTGCCTGTAGGCTTCAACATTTTCTCACTTACAGCAGTCTTAAGCTGAGATATAAAAATAATAATGTTCAGTTATATTCCTCTAAGTATTATCAGGCAATTTCCTTTCAAAATCAAAATACATACACGGATACTAATCCATTCAGGCAGTAAATTATGACGTAAGACTACAGAATGCTGATGTTTCAAAATTCTAGAGAAGAACATGCCAAACCAAACCACAGACATTCTCTCTTGATAATAAAGCACTACAAAACAATCAAAAGGCAAACACAAATAAATAAATATAACTGAATACATATGTTAGAACTCAGCACTTTTCAGGATTAACATGAGGATTTACTGACTAAAATAGACACACAGGTCTGCGAATTAGACTAGGCTTTGAGTACTAGTTTGCGTAAATTAGCTATGTGGTATGGTGACTAGTTCCCTTTGGACCTTTATTTGTTCATTCTAAAGGTTCTTCCTTATACAAAATAAAAACCCAAATAAAGAGTGTCTGTTATTAGAAATAACAAAAGTTGCTATGGTATTTCACCTCTTAATACTATCCAAAGGCCTGGACTCTCCATGGATAATTATACAATGAGACTCCAGAGCAATGAATATAAATGATGGAAAAAGAAGAATATAAAAACTATTATATGTATTCCAAGTATTTATATTACTGTAATTATAAAATACAGAAATAAATAGGTCATATCAAGTAGACTTAGCTCATATCATAAGAAATAACTGAAAGTATCCTCTTCATAATAAATATGGTACCAGCTAAGTTGCCCAAATATAATGGCCCAGAAGTACATCTATTATGTTAAGGGAATTTCACCTAAAGCATTTCTAAAACATTTCCTAAAACATTACTTAAAGCATTTCAGAAAATTTTAAATTTGTATTTGCTTAAACCTCACTAAGTCAAATAATATACTTGAATGTTATAAATTTTCAGTTTCATACTTGTATTAACTCATACTCGTATTAACAGTCTGTTTACATTTAAACCTATTTATTTGAGCAAATTAAGACAATAAAACTACATAGAAGAGAAAAAAACATGTATATGACATGTTAAATATACAAAACTATAATTTTATGCAATAAATCTGAAAGCAATGAAACCCGTTGTCTTCCAAAGCTGACATAGTAATAATACAAAGCTACACCGACAAAAAAGATCCTGCTTAAATTCATACCATTCGTTCTCTCTCTTCTTCTTTCTCCACATCTTCTTCATTTTGACCTTCATCTTGTAAAACAACAGAAGATGGTGCTACCCACTGACTCTTGGGGAGAAGCTCCACAGCCACAATATCTTCGTGAACAGCTCTGTTTAAATGTTTCAGTCCCTGTAAGATTATCTGTTTAAAACAACAGAGGGCATGAGCCCAAATATTTTTAATGGCAATATATTAAAGGGAAGATCATCTAACAGATATTTACATACATTCTGAATGCCTCTATGGAATCTCTATTCCTCCTTTATAGATTTTCTTTCTCTATTGTGTTCCTAATTTCACAACCTTAATTTCTCAATATCAGGTAGAAAAAATGTAAGTCAGAATATACAGCTTGTGTTCATGGCTCCATCATTAACTTACGCTGGTACCAAGAGACGTTGGAAAAATTATTTATGCTCTCTAAATCTCAAGGTCTTGATTGGTCAAATAAGAGTACGCTACCTAGTTTTTTATAGGTTGGGTTGAACATTAAATGAAATGCCATGCGCAAAGATTTAAAAAACTACCTGACAAATAATGAGCACTGTTAAAAAAAAAAAAAAAAAGAAAGAAAAAAGTTACCATTTGCTTTAAAGTATATGAAGCCTCATATGTAATGCAAATAGTATTTACCATTAACTGGTCATAGTATATAAAATAGCATCTTTATTTTAGTGTATAAGAAATTTATTTATATACTTGCCTCTTTATTTTCTTCATTGTCACCATGAATCCATACTGTAGCTTCTAAGTAATTTTCCCTGCTGGCTCTAAATGTTCCTTGAAGGTATGTACCAGATTTTATGCCTTGCTGTAGCTTACTTAAGGGAAGATGCTCTGAAAATATTATTTTTCCACTTTCTATTTCATTCTATGAAATAAGCAAACCAAAAGATGCCGCTAATAAGTCTTCTGTTCACTCAATACACAACTATTATTAATATCAGAGAATTTTTGAAATCTACATTATGGTATACACAACTCTGAATAGGAGAAAATATAGTAGCTTTTCTCATAGGCCAGTGCTAAAAAAAACAGCTTTCTATGATGAAGTATTCATTTTGTGATCTCTAATATGGTAGCCACTAGACATAAGTTTCTCTTGGGCACTTGAAAGATAGATAGTACCACCAAGAAATTGAATTTTTAATACATATTAAATTTAAACAGTCACATATAACTAAGTGGCTACATATTAGGGCAATACTTAACCTGTATTTCAAAAATCAAACTCAACTTTTATCTTCTCATTTCCTTTTGGTTTCATGAAGTATTATAAAAGAAAGAAGGGATGACAGAAATGTAAAGATTGGATTTACATATAATGTCCTATCACTTAAAACCTGTTTTCTATAACAAGGGCTACCATTTATACTTATCATACCTATGTGCCAGGCACTGAGATGAAAATTGTATTAATGCCACAGTTATCATCTTATTTGATCCTTACAACATTATGAAGTCATTATTGCTAAACATTACATATTTATATATAAGAAAATGAACGCTCAGAATTTAATTATTCCCTTAGCACTCCTTCTCATATCAGCCATTGCAATGACTCCTTTACTCACTTCTCTGCCTCTAATCTTTCCTGGATAAAATGCATAATCTTACACATTGACACGAGAGTGGTCTTACAAATAAATACCATTTCTGATCATTCTCTCCTGCTCCACCAATCCACATTCATATACCCTTGCTTTTTCTTAGCCTGACACATAAGAAAGGGATCTCAGAATCCTTTCCTCTTCATAGCAGCCCTTCTGAGAGATCTTTATAAATCAATTGAAAAATTACTAACCTACAGAAAAAGTTATAGGTCTTTACTATCTGGACACTCCCCTCCCTCTTCTTTTCTCTGTCTGCAGTGCCTGTCATTTCTGTATTTGTCAACAGCTACTCTTTATTCACAAATCAGCCATGGATTCCATTCATTTTTTCCTCAACCAAACAGTGCTACCATGTACCAGGCCCTACTCAGGTTAATGGAAATATATCTATTTTAGAAAGTTGTCTTTTAGGAATGCCATTTCAATAAGCCTATGACATCCACTCTTGTTTATAACACAACTATTCCAAATCCAGCTTACCCACCGACATTCCAATTTTTAAATTTGGTATCTATGTGCCTAATATTCCAAAGTGGCTATTTTAATATTTTTACTTTTCAAAAACAAATCAAAACAAAAACATACCACTTCTTCAGACAAACAAGCAAGACGATCTACGAGTTCAGGGTTAGCAGTTAGGCTCTTTACATATTCTTCACCTGAAAAAATAAGTTTATGTTGTTTTTGACAGTGTTTTTTCCTTAGATACGAAAAAGACAGATAGTCTTGTTTGCGACACTATACATGTCATTCTTTCATTCACTAAAAGACAGTCTCACTCTGTCTCTCAGGCTGGAGTGCAGCAGTGCAATGACACATCACTACAGCCTAGAATCCCTGGGCTCAAGCTATCTTCATGCCTTAGCCTCCTCAGTAGCTGGGACTATAGTTACACACTACCATGCATGGCTCTCTCTTTTTTTTTTTTCTGTAGAGACATAGTCTTCCTATGTTGCCCAGGCTGGTCTTGAACGCCTGGTCTCAAGCAAGCCTCTTGCCCTGACCTCCCAAAGTGTTGGGATTACAGCACCTGGCCTCAATTTATTTAAGAAACAAAACCCAAAAATCTGTTGATGTGATCATGTCCAAGCAGAGGCAGGCGTTCCAGTGTATTTATGAGATTTCATCGCTAAACCAGTTGCAAATACTGAGGCAAAAATTAACAGCACTGGGCACCACGACATATTTAGCTTAAAAACTATGTGAAATTTAAAAATACAAAAATAGGCCGGGCGCGGTGGCTCAAGCCTGTAATCCCAGCACTTTGGGAGGCCGAGACGGGTGGATCACGAGGTCAGGAGATCGAGACCATCCTGGCTAACACGGTGAAACCCCATCTCTACTAAAAAATACAAAAATACAAAAAACGGGCGAGGTGGCGGGCGCCTGTAGTCCCAGCTACTCGGAGTCTGAGGCAGGAGAAAGGCGTGAACCCGGGAGGCGGAGCTTGCAGTGAGCCGAGATCCGGCCACTGCACTCCATCCTGGGCGACAGAGTGAGACTCCGTCTCAAAAAAAAAAAAAAAATACAAAAATATCACATGAAGTTACATAGGACTATGAAAATACTAAATAGTAAAGTGAACATCTGACTATAGGTCTGATGATTATTTTTCCACGTATTTGCAAACATGCACTAAGTACTTCTCCATTTAGACTTACAAGTGAAAGCTGGTATTCCTTCTTCTACAGCTTTCTCTTTGTTTTTCCTGTCATTTGTTATGAAGATAACTTGCAGGTGGTTATCTGCTGACATTTTCTTCAAATGTTCATTGTACCATTTTGCTGCTACTCGAATAGCTCTATCATTCCTGTCATTAGCATTTTCTCCCTGCTCTTGTTCTACATAGGTTTCTCTAAATGGAAAGGAAAGGAAAAAATGAAACAAAAGGAAATCAGTAGACACAAGGATATGTGAAAACTCTTAGCACATACATGCTTAACCACTAAACCAGAAAAAGTCAATGGTATATCTTTTCTCTGGAATGTATTCAGATGTACACCTCAGAGAAGAAATTAAGATTCCTATAATTAAGTTTTTAAGAAACAATTTGCTTGGAAAAGAAGAAAATTATGTTATTAATGGGACAAGAAAAAGGCTAATAGAATTTTTTTTCCTAAAAAGAAAAATTCAAGATCAGAATTTATACTTTAGGTTGAGACACTAAATAAGTTTGTTGAGATAAATTATAATACAATTTCACAGGTCTGATAATCAGATTTCACTCAAACTGTAGGTTAATAGCAATTCCTAAAAGCTATAAATAGTATAATTAGATCATTTATAATCAGAATTCTACAGTCATTAATAAATAATGCATGTAAATTATCCATGGTAAACACTAATAGCTGAAGTTATGTAGAGACTGAAAAGCCAGGTATATTAATAGATATTACATATTTCTTCTATCTAAACTCCCAAATGTCAACACATTCATCTATTTCTTTAAATCTGTTCATCAATGCCAGGTTTAAGTACAACAGCAAAGTTCACTACAATAGCTTCCAGTACTTAATGGTTATAGATTCAATTTTATAATTTGATTGATTTATATTAATAGTTTTAGAATTATTTTATTCCTTATCGTTGAATGCACTTGCTAATGCTTTTTTTTTTTTTTTTTTTTTTGAAACAGTCTCTCTCTCTACAGCTCAGGCTGGAGTGCAGTGGCATGATCTCAGCTTATTGCAACCTCTATCTCCGAGTTCAAGCCATCCTCCCAAATCAGCCTCGCAAGCAGCTGGGACTAGAGGCATGTACCAGCACAACCAGCTAATTTGGCTAGGCTGGTCTGGAACTCCTGGCCTCAAGTGATCTGCCCATCTCAACCTCCCAAAGTGCCAGGATTACAGACATAAGCCACCACGCCCAGATGCTAATGCTTAAAGCTTATCAGTGAAAGACAGAGTCATCAATTTTTGAATTGGTTTTAAACGTGGGTCTTTCTGCACTGAAAAACAAGTGATGCTCCTATTTCTGGATTTCAAGGAGGTACTAACAATAAGAAGCCTACAAGGGCTTTACTGGTATTCTTTACAAGGACATTGAAGTTTGAGATATAAGAATCAAGAAAGTTGAGAAATTAAGGTTTTTAAAAATGTGCATAATCTGATGGAATTTCATTACCAGAATCCTACACACTAATCCAATGGTTCTCAATTGAGTGAATTCACTCCCCCAGGGCATTCTGCATCACTACAACTGAGTGGTGGTGGTGGTGGGGGTAAGGGGTGGTGATTCCGCCAAAGAGGCTAGGAACACTGTTAAACATCCTACAATGTATAAAACAGCCTTCCCACCACACACAAAAAAATTCAGTTCAAAATATCTATAATGCCAAGATTGAGAAGCCCTGATCCAATCCAATAAAAGTACCATAAATACCCATCATAGATTATTTACGTAATATAACATAATAGGCAATATCTTATTTTCTGAGACCACACACTGAGTTCAAAGGTCTTGAATCTATAAGCACAACAAAGAATTCTATTCTTGGCCAGGCATGGTGGCTCATGCCCGTAATCCCAGCACTTTGGGAGGCTGAGGTGGGCGGATCACAAGGTCAGGAATTTGAGACCAGCCTGACCAACATGGTGAAACCCTGTCTCTACTTAAAAAAAAAAAAAATTAGCAGGGCATAGTGGTACGTGCCTGTAATCCCAGCTACTCAGGAGACTGAGGAAGGAGAAACGCTTGGACTTGGGAGGTGGAGGATGCAGTGAGCCGAGATCATGCCATGCACTCCAGCCTAGGCGGCAGAGTGAGACTGTGTCTCAAAAAAAAAAAAAAAAAAAAAGAATTATACTCCTTACCCTAATCTTGCTCAATGTAATCTGCTGCAAAGTATTAAACTTTTTAAAAGACCATTAAGAATAAATCTACTGTCTATTTTTAAACAAAATAGAAACTTCACAAACTCATACATTTTATTACCCTGTTGTTCACATTATATGGCATTCCAGGAACTTAGGCAAATCTCATCTTCCAAGATTCTACGGTCCAACTCAAGCTAAACCCAATTCAAAATGAAAACATTTTGGAAATAAAATTACCTACTGTAGTCTAGGAGTCAGCAGGCCTTGGTTTTAGGCTTGAGCCCATCAATGCCTGTGTGACCTTAGAGAGATTCACTTAGCATTATCTTCTGCACAGCGATGTAAGAATCAAATAGGGTATGAAATCTATCACTTATCTACTGACAATGTCACAAATTACTCACAGGAACCCTCTTCCCAATTTAGCTAATTCTGTGGTTTCCTGATATTTAACTTAGCAATATTCCTCCTACCTATGGTGCTCATTAGTGAAAGTATAGAAATGCTTCTCTTGGTTATTAGTCACATCTCGGATACGTTTATATACGGGGGCACTGCGATTTCTCACTTCTTGAAGAACTGTTTGTAGCACAATTACATTCCTGATGGCAGGGTCCTCAAGAACATCAATCTTAAAAAAAGAAAGTAAGTTAATTTTTCCTATATTCATTTGTAAGCAGCTTCTGTCAAACACAAAATCCTGTTTTATGTTGGGCATGAATACTTTATGTTTTAAAAACACTGAATAAGTTAAGCCAAGCAGCTATTTGGCTATAGAAAACAATAGTCACTAAATCCTTCGGATCTATTTAAAAAGCACACTTAAACAGACCGATCACAAGACTTCGTAGAATTAAGGGTATTAATAAAGAAATACGTTGGCCCACATAGTTTTTGTTCGTAGGCACTTACAAGCTGCCTGGGAGTCGCAGGCTGGAGGCCACAGAAGCCCAGGTCCCCGGCCTCCAGGCACTTACAATCTAAGGCAGAAGAGACACCAGGAGTTAGAAAAATAACGTGTCTAAAATACGACTCCAAGAACTACATTTTTTAAAGCACAAGGAAAAGAACCTCGGCCTGGGGAACAGGCAGCTTGGGTCCCCAGGGGGTTTCCCTTTCCCTAGATATGAGACACTGCCAAAGACCCTCCTTCCTGAGCCTCAGTTTCCCTACGTGTCATATCCCCTTGTCCCGGTGGGGCCTCGCTGTCCGCGGTTCGCCCGCCCACGCACCTGGTGCAGTAACACATTAGTGTCAGGCAGCAAGTAGTGCGGCTGCGGGCAGAGGCTGCTCGCCGGGTCCTGGGGCTGCGGCTCCAGGGCCGGCCCCTCGTGCGCCCGGCCACACGCTGCGCACCCGGGCGCACCGCAGCCGATGTCGTCTCGCAGGTAGTGCTCGCGCACGATCTTCATCACGCCGCCCGCCCGGGTCTTTTTTAAGAACGTCTTGGACTTGAGCATCTTGCCTCGCCGCGCAGAATCCTAACCCCAGCAGTGCTCTTCCAGCAAAAGGCTTCAAGCTAGGACACAACTATGCCTCAACCAGAGGTTCTCCCTTTTCCCTTCCTGGATATTAGTAACACTTCTCGCGGGAAAATGTCGAGACAAACGTTGATTGGCTCTCTGACGGCCGCGGGGATTGGGCGAGAGTGAGGAGGGGCGGCAAAGCAAGGCGAGGAGCCATTTCCGCCCGTAGCCTAGGCGGGGCTCGCTTCTGGACTCCACTTCCCATCGTGTATTGCTTTCCGCGCCTCGGAACATCCGGGAGAGCTGACTTCCGGCGGCTTGTGGGAGTGCTGCTTCTATCCTCCTTACGGGTTCGGAGATGGTTGTCTTGGTTACTGGTCCTAACGGCCCCCTGCCCTGAAATCCCTTGTTGAGGGCCTGCAACCTTGAGCTTCCGACTGGAGACGCCTTTGGTCCCTCGAAGTATCTGCACTGGCCGCTGGGCAAGCGTTCAGTGTGGAGTAATTGACTCCTTCGAGGTAACTAGCAACTATCATCCCTTTGCCGCGTGGGGCAAGGAATCCCCCGACCTGCCAAGTTTGGGGCTTAATTTTCGCGCTGAGTGTGTAGGCAGTCCCCGTTTCGGGTCCTTTGTAATCGAGGAGAGGATTTGTCTTTGAATTCACTTTTTCTTACTCATTTCCCTTCAAAAAGGAGGGAGGCCTATCTTAGTATAGTTCTCGCTGTTTCCACTCCATACACCTTTCCTTATCATTCAGTTTAGAAAAACTGAAATATTTAATAGCATAATTTGTCATATCATGAGGTATTAAAACAAGGTAGTTGCTAACATTCTTATGAAAGAGTAAGAAGTTATATTTAGAATTTCTTTAACTTTTGTTATACCCTGTTGTTTTCATTCTGCTATCTATAAAAAATGTTTTTGTCTCCCTGTTTTCCCTATTTAAAAAACTTTCAGTGATGACTCATTGCCTATAGAATAAAATCCAACCATATGCTGACATATAAGGCCCTCCAGTCTTGATCGTTAAGGGTGTGTGTGTGTGTGTTTTGGGGATGGAGGGGAATGGAAGGAGTAACTATTCCAAGACTTGGCTTTGTTTTTTTACTTCCACTCACGTATCGTTAATAACTGCATGATTTCTCCTCTTTACTATGCCTGTCCAAGCCTTTCAAGAGTCTAAGTGTAACCTCCGTGTAACCTTTCCCTGACCAACTCAGTCGTGATTTCTGTTATCTTTGAGCATGTGTTGCTCTTAGTAGTGCCATTCTTGATTACAATGGGCTTTTTTCTTCATCTTGTACATTTCTTTGTTTCATCCAAATAAGATTCCTCCCCCCAGGAACTGTTGTTTTTTGTTTGTTTGTTTGTTTCGTTTCTTTAAAGTTCCTCGAAGACTGAGTTCGTAGTAGGAATTAATGTGTTTGATATGAGCACTAACTTACTGCAATAATCTGTTCTAGATTAGGGGTGCACTAAATTGCCTAATATTTATTTAAGGAACCGTTAGTCTTTCTTCAATACGGTCCATGATTTCTGCAGTTAATTTTTAAATTAATGTTTTTTAACCTACAGAATACTAAAATCGAATTAGAGAAGAAAACTGATCCATAATAATAAAAATGTCTCGAAAAATTTCAAAGGAGTCAAAAAAAGTGAACATCTCTAGTTCTCTAGAATCTGAAGATATTAGTTTAGAAACAACAGTTCCTACGGATGATATTTCCTCATCAGAAGAGCGAGAGGGTAAAGTCAAAATCACCAGGCAGCTAATTGAACGAAAAGAACTACTTCATAATATTCAGTTACTAAAAATTGAGCTATCCCAGAAAACTATGATGATCGACAATTTGAAAGTGGATTATCTTACAAAGGTAAGATCAGGTTTAAATTTTGTTTTCTGTATGCTTTATTGTCTTCAAATGGCAGGTAAATAAGAATTAAATACACACATTATCTGAACTTGAAATGATACATTTATATTTCTTGACAAGTATAGCCTTTAAATAATTTTGGTGTTCATAGAAGTAGAGAATAGAATGGTGGTTACCAAGGGCTGACGTGGTTGGGGTAAAGGAGGACTGGGGAGATGTTGGTCAAAGGATACATTATTACAGTTGAATAGGAGGAATACATTCAAGAGATCTATTGTACAACATGGTGACTATAGTTAATGACATTGTAATCTTGAAAAACACAGCAGGTGTTAAGTGTTCTCATTACTAAAATAACTATGTGAGGTAAAACATTTGTTAATTAGCTAGAGTTAACCATTTCACAACGTACATATATTTCAAAACATTATGTTGTACCGGACAAATACAGTTTTATCTGTCAGTTGGATCACCTGAGGTCAGCAGTTTGAGACCAACCTGGCCAACATTGTGAAACCCCAGCTCTACTGAAAAAAAAAAAAAAAAAAAGGCCAGCCGTGATGGCAGGTGCCTGTAATCCCAGCTGCTCAGGAGTCTGAGGCGGGAGGCTGAGGCAGGAGAATCGCTTGAACCCAGGAGGTGGAGTTTGCAGTGAGCCACAATCGCGCCGCTGCACTTCAGCCTGGGCAACAGAGCAAGACTATCTCAAATAATAATAATAATAATAATAATAATTGGAGGCCAGGTGCAGTGGCCAACACCAGTAATCCCAGCACTTTGGATGCTGAGGCCAGTGGATTGCTGTCAAGCTCAGGAGTTCGAGACTACCCTGGGCAACATGGTGAGACCACCTTGCTACTAAAAAAAATAAAATAAAATAAAATAAAGTAGCCCTGCATGGTGGTGCTCCACCTATGGGCCCCGCTACTCCCGAGGTTGAGGCAGGAGAATCACTTGAATCCAGGGGCAGAGACTGCAGTGAGCTGAGGTCGTGTCACTGCACTCCAGCCGGAGTGACAGAGCAAGACCCTAGCTCAAAATGATGATAATTTGAATATTAAAATATGGAGTGATTTAAAGGTAGATATGGATGAATTACTTTGGTAGACTCAGTTTTAAAAATCTAGCACATATGAGGTATATTTTCTCTCTTTTTTTTTTTTTTTTTTTTTTTTTTGAGATAGTCTTGCTCTGTCGCCCAGGCTGGAGTGCAGTGGCGCAATCTTGGCTCATTGCAACCTCTGCCTCTTGGGTTCAAGCAATTCTCCTGCCTCAGCCTCCCACATAACTGGGATTACAGGTGCTCACCACCACGCTCGGCTAATTTTTTTTGTATTTTTAGTAGGGATGGAGTTTCACCATGTTGGCCAGGCTATTCTGGAACTCCTGACCTCAGGTGATCCACCCATCTTGGCCTCCCAAAGTGGAAGTATATTTCCTTAGATGTATTTTCTCACCATGTTGTTTGCTACTTCATTTAGCACTAATTGATATGACTGATTTGATAGGGAGAATCAAAATTACAATTTTTTTTTCCTGAGATGGAGTCTAATTCTGTTGCCCAGGTTGGAGTGCAGTGGTGTGACCTCGGCTCGCTGCAACCTCCTCCTCCCAGATTCAAGTGATTCTCCTGCCTCAGCCTCCCGAGTAGCTGGGATTATAGGCGCCTGCCACCATGCCTGGCTAATTTTTGTATTTTTAATAGAGACAGGGTTTTTTGCCGTGTTGGCCAGGCTGATCTCGAACTCCTGGCTTTACGTGATCCACCTCCCTCTGCCTTCCAAAGTGCTGGGATTACAGGCGTGAGCCACCGCACCTGACCAGCCAAAATTATAATTATCTTTGCTCTGGAAATTTGGTTTCTTTGGTACCTTTCTTTTGCTACATACTGTGTCTGTCTATTTTATAGTTACTGTGTCATAATAAGATGCATAAATTCAGATTCCATAATCATTAGCAAACGATGTTTGCCATACAAATTAAAGATGTTCTAGTCATTGTTTTTTGTCCTTGTGTGGTTATCGACGGTTATAGGATTTGATGTAAGACTTATAAAGTTGTCACTAGCTATGAGAACTTTACAGCGATTTCAGAAAGACCGAAGAGTTCTTTCCTACTGTCACTGAGAACATCTTTTCTTTCCCATGGTAAACCCATCATCTTTCCTCTTGGTCCAGCTCTTTCTACCTGCACATTTTATTGTTTCACTTAGACTATCTCACTTGATAAGTCTGTCTCCTATTTTAGTTCTTGACTATGTATGCCAACTTACTTCAGTATCCTGCCACTGAAAAATTTCTTGACCATGCCTCTCATAGTTACCCAAAGCCTCAATCTTGATGAAGTAAAGGACCAGTTTAGGTAAACTTTTAAAAAATATACGAATGGCTAACATTTATTGAGTGCTTATGCTGTGCCAGACATTGTTCTAAGAACCTTTACGTGTTGCCTCATTTAAGCCTCATAGCAACCCTGTGAAAGATAGGTACTTTTAGGGGAGGAGGCTTTCCCTGAACCATTATATTAAATGAATCATACAGTAAGTTAGATAGTACCGGTTACTTAGTGTCTTAGTCCATTTGGTCAGCTGTAACAAAATAACATAGACTGGGTAGCTTATAAACAACAAAAATTTATTTTGCACAGATCTGGAAGCAAGACAGTCCAAGATAAGGGTGCTTGTATGGTAAGGTTCTGATGGGGGCCCTCTCCCAGGTTGCATACTTCTTGGTGTGTCCTCCTATGGCACAAGGGTAAGCTAGCTCTCTGGGATCACTTTTATAAGGGCACTAATCCCAAAAATGAGAGTTCTACCCTTATAACCTAATCATCCCAAAGGCCCCCCACTTCCTGCTACTCACATTGGTGATTAGGTTTCAATATACGAGTTTTGAGGGGACACAGAAAATAAGCCCACAGTAAGTATTAGCCGTTGTTGTTATCAACTAACATAGTATCCTTATCTGTTTCATCCCTTTCATTTTCTGTGCCTTTTATGGCCATCAGACTGAATTTGTTTGTTTGTTATTTGTCTGTGAATAGACTATAAGGTCCGTGAGGACAGGGATGTTTTTGTATTCACGGTTGTATTTCCAGCACTTAGAACAGCACCTGACACAAAGTAAGTGCCCAGCTGTTTCTTAAATGAATGAATGAACCCCATTTTGCTCTGATAAAACAAAACCACTAGGTGGTTAATAGCATACCCAAGGCCATTCAGATGAAAGTGATAGAGCCAGATAGGATTCAAACTTAGGAGGTCTAAAGCCTATACTCTACACAAGTGAAGCTCCAAACACTTTCTTTTAGGTACCATATACAGTCACCTCGCTTGTCTCGGTCACTTGGTAATTTATCCATGCATCCAGTGGTTTCCCATCCGTATTCCCTTACTCTTTTTGCATTTCACGTGAACTCCATCTACCGTCACCTCTCCAGATCTTTGGTGCAACTCATTGAATCAACCTGAGGTTATCTCCCCCTCATTAATTCACCCACTCAGTCAGCAAATACTTTATTAAGTGCTGCCTATATACCATATCCAGACTTACATTTTATTCGGCCACCTCTTTTATTATTTGTCTTCAGCTTGCATTATGCCTTGTTGTCAACGGCTTTGCTTCTTTTTAGGTGTAAGCTTTATATTATAGAAATGTTGGCTGATTCATGACAGGCTCTGTAGTGTAACAAATCCAAATTACAGTTCTAGGTGCACACAGTTTGGGTTTTGAATTCCAGTCTTACTAAATTCCTTAACTTGTTTATTCCCTGATTTCCTATAAAATGATAATAGTATTTATTCCATGGAATTATTGGGAGGATTTATCAATGTATGTAAGCTCATAGATGCCTGGTATATACTAATAATATACTTACTATTTACATATTATTTTGTTTGTAGCTGTACTTACTCAGCACAATATTATTATTTTTCTACTTCCATGGTGCTTATTGTAGTTTTGTTGTGGTTTTCTAGTTTGACTGAAAATGAGGAAGATTAAATTAGTCATTTTCCTGAGTTTGACACATAATCATCATTGATCTCTGAAAGGCCACCGTTTATCTAATGTATTTATTCTTTTTATTACTATAGCTCATTCCCTTCTTCCATTTCTTAATGCAAATATTTTAATGTTTTGTTTACGTGTATTATTGAGAATGTGTATCTTTTATTTTAACTTTACAAAAATGTAAATTATATGCTTTGTTTTTGGTCTCATCTCTTTTTCTACTCAGCACTGTTTTTGAAATTATCTGTTACTTTGTGTACATCTAGTCCTTTGCTTCCAACTCTATATAATTCTTTGCATGCATCTACCAGTCTATCTACTCCTACATTGCTAGGCATCCAGATTGCCTCCAGCTCCTTGCCAACACATGTAGCGTTAGACATTTCTCTTCTGGACCTCTGAGAGCATGTTTTGACATATATAAACGTCCGCTTCATTTAAGTGTACTGCCAGGTTCTCTCCAAAATAGCTATCCAGCTGTATATTAGTGGGGTTTTTTCTCTATCAAATGAGCACTCAGAATTTTCTGCTTGAAGACCCCTTAGGAATAAGATGTTTGCTCTCAAATATATCAAGAAATACCTATTGTAGAGTTAGCCTTCCATAATTTATTGAACCTAAAGCACCTCTATTGTAAGATTCATCATTACATGCATTGCTAAGGTTAAAAACTGCCAGTTGAATTATTAAGTGCCTTAGATTGTAAAATGCATTCCAATTTTAGAGATGTTACAATGTGAGAAAGTGTAGGTCTAGAGTTGATGAAAGAATATATTTAAAAAATATTAAAGAATATGTATATGTGCATTAATGTGTGTGTGTGTGTGTATGTGAGAGTGTGTGTGTGTGTGTGTGTGTGTATATATATATATATATATATAAAAACATCCCCTGGGAATACCACCTTAGACAGGCAAACAGCACTACACACATTGCATATATATTTTTCACTTATTTATGTATAAATGAGTATGTGACATATTTCTTTTTATGTTTTAAAATAACACCTTTATTCGTATGTGTTATTATATGTTTAGTTATGTCTTGTCTTTTGTCTGTCTGTATGAAGCACTCCAGATGAACAGAAAGTGCTACACTGTTTCTTGTGAGCTTTGATTCTAAAGCTAGTATACTCCACTGAATTTTGTCTCTCTGGTTGATTGTGAGGACTCAGAAGTATATTGGACTCCTGGTGTTAGACCTATTTGTTTTTTGGTGTTTCAGTGAGGTCCAGCTCTAGAAGAAAGCAAAGAAAGTTCATGGGATATTTTGAAATGAACAGGGTCCCCAAAATCCTAATGGATCTGGTAACACCACATGGTCTTTGGTTCAAATCTGTCTGGTCACAATCCTCTCTGAATTTTTAAGCAAAGAAGAAAGGGGCTCAATTTGGTAGTGCTGCCATATACTTTTTTCTTTTAATTTTTTTTTTTTTTTTTTTTTTTTTCTGAGCCAGAGTCTCACTCTATTGCCCAGGCTGGAGTGCAGTGACATGATAGCAGCTCACTACAACCTTCACCTCCTGTGTTCAGGCGATTCTTGTGCCTCAGCCTCCCGAGTAACTAGGACTGCAGGCCCGCACCACCACGCCCAGCTAATTTTTGTATTTTTGGTAGAGATGGGGGTTTCACTATGTTGGCCAGGCTGGTCTTGAACTCCTGGCCTCAAGTGATCCACGCACTTCGGCTTCCCAAAGTGCAGGTGTGATGTCACTGCACCC